>NC_091825.1:83472500-83772500 GCF_038994185.2 Dermacentor albipictus | reverse complement strand
TAAGCGAATATCCGGACGCTTCAGGAAGGCTATTCGCTTCATTAAATTAGTGTTGCGCTTGGCGGTATACACTAGTTGCAGTGAAGTTATTCAAGTAGCGTCTTTAGTTACGTGGCGTAATTCTGCAGAAAACAGAGCTGTTAATCAGCACATGTAAAGCGGTAGTACACGTAAACGGCCCGTGCGTCTCGAGTATCTCTATTAGTGGGCGATCGGCAACGAACACACGACGCAACTCGATTGCTCCAGCACAGGCACCCTTCGCATCGGCGCCTTTGTAATGGACGGTGAAAGTTCGACCGCCAACCAGCAAAAGCGGGTGAAGCAGCCAAAGAGAGCTATGCGCTTCAAAACTGCCACAGAGATACGCAGCGGAGACTGGTAAGGTCAAAGATTTGACGCATCCGTAAAATGTTTACCACTGATAAAACAGAGCCGCAATATTACCCAAAAGCAATATTGTATGGAAAAAAAACATTACAGGCAGGGGGAAAAAATACAGTGGCCTGCGCAGGGATCGAACCTACGACCTTCGCGTTATTAGCACGACGCTCTAACCGACTGAGCTAGCAGGCCGGCGAGCACCCGCCGCGTACAGTAGCTGTTAAATCCCTGTCGCAACCGCCTCTGCGTATACAGCAACGTTACTAGATTATTTAGATTATTTAAGTATCTAGTAGCGATGGTATGCAGTGCAGTTTGCATCTCCTCCATAAACGTTACATTGCCTCGGTGTTCTAGGGACGCGAAGTCATCGACGTTATGCGATATGTTTGAAACCAAATCGATGCTAAGAGCCCCACAGGTTGAGCACCGGAGGCGCTGTCAGACGGAAAAACTTCTTTTTTTTTTCTTTTTTTTTTACGTGGTCATGATGAGCATAACAATAGTGCTGGCAGCTTCCCCTCAGACTATCATGCTGGAGTGTCCTTATTGGCTTCTCTTAAGCGCGAATTTCGTAAGCATTTCGCTAGCTCAATTAATATTGCATAGCGGGCGTGTGTGTTGATTCGCTGCTTCTGTCAAGCGGTATACGAACAACTTCCAAGTTCAATGTGCGCCGAATACTATACTGTACCGCTCCCAAGCGCGCCACAGCACCGCTACAGCAATTGTTTGTCGATAGCGACGGCGGTTCGCAGTATGTGCGCCCGAGATAAGAAGCAACGGATATTCTCAAGCTTTTTTCTATTTATCTCTCTCTTAGTAAAGCGCAGATACCGTCAGGTTTGCCACACTCACCTCCAAAGGTGGGGACTGAAACCGGGGCACTTGTCCTTGCAGGTCAGGCAGGGCTGCCCTTCGTCGACTTCGTGAACCAGGACGCCCTGCAACGTAAACGGGGCAGCATCAAAAGCAACGTTCAGAATCGCTCTAGTCACAGTTATAAGCCCATTTTCTTAAAAAAAAATTGAAGAAATGTCTTAAATATTTGCAGAATCAATTTGAGCTGTGTGGTATTGAATTCTTCCTCAATGAAACGTGGTTTACGTGACTTCTTCTCCCGCCAAATGTATTTTTGCTGTTGACTGCACTTCTTGCGCAAGGTATTTCATTGCCATCAGAACGAGTATTCAACGATGAACTGCTCCATTAACAATCGCACGAACCCTCTCATTCCCTTAGACTTGTTTTATTCTCACGCGACAGCATTGTACTCATTGCTGTGAAGAGCGACACAGCTTTGTTCTCAACTCATTGTACCGAGAAACTCCCAAAGGAATATTGACGTAATATTTCTGACTGTATTTCATATAACCGATTTTCTACAGCCAGTTTCAATTTCATTTCCCCGTGCTGTGGCGTCATGACGCAGAAGTTGGCCACGCGGAACATCATGATGTTTTGAGAGTCGCTCGGTCATACGCTATGCTGCTACTTCGGGCGTTTAAACGAGTAGGGACAAAGAAGGCGACCGAGCTAGCTGGAGCCAGTGCCGAAACGTCGCAATGTCCTGCTCCTACTTGACCACGTTCTCCACCATGACGTCATGACACGGTAACCTCCTCACAAGCGAAACGAAGACTGGCGGTAGAAAAGCCAATAAATTATCTAGGCAGAACTGAGGCTTGTTATCATGTTTTCTATGGTCTCAAAGTCTAGAACCTTCATTTAAGAAGAACAAAAAATGAGTCGGAAATATCAATGTCAGCACTTCTTTCAGGGGTACAGACATATTTTCGATAATTCATTCTTTTTTTAGTCACATGTATGTTTTAAACCAGTAAACCCTAAAAAAAAATAGTGACAAACCTCAGAGCAGCCTAAATAATTTAATGCGGTAGCTTTTCTACGGCCAGTATTCCTTTCGTTTTTCAGGAGGATACTGTGTCGTGGAGTAAGGACAAAGTATGTGGTCACGTGGTAGGCGGGCATTGCGACGTTCTGACACCCTCTCTGACTCGCTCGCTCGCCTCGCATTGTTATTTGTTGTGGAGGTCGTTGTAGCAGTGTAACCGGACGAGTGAGCAAGTCGAGCGATTGTCAAAACGTCGCAATGTCCTGTTCCCACATACTGCGTCGTGACGTCACTGCACAGTAACTTCCTGGAAACGAAAGAGAGAAGAATTATAGGTTTTTATGTGCCCTATAACCACTTTCTGATTATGAGGCACGCCGTGGTGGAGGACTCCGGAAATTTCGACCACCTGGGGTTCTTTAACGTGCACCTAAATCTATGTACACGGGTGTTTTCGCATTTCATCTCCATCGAAATGCGGCCACCGTGGCCGGGATACTGGAAACGAAACAGAAACTGGCTGTAGAAAAGTTGAAATATTAAATAACTAGCGGCGCTCTGAGGCTTCTCTCTATATTTCCTTGTGTTTAGAGGTCTACCGCTTTCATTTAACGCAAGAAACTAATAATCAAACGTATCATGTCGGTACCTCTTTATGTCTAGGACTACCGCCTTGCCATTATTGCCACCTCAAATGGGAAAAACCTTTAAGACATCTGCTAATACTCAAATATACTCTTTTCCCTCCCGTTTAGTCTGAAAAGTATAAAAATAAATAAGAAAATCAGCGATGAATATGTAAGCTCTTCCAACCCTTACCCTTTAACATTCAGGTAAAACGCAATTAGAAAACTGAATAGAAAAGATACGATTCTCGTTTGTTTCTTAATATTTTAAAGATTGCGGTTAATTGCGCAACTCGGCTAGAAACAGAAGTTATGGACAATAATATAACGCGCACTTGTCAATAAAGCAAGATCACGAAAACAATCATTGGACGAAGTCCTCATTTGTACGAGAAGTAGATTCATATATGAAACAGAATTAACACCGACTAAGATGATGTCGAAGGGAGTGGACGTTTCAGCTTAGCCACGGATGAACAAGGCTTTCTTGGGGCAGCCAAAATGTCCGAGCCCCTTCGAGAGCACCATTTCGGTAGGCATTTTATTAACTGTGCTTCTAATATTTAATGAAAAAGTTACACGCCGGCGCGGCCCACGCAGCACAGTGATAGCGTAAGCTGGAGCACCGGCTCCATCAGAGTTCTATTTTTGGCAACACGCACTGCAGGGTCTTCGCGGCGAAGTCTCTTTGCGTCGTTTTCACGGCAACGTACTGAACTGTCCGGCTGGCGTCGACGGCGAGCTGCAGCTTGTGCTGCTCTCTGTACAGCGGTCTGTTGAGTTCGCCGTTGCCTATAGTTGCTGCTGCACGTAGCTCTACGACTCGCTTATTCAGCAGTGGTTCGTATCTTGCGAGGAGAAGCCATAACGTGTGCCGAAGAGTAAACACAGGTATACAGACTACGCTGCCCACATGTCACATCCCTCGACACGTGACACGATACGATGCAGCTGCTAGATGTCATGACACCTGTTGGAATACAACGCAACTGCCATACAAAGTTTGAACGCATTTTTGTTATAGTCCTCATTTTTGTTATAGTCATCTGCCCCAACATCACCGGAAGCAAAACCGACAGCAGTCTCCGTCGATATCTGCTATTTGAAAGCAATTTCGTGGCTAATCACCTGGGATTCCTATAAGCGGACGACGAGGCGGAGGTTAATGTGCCTGTAGGATCTGAATCTATATGGAGCTTGCTCACAGGCAACATTGGCCGTTGCACAAAACAACTGGCAAAACTCAAAAACCTATGGACGTCGCAAGGACCAACGCCTTATAGAGCCTTTCTGAATCAGAGCGCGGAAGTGGATATTACTCTCACCGCAGTTCAAACGACTTTGCAAATTCTGCGCTCTTTCTGGATGCAAGAGGTAGAGGATATCAAAGACTTTCAAAATACCAGCCGGAAATCCAGCGGCGGGTACTCCGCTGCGTTGTCGGGCTTGCGCGTGCGTGTGTGCGTGTTCCATGTCAGTTCATATTTCAGCCCTCACCACGAGAAAGTAGGTCAGTATTAAGCTGTGATCTCCGTGCTCTTTAGCAAGAACTTATTCGGCACAAGAAGGAACATACGGCGCGAGCTGATAAGTAAACTTGAAGCCTTTTCTTGTAAACGTATCTATGCATATTGACAGCCTTGGGATTTCCGAAAACTTCTACTGTTTTGTGTATTACTGGGCTGCGAGAGACGCAAAAGGTCAGCGGCCGGTTTGGCGGCGCCACGTGGTGACTCATAACTGAACCAGATAAGAACCAGATAATCATTGGCTGCAGGTTTAAGTTTTCGGGAGCGGTGCGACCGTGAACGCGTTGCCTTTTCTAATAATTTTTTTTTTCAAGAACACTCATGTAAGACGAAAAATGTACCTAAGGCATTGTGATTAGACGAAGCGTCAGAATTTGCCGCTACCAGCGTTGTTGCTACCGTGTTGCTGCTACGGTAGCCCGGTAAACCAAACACAGTAAGAAGTTTGTTTGCGGACACGCTTTTAAAAACGGTCTATTATCTGCCAATTCAGGTCCAGATAAAGCACTCGGAAAATGCTCGTTGCTTCTCTCTTTCAGGAGGTGAAAAGAGCAACAAGAATCATCTGTTAAACTCGGCGCATGATATATCAGTGACATGAAGTGCTTAACTGAGTCGCTGCAATCAGAAGCTGACGTATAATAGTTCTATATTGCATATGTTTCCATGTAGCGTCCTTGTTTGATTTGTCCTTTCTCTACATTAAGACAAGCAGTTTCAATACCGTGGCACACGGTGCTTGATATCACCTATATTTTTCAATTACAGAACTTCAAAATTTAAACTTCTCGTTAAGTTTCACACGTACAGTGCAGGTAATGAGAAATGAACGCGTGTTTGTATCGACTTCCAAGACACCGTAGCTAGGTCATCACTGACGCCTTATATTAAGTGTGCGGATCGTGCTTGCACTGAACCGCGCTTGAGGTGATTCGTGCCTACGGAATTACCAAATCAGCTTTTGCGCCGGATAACCCTACATAACTAACTAACTAACTAACTAACTAACTAACTAACTAACTAACTAACTAACTAACTAACTAACTAACTAACTAACTAACTAACTAACTAACTAACTAACTAATTATTTATTTATTTACTAACTAACTAACTGTCTTACTTACTAAATAACAACTAACTAATGACCAACTTTCATGAACGTGTATTACTTAATACAGAAAATATGGCAAGTTGGAAACATGACATTATCCAATGTTTCCAGCGCTTCCAGGAAATTGCATTCCTTAATTCCGTCTCATTCTCTCCTGATTCTTTCTTAACAGCGCGGGGAAATATCCAGCAACTTCATGAGCGATAAAGGCGATTGTGCTAACCTCGCTGTGCCCGACGCTAACTCAAGATGCGTGTAGAACGAAACTGGCGAAACCATTGTCAGTAGCAGCACAGCCTTTACGGGAGGCATAGATCAAAGGAAACTCGCAGGTTAGAACCGTACAATGCCGGGCAGCGTTATTTCAGCAGAATGCAGCTGCCACAACCGCCAGGATTATTGCTCGCGGAAGCCGGTCACGTTCCCCTGGGTGCGATTCGCGCAACAGATGAACTTCTCTATACGCCGCAGCCTCATTCTGAATATACAGGTACGTACAACACAAAGCTTACGTCTCTCTCTCTCTCTCTCTCTCTCTCTCCTTTTTCGTTTCAACCACCAACAAAGGAGTCGCATTTCCGGTTTTATGAAAGTATTCATGCCCACAGTCAACTTTCGCAGTAACGTGTAAAAAACTGCGCTCTGGTTATTGTGTTTACGCAGACGAGCTGTTAGGATTGTATAGTCAACAAGTTCATGTTCCCGTCGCAAGAGGCGTCGGTAGCAGGTTTTACTTCCCGTTCGCTCCACTGCGGCTCCAGAAAACGCAAAAACTGGTACAACCAAGATACGCAGTATACTCAAACAATTGCGCAGCAAGCAAGCCTACAGCGAATGTTGTTTCCGTGACATGGATATACATGTGTATAGATCAGTACAACCTGTATACCACTGTGAGAACACGCACAAGGGCATGAACACAGCAAGCAGTGGGGTTATCTTGGCGAGCGGCTTCTTGGTGGCATCTTTAGGAAGTCTGGTATAGATGACATCGGACAGCGACCTCTCAGCACTTCCGCCGAACAAAAGAACAGAAGGAAAAGAAAAGAAAAAAAAGATGGCCAAGCCGGCGGCCACCAGATGTGAAAGCCATCAAACCGGAGATTACGTGCAATGTCCTACGGTTCTCTTCTTTATTTCCTTCCTTTCTTTCTCGTTTTTTCTTTTTCTAATGCATGGCACCGCCAGGTGTTGTCGGTCAGTTCGGCTCCTTGCTTTGAATGCGGCACTAAAACGTGGCCGCAGTCATGCCGCACCGAACTGCGTGTTGCTGTCTCCATCACGGGTGAAAGCGTTACGGCGATAAGCGAGGGCTTCTCGCCCTAAAGCAGCTTATCAACCCCACGCTCCCCTTCGAACAACGACGCCACTTCGCTGCCTTTATGTAGATGTTACGCCTATGAAAGTAAAAGAAAGTCCCTGTGAAAGGGGGGATGAGGTGGTGGGAGGGGAGAGATGTCGATAAAGGAGCACACGCACCCCGAGTGCGCAAACACTCCAGCGGGTGCTTTCTGTAAGAGTCAACGGCCACCCTACTGTTTTCTTTTCTCTCTTTCTTTCATGACGATCTTCACTGGCCGCACCTTCAAACGCCACTATACCAGCCGTTAACGTTTACGGTCCAGTCGAGCCACAAAAGCAACACCAACAAAAATATTTTTCTAACGTTCTGGCAACTTGCCATCGTTAACTCCTACAGAGCCAAGCAGCGCCATGATCAGTGGGAGACACTGTTTACAGCGGAGGGCATCGGAATAAGTTTGCAACAGTCTGGTGTAACATAACGCGCTCGCAATTTTTTTTTTAGTCCCATCGGCGCAAGAAGGAAGGTCACACCGACGAAGGAAAAAAGGCACGCGGGATAAAGACAACTAGTTTAGACCACGCAAACAAACAACAAATGCAGAATGTCTGCGCACGCATGCACTTGATCACACCTAATCCGCAGTAATTGCTCAGTGGCTATGGTGTTGGGCTGCTGAGCACGAAGTCGCGGGATCGAATCCCGGCCACGGCGGCCGCATTACGATGGGGGCGAAAACACCCGTGTAGTTCCATTTAGGTGCACGTTAAAGAACCCCAGGCGGTCAAAATTTCCGAAGTCCTCCACTAAGGCGTGCCTTATAATTAGAAAGTGGTTTTGGAACGTAAAACCCCGCAATTTAATTTTGAAAAAAAAAAAAACTCGATCCCTTTTAGCCGGTCCAAGGTGTTTCAGGCTAATACACGTGGAGTTCAGGAACACGGGTGCACGAGGCATTCACATCAACGAAGCTTTCTTTTTTGTTTCTTCGTAAATCGTTGTAACAATTTCAATGCTTCCTAACCTTTGTGCTTCATCGTTTGGCATAAGTGCGCTGTCAACTCATTCGGGTTGCTACTTCGGTGAACAAACGCATGTATGTGTCAGTGTTCCGCACTGCGTGTCTCAATCCACTGACCCAGACCATGCTGCCAGAAAATTTTCTTCCTAAATATATGTGCATTCGTAAGGCCTTCCACCTCGGCACCCTCTCCTCTTCAAACCAGCGCACACACGTAAACTCCAGCTGCTATCGATTTCGACTGCAAATTGCTCATGTTTTCTTTTAACGCGGTAGCGTTAAGGAGCTCGTGTTATTTGCGCCCATCGCTTTCATTCCATACGAACACTCTCTTGAGGTGCAAGTCATTGCATAAATATGCGAGTTCGCACGCTGAAGTCTCCGACAGGGCAGGAACGTTCATGCGCCCACTATACGCGTGCAAAGAGAGCGATTGGGGGGGGGGGGGCACTCATGTGGTCAAGCGAGCGAATGTGAGTCGAATGACTAACCGAGGTCGCTTTATGGCTTTAGATAATCTTGGACTCCGAAAGGAGCCAAGAGAGTTGTGTTTTGAGCTTTTCACAAAGACTGATCGTGTACACGGTTTAAAGATAATTTTGTGCGAGAGCAGAAGCAAGGTAATTGTTGTATTATTGATCATATTACGCTTATTAAGCATGAAACACTTTTAGCTCCTGTTGTCGGCAACCTTCGCGTGACCTTGAGCCATAAGCCAGACCCGTTATCCGGGCAAGTTCCGAGGACAACAAGAAATCATCTGGGCAACCAGTCAAAACATAAGAAAATACTGTCTCTGGCCCGCAACCATTTGTACAGGACCACATTACATAGGCTAGTTACTGCCCAAACAAGTTACAAAATATATCACTTCCGAGTACTTCCTAATGTTTGTTCACAATATCCCTCAAGCTGTAACTCTAGTACGCTGTAGTTTTATTTGTCATTTCCAATAGGCGACGTTCAAAGGCATATAAAGAGCACCATACACTTCATTGTCATCTTTCGGCCCTGAGACAGGGTTGCCTGTGCTCTTTTGAACGCCAGCAGTCCGTGAGTTCCGCGGCGCGGGCTTTGCGTCGCCCCGAGAGAAGGCGTAACACTCCGTGCCTTCACCCAAAAAGATCACGTACTCGTGACGCCTAGGGCAGAAAGGAGGTTCCACATCCGCCGCCAAAGTTTGTGAGTGGTGGCGCTGGCTAGCACTCCCAAGGCTAGTTCTGCTAGTAAAACATAGATACCCAAGAAAGTGTATGAAGAAACGGCGCCGCGGTAGCTCAGTTGGTTGGAGCATCGCACGAGTAATGCGACGACGTGGGATCGTTTCCCACCTGCGGCATGTTGTTTCTTGATCCACTTTCATTGCCATTAATTTATAATTTCTTTATTCAGTTAGTAAGTACAAGTAATTTCCCCTGTGCTGTCCTAGGTGTCTTTGTTTGTTGGCTTCTTATGATAGGTTTATTGAAGCCCGTCATTCAGCATTCGCACAAGAGCAATACAGTAAAATCATCCTTTCTTTTCCCCATTGCTACTGATCTATCCATTCAGGCGCTTCTTTCGCACTTCGTACATTGTCCAGTTCCTGCTAAGGACGATCATTTGGGGCTAACGCTTCCTACTAAATCAGTTACTGTCAAGGCCTTAATTGATTCTTCGGGGTTTAACACGTCATAGAAACGCAAGAGCTAAGAGAGACGACCCAGAAGAGTTCACTCCGGGTTAATTTTTCACCACTTGATAATTTATTTATTTATTTATTTATTTATTTATTTATTTATTTATTTATTTATTTGTACATTGTATTTATGTATTTGTACAATTGAAGTGCAGCCGAGTTTCTTTACACGAACGTCCCTCCATTGTTTCGCCAGAAGACTAGTAATCTAATGTGGGTCGAGAGCGAAATAAATTGTGCACTTTATGTCCCTTTATATTAAGATGAATATGAGGCTATTATTATTATTATTATTATTATTATTATTATTATTATTATTATTATTATTATTATTATTATTATTATTATTATTATTATTATTATTTAAGGATGACATCAAAACTATACAGCATCTTATTGCGGCGTCGATCACGGTGCTGGTGTGGATTTGAAAAACCTGAATCGAGTAACAACAGAAAACTGTGGCCGTGTTTAGCCTCCAGCCACGTGTTAAAGACATGCTAAAGCAGCGACTACAAAACAGCTGCAGAACGAAGCATATTCAGTTGCGTCCAGAGAAAACGTCGTCCCAAGTTATTTGCCGTTGAAGCAACTGTCATCGCGGCAGGATACCAAGGCAGTTTGATAACTCACATACTCTACTGTTGACGCCTCCCAATTATTGCGTATAGTTGCCATTATTTGTGTAAACAGCAGTGTAAATGGCGCAAAGTGAGTAATTTCTGATGTTAGGATGATTTCATTGCATTAGCAGGATGCATATACGAACCTGCTCGGCAGGATAACTGTTCCAGCCTCTAACAGGGTGGTCTCTCTTTGTTCGTGATCAGGACAAGACAGCTGCGTGGAGGGCAATGCTTAGCGCATGACTATGGCCTGGCTGCCTTCGGAGGTAACGTGGCATTCAGTCTATTCAGTTTGGGTGGACTGCCTTAGAAACGTTCGTTCCAACAAGTTAAACGCCGGCCACTTCAAGAACCTGAAACAGGGCCGGGATAACGTAAAGCTATTCTACTCTGTTTTCATTACAAATCCGGCTGCCAAGTGGCCTCCGTGATTGATCAAAATGTACCAGCCGCTCCCACGGCCACGCCCACGCGGGTGCGACCCGAAGACATTTCGATCAATCGCTGATGGCTAACGGCGGACTCGGAATAAAAACAGACCTGAAATACAGCTTTGCATTATCCCGATCCATGGTTCTCGCAAATGTCCCTCCTCCTTTTTAGTGAGGAGCGGCTCAAAACTTTCGCAAGCCGTGGCTATCCCATGATACCTCAGTCGAAGCGTCGTCAGACGAATAAGTGGGGGAAAGAGTGACCGAGTCGCCGAAACAACGACGCACACACCGAAGCGCCCCTGCAGTTAGTCCAATACCATCCGACACTGGGCCCACACCAGGCGAAGCCGAACCCGCGGTAACGGTCGCTCGCCGCCGCTTCCGCGGCTCCTCCGCATCCCGACGCGGCGTGCCGCTCACGCCCCCTTATCCGAATGCATGGCCGGCGAGGCCCTACATCAAGCTCGCACTTGGCGCGCCGGTGCGCGGACGCATCTCGGAGACGCCGACCGTTGCCCGCCCAGACCCGTTAGACGTGTTCCCCTTCGGCCAGCCACCCCGCGGCGGCGGCATGCGAGGCACGAACGGCGCTGCGTCGTAAACAGCGAATCCCCGGCCTTCGGACGCACGCAGCAAGGACGATGACAACAACAAGCGCGATAGCGGCGAAGACCAAGAAGCGGCCCGCAACAAAGCGCCGACCACCCCGGGAGCGACGAAACGGCAAGGCGTACGACCGAACGCGCGCGCCTCGAATACTGCACTGCACTGTAGCAGTGCACTGCGCACGAGCGAGTGTGTGTGGTGCCGCGCGCTCGTTCGTTCTCTCACGCGATCTATTTTCTCGCAGCCAGTCTTTACTGCTGGTTGGGTTTCGTCTGGTCGAATTGGTTGATGTGCCCCCGATCGCTCTGTCAGTTCTTCGTGCCAGGTCGTTCGCTGCTGTCAGGAAATGTACGCGCCAGAAGAACGCCCCCTTCGAGTGGAACGAACCGGAATATACTGCTCTCCTGCGCTTTTACAGCGAAGCTGTTAAGTGCGGTTGTACAGAAACACTCAAAAAGCGTAATATGCTTGTTTCCAGTGTTTTCTAAAAAAAGAAGCTAAGTCACTCAGTAAATTATATCTTGAGGAAATTTGGGAAATGTTAGGCGCAATATGTGCAGGCAGAATTGCTAAATCCCCGTTTTGGGCCCGGTCAGAGGCGTTGTACGAAACGTTATATGAAAAAGAAGAAATTTCATATTTACAGAAAACCGGTACCGGTCTATATATAGGTG
This sequence comes from Dermacentor albipictus, assembly GCF_038994185.2. Classification (NCBI taxonomy): domain Eukaryota; kingdom Metazoa; phylum Arthropoda; class Arachnida; order Ixodida; family Ixodidae; genus Dermacentor; species Dermacentor albipictus. The sequence continues at coordinate 83,760,653 of NC_091825.1, read as the reverse complement.
ACATAAAAGTTTGTAGTGTGTATATCTTAGCTAAGTGCGTCGAAAATAATTATTGAACACTAGCCTGGTTTCAACTTGTATGCGTTATATACGAGGCATGTAGTTGATTTTTTTTTTCAGATCTCCTTGGTGAACCATGCGAGGCACGTTGTTTATATTCCGTTGAAGCAGTAAATATGTTGTGAGTGACGGAAAATAAGTGTTTAACCTGAGTCATTTTATTAAGTTACTTATTCAAGCGTTCCAGAGTGTCGTACTGCCGTTATCCGCAAAGGTTTTTCAGACTCCTAAAGCAACTGTAGAAGACAATAACTTCAAGTTCCATCAAAATAGGCGGAATGGTAAGTGTAATATGTGTCAAAACTTTCAAGCCCCTGGCTTAATTATAAACGTCGCAAGAAAAAAAATTCTAAACCTTCTTTTTTTTTTCATGCGTGACGCAAGGTTCGTAGTGGATCTAAACAAGGCACGCTATGTGACATTTGTGTGCGATGTTAAATGCTTGTGGATCAAATACAGCGCTTGTCAAACATTTCTCAGCAAGTGCTTGAAAGCGTTAGTTATATGGCCATCTTACGCTACGTTTCATAGTGTCCCGAGGGATCTCTGCTTTGCACAAAGTTTATTTGTGGCAAAAGTGATGGGCATCTTATGGATTACATGCAGGGAAAATTCAAAGTGCTCGGATTAATTACAGCCTATGAAATGGATTACGTATTTAGGCACTCAACAGTGTATATGACTGAATTTTACGAGCGCCGTAAAATTTAGCACGTATCCCTGGCACAACTATACAGATGCGACCAAGACAAAGCGTGAGTATCAAATACACCTTTTATAAAAGAAACAAATTTTCTTAAGTGTTCAAAAGTCTCGCGCGGCCGTTATCAGCTACGTTTCCCTAATGGTCCCCGAGAGAACTCTGCGTTACAGAATGTTTGCATGTAATAGAAATGGGGGCACCTTAATTTAAGTGTGTCACAGATTTCTGACGTTTATGGCTTAATCAGGAGCATTACCAATAATTATTGAACTAATTTATTATTATACCAATAATTATTGAAGTCAATATGTTTAATGTTCTTGAGAAGTAAGATGTGTGTGGAGGAATTACTGCCTTTGTAACAGTTCCTTAACAAATGCTCGAAAGCGTTATAAACGGACAAGGTTTCAAACAGAACAGTCACGCACCAGCAACATATTAAAGTACACGGTTTAATTACAGGCAACGTAATTTCTTATTGCAACTGCTCGAAAGAAACAGCTTCGCTGGAAATTGCGTTGCGATGCTGCAACGGTAAACAAGCCTGCAAATTTTTTTTCTTTCTAGGCGCACCATATTTTTTTTTCTGTCATGCCAGGTACTTTTCGGTAGGCGCGCAGAAGCTATCCCCCATGATTTTCCCTGTAAACGTATAGCCCATCGCTTTTGGAAAGCTATTAGCTCAACTAAAGGTATGATGCGGTAAAAGGTGCATATAAATTACGGTGAGGGTATTTAGGCAGCACTTGCGGAGTCATTGCCGAATTCCGTAGATAACAGAGCCGTTACAGTCGGCACGCTCATAGCGGCGGTGTAAATGCCTATATGGCTATAAGCCGATCCGTCATGTCTTCACGTTCGCGGGTCACCGGAAAGAGGTCATCACTCAACAGTCACCGGTCACCGGAGAAGATAAACAATGCGCGCGTGTCAGCACGTACGCTGACCTGAGCGGCGCGAGCGCCAGCGTGGAAGGCGGCCTGTAGACCTTCGGACGCGCCTAAAGCTCGCGTGCACGTGCTCGCTCGAGGAACGCGCGCCATTTGCATTCGGCGCCTTTCTATCGGCGTTGAAGCTCCAACCAAACCGACAGTCAACCGCCGGCCTCGAAATCGGGCGGAAAGAGCCAAAGAAACTTATTCGCTTTAAAGAAAAGAAATAATTACGTATCCGATGGCCGGATCAACCCAGGGTTCCCCCTATGGCACAAATACCTCGATGTTTCGCCACCCATTACCGCGAAAAGGAGGCATGCGTATTTGCCACCACAAACTAACGTTTGTTTTTGTTTTTTTCTTTAACGAACGTCAAGCGCGCGTCGCGTCAAGTAGGAGCAGTTTGCTGGAAAAGGCGAAAGCACACGCGGGCGCTCCGGTTTCCAAGGGCCACAGGTGCAGTACTGGAACGCGCGAGTAATTTGTCAACACCGTACTTCGCGGCCATCACGTACGCACGGCAAGGAGCTGCTCACATAGTGCGCTTTAGTATAGGCCGTATCGTAACAGGATAGGTTATGACGCATCTTCGCTGGGTACAATAAACGAGTTTCCATGCCATCTCCGTCATAATATCGTCGTTCCCTACAGCCCATAAGCGCTCGAACATAGCGTTATAAAACGCCTGCGTTTCCAAACCGACGCGTGTAGACACCGCCGCATGCTGAATCCCAAGCGAACGATTCCTGCGTAAGGGTATCTACGAGAACCCGCATTCATTCTTTGCGGGCTTCGTTAACTATCCTACACAACACACGCAATTATATGAATGCGTCTGTTTGGGAAATGCGCGTTTACGATAATAATACCGGTTGTCTTCGTCCGTTCTCGGACCTTATTCGCGATCACGGTACAACGGAACTGTTAGAAATGTGTCAAGCTGGCTTTGCCACAGTGCACAATTTCCCGAATTATGGCGGCCAGCAAGGCAGTTATAACGGCGATCACTCGTCAGGTGGTGCCTAGTTATTGCCGCGAACGAATGCACTGAATCAGAAACAACGCACTAGCCGCACATTATTCAGAATTCTAGCGATGCGCCGGTCGCAATATCGTCAGCAATGTGCAGTGCCGAAAAGTCAGCTTGCGCCTCTTCTAAAGGTCAATTCATGACGCCCGCAGCCACAAATGACCTCACAAAAAAAAAAAATATCAAGGACCTCCCCTTCATCCTTACGTCTTCGCCTATTAATACTACTAAGGATCCTCACTAAAATACGCAACTTACTGCAGCTGCGGTGACGTTCTTGTTTGCAAGCATACACGGTAGTCTATTTTAACGGAAACAATCCTTTTAATAAGATCTCCTACGTGATGATTTTCACCTCATTTCGCTTCTTTACGTCTATGGATTTGGTGCCTGCACGCCTCCCTTATGAACTTTCCTCGCGAAAGGCCATCTGTCGTCGACCTACCGTCGATTGCTGTACTGCTGTGTGACGACGGATTGGATGCTAGGTGCCTCAGCGTGTCATTCCAGTGGGTTCTTCTACGTCGGTACAGCGTCGAGAATAACGTGGACAGCGCTTACGGCGCTGTGCGAAGTTGCGGAATCCGAGCGAAAAATTACGAATATCTCAACAACAGATGGTGCCTGCGTAATTTCGTAAAATGTTATCACCTCCCGCGGCACCGTACTATAGTAATTCAATGCAACATGGGCTTTAAAACTAGTAAATAAAAAGTTGTGCAACAAAATTTAGTCACCTAAGGATTGGACTGCAGCCGCTACCCGACCATCAAGTTTCCCCTGTGCAGATGAGAGGAATAGTGAAGAACCAACCGTCAATTCCACTAAAAAAATGTTTAAACATTTATTTTAATTGCCGTAATATAAACAGATCCTTAAAAATATCACTGGCGATGTAGCACAAAATTTGAGAGGAATGTGTCAGAATTACGACGCTCCTCTTTCAGGTCCCGGATCTATGATTTAAACCACATTCACCGGATTGCAAAGTCTCGTTCCGTAGCTCAGTCGACACACGTCCTGCCGCTTCGACAAGCGAAAGTGCAACAGATCCAGAGCAGATCACTATCACGTGTATACTCTCTCTCTCTCTCTCTCTCTCTCTATATATATATATATATATATATATATATATATATATATATATATATATATATATATATATATATATATATATATATATATATATATATATATATATACTCTTTTAAGCTCTCCCATCCCCTCTCTACCTCTGCTACGTGGCTGGCTTCCCACACACACATACACTTTTTTTCCACTTTGACACTCAATGCTCACGCATTAATGACGCATAGAGTGTGATCTATAGAATAAATAATACGGTATACTAACGATATACTCGCTGTCTCCTGCAAAAAAGAAAAAAAAAAGAAGGAACACGAAAGAAGGCTTCTTTGCACACTACATCGGATTGTGAAGAAGCTGACTTTAGTGATACCTACGTGCGCATATGTACAGCTAACGTCAACCAAGCTCTAAAAAAATAAAATATAGAGCACATGAGGACGGAACCAATGGTATTCTGTCAGCAGCGACGTACCGCACCAGGAGAACTGTTTTCATAATTGAACTATGGATAATTAGATGAGATTAATTGAAGAACTTTTTAATTACTCGATTGAGGGCGCGAATCTTGATAGAAAAGTGATAATTCTGTTTCAAAACACCCGATTCAGTTGTTTTCAGTGTGCGATATGTCCTGGCGTATTTTTTTTTTCCCCGCGTCCTAAAGAAAACGTGCGACATATAAAAATAGCCGCATGGTTACGGGCGCCGCGGCACCAGTCGTCCCAGGTGTTACTGGGAAGAATTAACTCTGCTCAACGCCTGGTTCGGCGGCCACGTGTAAGCGGCCAGGCATTAGTACTGGCGTTGGTCACCGCGAACTGCGAGCTGCCTTTTCCCGCGTGAAGCGCGAAGCCAGTTGATGCAGCGCGCGGCGGCATTGAAGAGGACGACAAAGGACACCAGGCACAGGTCGCAAATTTTGGTTATACTCTGGAAGTTGTTACGTGCCCTCCAGGAAGAGTTCTACCGCAAGAATTTTTTCCAACTTGGTTCATTTGTAGCCGGAATAGAAATATTTCAGTGCCGCGAACCCATGATTTCGGGAGAGAAATTATGGGGTTTTACGTGACAAAACCACTTGCTGATTATGAGGCACGCCGTAGTGGAGGACTCCGGAAATTTAGACCACCCGGGGTTCTTGAACGTGCACCTAAATCTAAGTGCACGGATGATTTCGCATTTCGCCCCCGTCGAAATGCGGCCGCCGTGGCCGGCATTCAATCCCGCGGCCTCGTGCTCAGCAGCCCAACACCATAGCCGGCGGGTTCTTTCAGGAGAGAAGTTGTTCTCTATGAAGAAAGGAAAGGATGGCACGGTCTTCTGCAGCCCTTGAAGGAGCTGAAGACAGGGCCGTCTCGTTCTGCTTTTTGATTGTAAAACATATTTGCTGGAAAAAATCGTACATCGAGTGTGTGTGAGCGCCGATTTCGGTTCTGCATTTATTCTCCGTTCGTGTCATTTACTTCTGTTTCTTCTTTTTTTGTTCTGTTTTCTTAATAACGTGTCAGTCGACGTACCTCGTGCGCTACAAGCCAACGTTATGGGCTTAACGGATAAAAACTGTTAGAAGTGTTGCAGTTGAGAAGCGCGCATGTAAGATACCCCATGTACTGAGATTTACACGCACGCTAGATTATACCGCTCATCGGTAATTAAGTGCGCAGCTCCCGTCTCCTGCCACCCCCCCAACACCTCCTCCTCCTTTAAGAAGCAGAAGAAAACAAAAAAAAACGGTCACCGAATTTTCAGACGCAGCTTCCTTAAAGCTCTAAAATGCAGCAGCCACAGAACTCCAAGTTTTAACAAACCCCAAGCGGCAACGCCTCCCCGAGAAAGCGCGATTTGTTTCCGTTTCCATGCAGCTCCACGATTCGCGTTCAATACGCTCCTCACAGGTATGGACCTTACGCAACTTGTAGGAATTCTCTAGCAGATCTTAACCTGCGGCGCCATAACGTAAAACCATTCGAAACTTTTCTATTCCAATTCGGCAATACGGCCAGTCAAAAACTTTTTTGGACCCCCCCCCCCCCCTTCACCTGTCTGTCCCGCGACATCACGAAAACCGCGATAGCTGCCCATCTGATATGACGTGTACACACTGATTATGCATGATTTGACCGAGCAAAAGAAAAATCGTTATTTCTGATTCGACGCCTTTTCGCCATTACCCCTCGGCTATTGTTCAAACGTTTTGGGGCTGCAGCCACTTCACCTGCCTGTCACGCGGCGTCACAAAACCGCAAATACTCACCGCGTCAGAGTGACGTGCACGCGATAAAGATGCATTAACATGCCGAACAAAACTGAATTTTTTTTCTGAATAGCCGCAGGCTGCCCCGTTCTGAAAGGAATAAAAGATGGCTGCCGCCGATCGCTCAGGCACTAGCTACTCGCACCTGCCGGAGAGCATGGGTGTATTTGCGTATAATAGAGCTTTTTGCGTGGCCGTGTAACGTTCTCTAGCACTTTCGGCACGTTTACGACCTTGCTCTGCCAACTCTTCTTTGCTGAGGATCCGTTTTAGCATCATTCTTAAGCTTCCGTTGCATGCCACCGCGATTTTCGACCCGCCACCGCAAGCTAAGTAAGGGGAAGCGGACCAATCGCAGACGCCGGCACCATGCACCCTCTTCAGCCGGTTATCGATTTTCAGTGCATGACTCGGCCTCACTGAGTCCCTCTCCACTCGAGGGTGCTCCTCGCCTCTTGCCAGCCAAGCCGCTCAGTGTAGGCATTGTTATTCGTTTTTCAAGCAAACAAAAGTGACCTCCTGTGAACAAGGAGAGCGTTCGATTGGTCTGTTCAGACAACCCTGCGGTTGACCGCCCGATGCTTGCGTCGGCGGTTACGCAATTTTGACGTCAGGAGACTGGAATAAAAACATATTCAAATAGCTTTACCTTATAAGGCCACTGAAAACAAGTGATATTACACGAAAGGCGGTTGTCAGTATAAGTAGGCTGATCCAAACGGGAAGGTATGAAATGATAGGTTTATTTGGCAACGGAAGGAAAACATATATACACGTGCTTTTGAATCTACCGCGAAGTTAGTGGCGCATCTCGTGATAAGTACTTCTCAGTCACTCGATGTTTCCTCCGTCGCGCCGGCTTTTAATCTAGAGATTCTCTCACCGATGCGGCACATTACGCCTCCTAAGCTCACTGCGCAGAATTTGCATTTCTCGTGCAGCCGTCTGCAAGGGCACACGGAGCGACGAACCACCTCTGACATTTGTGTGTGTGTGTGTGTGCGTGCATGTGTGCTTGTGTTTGCGAGGTGAACAAGGCTGAGACTCGCAGTGGATATCCTGCAATGCGCGGGCGGAGAAAGAAAACACGCATAAAAGAGTGAGGGAGAGACGAACGGGTAACATCACCCATCACCCGCTCAAGAGTTCGTTGTTCAGTTGCCGATGGCGGATACATGTGGCGGATGGCACAGGGCGTGTCTTCGCTCCAACCCCCCTGCCCCCCCCCCCCCTTTTAAAGGCAGCTCCGAATCGCGAGGCACGAAGGGTGCCCGGCGTAGTTCGTCTGTCCGTGCCGTATCCCACGCGTCCGAGGTGCGCCCACGTGCAAGAAGCGCGGCGCTTTTGTTGTCTCAAAGGGGTCGGCCTGCCTTCTTCCTCTGATCTGGTCAGCGATCGAGAGAGGGCGAGGCGGTTTCGAGGGGGAGGGGGAAGCTCACGCCCAGAGCCCGCAGGATGGAGAAGAGCCCGCGCACAAGGTCAAGGAACCGGCGCTGTGCCCCAGTAAAAGCGTGCACTGTCGCGGTAGCCGTGTGGATCGCGGTAGCAGCCAATCGGGCCTGCCCACGCGCGCGACGGCATGACCAGTGGGCAAAACTTTAATGCGAGGATCACCCACCTCGTCGTTATCGTATCTGGGTGAAGACAAGATGTTGCCGGACTAAGCGGCGCTGTTGGCGACGTGTAATGCTATTGGTTCAACCGGAATGTCTAATAAGAGGCTATCGCGTTGCACAACTCTTTTCACGACAACATTGCACCGATAATATAGCAACGTAGAACACCACGTTTTCGTCAGAGCCTTGTAGCCAGCAGATGCGAACAGAGATGCACAAGAAATATGGTCCCGAGGTATACTTACTAAGTATCTGAACACGGCTGTGGAAGCCCTGAAAGTCCTACGTGTTTAGCCACGTCACCTGGCGTGACGCGTTTCATAGCGCTAGAAAATACTACACCGCTATGATGGAGCCCATGTGCTTCGAAAATTCGCAAGTGTGTGGACTCAGCATGGTGTGTGATGCAACTTGTCCTCGCCTTTTGTCTGTGCATGTTCCTTTGTGTTTAGACCATGCCCTGATTTCATTTACTACGTTTAGCTATCTGGGCGCTACATTTTTCGAACAGCTTACGTTTTTTTTTTTTAATTTTCATACCGCATGTTTCTTATTATTATTGCTATTTCGTGAAAGGGAATAGTCGCCCCATTACAGAGGCCAAATCTCCGTTATTTTTATTTCAATAATAAAAAGAAAGGCGCAAGTGCACACAATCTATATTTCTGCTAAATCACCGCCGTTCGTGTACTTCATTTGGTTGAATACGTAGGACAGCAGGTATGAGGAACACACCGGTGTGCCGTCTTTATTCTGTGACTATTCCGCACGATATATATATATATATATATATATATATATATATATATATATATATATATATATATATATATATATGAGAGAGAAAGAGAGAGAGAGAGAAATATGCGTGTAGAAACTTGATCCTGCTTTACTCCGCGCGCTGATGTGTCCGCCTCAGCGTGCCCCGCACTACAGTGCACAGTTCTCGCGAGACACAGTCCGGCTTTTTCTTCGTTCTGTTAACGCGCCGCGCGCGGCAAGTAGAATCGCCGTGTACAGCGCCCAGAGACTTATCGGAAGAAAGAAGAAAGAAAAACAAAACACGGAGAAACAAACGACTTCGGAGGGGATGTAAGGGGATCCAGAAAACCTGCTCCGACGCGCCTGTCGGCTTCCTCTACGCGGTAGCCGCTCGCGACTTCTTCTTCGAGCGTCGGCGACAGACGGCCCACAAGCCAAATCCGGGTGCTGTGAAAGCTCGCTCCACTTCGCCTGGCGCTGCTCACGGGCGTTCAGCGCGTAACGCCGCTGCGGTTAGCGCCTTAGGTGAATGTCTATGGACGCTGCGAGTGCTACAAGACGCGATCCGTCTTGTGTGCGGGCCGACCGAAGAGGAGAGAGAAACAAACGTGCTGCTACGCGCGCCTATCGGCTACACTTCAAAAGTTACGCCCGCACGAAGCTTTCTCGAGCCGGCCGCATCACACAGACGCACCCCGCCTCAAGGGCAACCTTGGACACTTGAGTCAGCTCCGGTCTTCATGTTCAAGCAGACGCAAAAACGCATAACTCCCCCCATTAAGCAACCGGCGAACGCAGTTGCTGTATTGGTTCTTTTTCTTTAGGCGAAGCGTACGCTGCCTCTTCTTTCCACTTTGACGGCGCTGGCTACTGGTCGCTGCTGCCCTGCCTACTAAACACGAGCCGATTATCCACTACGCGTTACAGCAATATTCACTAGCACACTGCCACTAGTCCGCTGTCTAGCCTCCATGCATGGTGGGGAATGGGGGACATGTGGATGGCTCCACGCAGTCCCCATGTTAAACCTGTGGAGGCGAGGTGCTCTGGCTAACACTACCAGGGCAAATTTTGTACACGTCATCATCGTCATCATGGTCAGCCTATCTTTATGTCGACTGCAGGACGAACGCCTCTCCCAGCGATCTCCAATTACCCCTGTCTTGCGCTAGCTGATTCCAACTTGCGCCTGCAAATTTCGTAATTTTATAAACCCCACCTAGTTTTCTGCCGTCTTCGACTACGCTTCCCTTCCCTTGGCGCCCATTCTGCAACTCCAGTGGTCCTCCGGTTATCTACCCCACGCATTACATGGTCTGGCCAGCTCTAGTGTTTTCTCCTAATGTCAACTAGAATATCGGCCATTCGCGTTTGTTCCCCGATTCGCACCGCTCTATTCCTGTCTCCTAACGTTACGCCTAAGATTCTTCGTTTCATTGCTCTTTGCGCGGACCTCAACTGGTTCCGGTGCTTCTTTGTTAACGTCCAAGTTTCTGCCCCAGCGAGTATTTGGTAATGCCTGCCGTATGCACTTCAACCCATATTTATTCTTCTGTAAATTTCCTTCTAATGGGGAGGTTACCCTGTGAGTAAGCGACCTAGGTAAACGTACTCCTCTATAGACTGTGGCGGATGACTGGGGATAATGAGTTCTTGTTTCCTTGCCAGGCTATTGAACATTAGCTTTTTCTTCTGCATATTAATATTCGACCCCACTCTTGCACTTTTACCGTTAAGGTCCTCAATAACATTCACACTAACGAACTGAGCGACAGAACCGAAAATAGAGATAGAATAAACCTTGCGTCCGTTCTTTGCGTCCATGTCAAATCGTACCAACTCGCGCAGCTAAGAACATTATCAGACGAACGTATAATAGAGTCTTCGCAAACCCCGAAGATTTTTTTTGTAAGTACGGAAATGACATTTTTCGCCGTGTATATATATATATATATATATATATATATATATATATATATATATATATATATCGCATTCAATGTTGACCGATGAAGTAGTTCCTGTGAGCGCACCTCTGTTCTGTGTAACCGTAGATCACGGCATAAAACCTATGCATATAATGGCGGCTTACAGGTGTCTTTAAAGCGCACATCCCACTTAATGGGACAGCGCATCAACTTAAGCATATTCTTTGATTTTCCTAATTTTTTTCTATGCAGTTTATTTATTTTTTATTGACTGTTTCTTTCTTTCTTGCTCACTCATTTTTGGGCTACCTCTGTCCTGTTGAATTACGCATGTGCAATCGGACGTTCAAACTTCGAGAGCACAGAATGTTGACCAACATCGAAAAAGAAATTTAATGACATAACTGTCCTTTTTTTTAATTTTGCAAACACGAACAATTTAGCATAAGACTACTTAACCGGAGACAAGCGTGCTGCGCATGCCTATGCTTTATATTTAAAAAGTCACTTACGCATCACGCTGTCTAAAGTGTTGACCAATCACGCGCCACTGGGCGGTAACCAGTTCTAGGCCAATATCTCAGAATAGGCATGCGCGCTGCTGCGACACAGGGTATTCTGTTACATCTGCGTCCCTTACTTTTGCAATGCGTCCATACGTGTCTTACTTTTATGCGCCTCATACACCTCTCCTGCCCATTCTTTACTGAACAAACATAATACCGTGAGTTCCAGCTAACGTTAGCCAAGCTGTTAAGGTGAAAAAAAAAAAATCCTCACGCTAGTGGAGGTAATCTCTTATGCTCTGACATGTTTCCCAAGATGACTGCACATCTACTATCTTCATCATAAAGAAAACTGTAATGGTGTGGACTCCGCCGATAGAACACTCCGTGCAAGAGGTTCGATTATAAGAACCCATTTTATGCCAGCACTGAATGAAAGCGTGTTTAAATTATTGAACTGCCGCACTGAGACTCGTAGTGTCGAATCCAATGCAACCCACGTGATTTCTACGACCCCAAATCGCTTGTTGGGCTATGAGGACGTTGTCATGGAGGGCTCCAGATTCATTGTCACTCAATCATACAGTGTAAATAGGGACCTTGAATGGCAGTAACGCTAAGAAAGAAAGAAAGAAAGAAAGAAGAGAAAGAAAGAAAGAAAGAAAGAAAGAAAGAAAGAAAGAAAGAAAGAAAGAAAGAAAGAAAGAAAGAAAGAAAGAAAGAAAGAAAGAAAGAAATAAAGAAAGAAAGAAAGAAAGAAAGAAAGAACACAGTCACAGCGTGGGCAGTGGTATTCATTTTAACATGACTAGTTTGCTAAGTAAAACTGCGTACAGGCAGAAGGAGGAGAGGCAACTATCCTACCCAAAATAACACTCGATTAAGACCCGAGCAGCTGTCAGCGTCAAGGTCTTAATTAGCAATAAGCTTCTATAGGTGTGTACATAATTTTATTTTTCGTTACGTCCGAACTGTACCGAGAGCAAGAACATACGAGAAAGAAAAAAAGAGCAATACACGAGAAAAAAAAAGAATAGAAATAAAAATTATTGCTGCCGTCCCCGCTGGCGTCACTATTAAGAAGCGGCAAAAAGAAGCACTGGCTTGCACAGATAAAGAAAACCGGAATGATGGCTGTATCGACAGCAGCTTCCCAGAAGCTTGCAGACGCGACATCCTCCAAGCAAAGTGACTTCATTCTTAGGCAGGTGAGAACTTCGGTTTTGCGGTGAAAAAAGCAAATGAAAGAAAGAGAAGAAAGGGCAGCTTAACTGGAGCTTTGCCAGGACACATTTGCCAGAGCGTTCAGAAATAAAGGTACAGCGCGGTTTATATACGTACAGCCGACGTCAAAACTTACGTGGCGCGGGCTTCGCGAATAAGCTGTATTCCCGCCTAATGTTTTTTCCAGCGAGCCAGTAAAACAACACACTGTTGCGTTGGTCGCATCTTTTATTACAGGCTGCGTATGTGTACTACAGGCTTCAAGGCCAGGTAGAGGAAATATTCAGCTTCTTCCGATATCATACCGCGCCCTGTAAATTTACGACACCGACTGTACCTCCAGCAGATTGCAATCCGTTACCTTTGGCTCTACTACTACTACTATACTACTACTACTACTACTACTACTACTACTACTACTACTACTACTGCTGCTGCTGCTGCTACTACTAATTTATTATTATTATTATTATTATTATTATTATTATTATTATTATTATTATTATTATTATTATTATTATTATTATTAGTCTGTTTTGCTCAACGCATAAACACGCTGAAACTGAGCTTCTAGAGAAATGTATGCATAAGATAGTTTCACTTACGGGAAATATGGACAGGGTGTAGAATCAACCATGGTCTTCAGGTGACAGCTACGAAGACCATACGGCGCATATCACACATGATACAACGTAGACAAGAACCTGAGGGCTACTTGTCGAGTTGAGGACAGTGAACTGTTCAATTATGTAAGATTTTGACCTCGGTCGTATGGAGGACTAAGCGATATGTGGTGTTGAACGCAATGGCTATGTCATTACCAACAGTGGATCGCTTTACACCACCAAAATAGAAGCACCTGTCGTAAAACCCAGACTTTATACATCTGTACAGCGATCAGGGCATAATATACTGCATTACCTTTAGGTAATCTATGTAAGTCGGCCGCCATCTATGTGTCATTATTGCAACCGCACACTACCGCGACGACTATTCCTTTGGTTCTCGCTAACGTTTCCACAGCGTTTGGCAGGTTGGAAGTAACACGTTCAAACAAAGTAATGTTCTAGTTCATAGTCATGAAGGAAAAATAAAAATAGAAAAAAATTCTAAGCCAAAATTAATGTTTGCCATTTTACAAGTCAAGCTGACATCGGCCTGCTTTGCGATAGTAAGTTCCTGCCGCATTAGTATTAACAGGTTCGTTTGACAGCCTGCAGCGAACACGCTATGTCGCTTGTGCGGGAGCGAAACAGCGCGCAGGCAAAGGCAGACCCGAACAAATCAACACTCGTACATTATATAGATGCTTAGAACTTTGAAGCCAAACGCGAACCGCGGGCAGGCGAGACATTGAACTTAACCCACCGATCCTCGGCGCCTGTTCCAGGGGAACTTGCCGCAAGACGCTTGCACCCACTGAGCACCGCTGGACAGGGGCACCGAGTAGAGGCAGTCTAGGCAACGCTGGTTCGGAGGTTGCAGCGTACAGGGCCAGTTGAGGCCCTTCTTTGACCCCAAGCCGATCCCCAACGGCTCTTCGGCGTCGCCTTTGCTCCTGACGTCCTGTTCGCAGCACTCGAGGGGTAGCAAACTCGGAGACAGCTTGCAGTGGCAGCACACGTCCTCGCCCTCGGGCCTCGCGGCGCGACCGGAGCGAGCCGACTGCTGCTGCGACGGCTCGGGAAGGCTGGCGTTCTTCGGCGGCGAGTGCTTCGGGACGGGAAGGATCAGCTTGGGCCTGGCTCCTCGCAGCGCATCGACGGAGCTGTCGTCGCTCTCGACTTCGAGCGTGTCGAACGAGGAAGCCCTCCTGGTCCCCTGGAACCCGGCATCCGCGACGTCCTCACCCCTCCGGGATTCCGCGTCTGAACTGAAGTCGCTGCTGCGGCGGTGCTGGCCGTACTGCCAGAAGTCGGATATCTGCAGACACTCCTCCCGTTCCTTGTACGGCCCTCCTCCTCCGGCTTGGTCGTGCCACTTGAAGCCACCCGACCAGATGTTGCACGGTGGCGGGGGATCACCGAGAGCGTTCAGCTTGCAGCCAGGCGAAGACGACGCCGAAGCCGAGGATGGCAGGGCCTTGGGGAAGAGGCCATCGCCGCGGGAATGCTTGCGAGCGCCGCACGAGGACGACACGACCACGCTAGCGTCAGAGAAGGGAGACGAAGACAGCGACGCCGACAGACCGGGAGAGTGGCCCTCGAGGCTGGAGGAACCGGGAGGCGTGGTGGAGCCGGACCACCGAGGGGACGTGGGCGTCGACCACGGAGAGAGACGCGTCGAGTCGAACGAGCTGGCGGGCGAAGAAGGCGAGTCGTCTCGACCTCCGCGGCGCACCACGCCGCTGCCGTGGCGCGGAATCGGCTCCCGGATAGTGAGGAAGGAACGAAGCTCTTCGTCCTCCTCGTCTGAGCTCAGCTGCTGCGGAGACGACGGCGGTAGCCTTTGGGATGACATCTGCGACGTCGGCGCCGCGACTCGGATGGCTGGCCCCGAGAAGCGGCTCGCACCCGTGGCGTTGCACTGCGACGACGACATTCTTGGTCGCCGCCAAAAGGACTTCGTGTCGCCACTCGAAGTACTGGCAGCGCGTGACATGATGCGCCTCGATTGAGCTTTCCTTCTTTTTCTTCAATGGAAAGGCCGTACCACTGTAATCACGGATCGAGGTCGTACCGATCTAGACCGTGCAAATGCGCTCGTATGTAGCGGTTATAACTTCATTTAGTATGAAACATGCAGGAATTATATACTATCAGCATGTTAGTTCAGTGCCGAACGACATTTGACAGCAGCACGGTTGCTTCTTGAATCACAAACAAGACGCCACTGCAGAACCACCTATTATGTGTGCAGACGCGCACGTGTACACGGGCACAGAGGGTTCAAAAGCAGAAAGCACGTTGTCAAAGAACTGCGTACGTAGACCTATGTCAAAACAAGGAGGAATAAACGCAGCACAAGTGCGCGCCACTGAACGCTCGGCGCTTGAAGACAAGCGCGCGCGCGGAACAAAGGACACCAATCCTCGACGTACACACTACCGCACAAAAAGGCGTCAAGGTGACGTCAAACACAATGGACTCGCAGACACCCAAGCAGCGACCACTGCCGGCTCAGGTGCAATAAGATGACGACCGATTTCCAGAGCACAATAGGTGACGCGATGCGCCCGGCGACAGTGGTTGTATCCGTCGAGGAGATTCGGGCAGCTCGCTGCCTTTCCGCACTCCTGTGGACACGACTGCAGCGGTGCGCAGCATGCGTCGTCGAATGTAAAGAGCCGCAGATGATGCGGACACTTTGACGCTGCAAAACGCCTAGAGCTATGGAACTCGCCGTCTTGTGCAACGACAGTGTGTACTCACTCAAAGGATTAGCACCGAAGGGTTGCAGCGCATGTGTCGCACGCAACAGCAAGCTGCGGACACGATCGAGTTCACAGATATTCCTGAAAAACGCGAGAATTGCACGTTTTGCTCGAAGCGCACAGTGCGATTCAAAGCGCGGGAAATTTAACGAGCCGTGAAAAGAGGGGCACGAAACAACGAGAACAGAAGCTCCGTCCACCGCGTTCCTGCGATTCCAGGTGTTACGCGGGATGCCTCGGAGAAGCGGGGCCTTGTCGGATAAACACCGGCACTCTGAGCGTACGTTTCCCTGCTGCACTCCAAGAAACAGCACAACACAACACAGCACGTTCGCGCGCAACCAACTCACAAAAGGAGAACTCCGCGGCACAAAACCGCACCGGCAGCAGTCACAGCTCCTAAATGAGCAGACGCAAAACGGCAACTAAAAACCGTAACGACACCGAGGAACCTGGATGCGTCTCACTGTTCACGAGGGGCGGTCACCGCACTGTGTCACCCTAGTGAAAAGGGAGCTTTGCTCGCAGGTGGGCGGCGATTCACCGGCAGTACTTCGGCATCAACGGCGACGAAGCCGACGGCGACGACCACATCTGATCGGACGCAACTGCCACGCGCGGGCCAACAAACCGATATGACCGTCGACGTCGTTGGGAAGGAAGCCACCACATCGACGGCAGGGCCTCGCGTCCAAGAGAGGGGGGACGAGTGAGGGAGTGGCACGAGCGAGAGAAAGGGAACGAACAGATGCGCTTGCACGCCCTGATGCTGCTGCCTCGAACGGGAGGAAGAACGAAAGATGAAGCGGCGCTGTGCGGTGAAGGGAGAGCAAAAAAAAATAGTATAGGAGTGGCGCACAGCACTACCGGACAGTAGAGGCGAATCAAACAACCAAGAAGAGGTACACAAAAGTTGAAAGTAAAAGAGTGGCGGCGGGTAGAGTGCTCTCTGTGGGCACCCTGCAGTGCGGACGGGCCGCGCCGCACCGGTCGTGCAAACAGTAGCAAGAAAAAGGATGAAAACGCGCATAGAGGCAGCGGGCTGGATTCCGGATCGGCAAGGTGGTTGCGAAGGAGGGAGAGGAGGGAGTCGCGCCGCCGCGCGTGTTCGCGTGCGAGCGTGCGCGCCGGGGCCGATGGGACGCAGTTTTTTTTTTGTTCGCGTCTGGTTTTTGTTCGCGTCCAGCGGCGCTCAGCTTCGTGCAATGATGTACAGATGGAGCCAGCCTCCCGGACGGTTCTGCACCGCCGCCCGTGCGAAGTTCCCGCCGCAAAATCTTGACCGGCGCGCTCGTGTCGTGCCAGGGGCACACGTTTGGCGCATTAAGACAGGCTTACGCTACCACCCTCTCCCTCCCATCCTGCCCCATGGTGTTAGACCATAATATCACTTCATTAGAGTATTTCCGGATAAAGCGATACTCCCGCATATACAGTAGCCGAGCACGCGAGTGCCGGTTCCCTAAGTTTCCCGGGTAAGAAAACTCAGAACTATACAACTTTCTGTGGCTATGAAGGGAAAGCTACACAGACAAAGCACGCACAAGTGGGGTCGCTTCTGAAAAGGGTCCCGCGTTTTAATCGATGTTAGTTTAGGCTGGGGAAGAGAAAACATAAACACCTTATCAGCAACACTTAAACAAGACAGAACACACAACTGAGTGTAAAGGTTTACTTATTTCGCGGCTGTTCCCTTCCGCGTCTGGGCAAATGCGAAACCGTCGCATGTGGAAGCTGCGTCGATGCGGCGTCTGTTCCGAGCGATCAAAAGCACTGTCAAACAATGCCGAACTACTTGGCGCGGTAGCCCATGCGCAGCAGCCACGCACCCGTAGCTTTCCCTTCATAGCTACAGAATGTTGCCCGAGAGTATAGCAGCTGTGGTAAAATTTAGTGGTCGTTCTTGACTGGTCTTTTCGGCCGCGCAAGCAGCCTCTCACATCGGCCTCTTAAAGATGCTTCCAACTTTGAGTACCAGCTGCCTTTACGCCGAATATATGCGTCTGTTTTCTTACAACACTCGTTTTTAGTAGGCAGCGTTCTTCAATTTGCCGTTGGGTCACTCGGAGTCCTCATGAATGTGGTTCGTCCATTGCTGCAGTTCTTAAAGACTGTAGGCAGTCGTTCCACATCTCGCGTCTCACACTCGACAGCGAACAACCTTCTTGGACATACCATGGAAGCACTGTGTGTGGACTTACGAAAATATCCAAAAGTCATCGGGACGCCTGCAGAACTGACTGCAAGACGCAGAGTAATTGTATTATTGAGTTATCCCGACGGCTACAGTGTGTGATCCTCGAACGTTCAAAATTTCTGCCAGGTTTTGTTTATGGTACTACCACGTGCAGTGAGACGTCGCTTGGAACTTCGAATGTTAGGCAAAAAATCTAAGGCTGGTAATCGCTGCTTCTTGAATCATATTTCGGTGTCCCTGCTGGTATTCTTCGGTTGGCGTTTAAAAATGGACAAACAGTGACAACCAGTGGTGTTATGTTCCGACTCATGACATCGTTGCGCAGAAGAGTTCAGGTTTGGGCGATTGCTTACTTCTCACCAACAGTAATAAGTCCAGCACAGCATGTCTAGTGGCCCATTCTTTTTTTTTTATTACATAATGTCATAGAGGAGGTCGGCGCATATAGGTGGCACCAGCTTGTCCTCTTCGCGCAGCAAACAAAATTAAATCCCAGAAGTGCCCAACAACGCACGATACGGTCAAACAGCATGAACCCATGCAAAGCTCTGCTCACTAGTGCAGGCAGCCACAGAAGATAGTACACGAACACGCACTAATGCGCACAAGCATGCATAAGCGAGCCCACTTTCATAAATAAATAAAAGTACTCGAAGTTGTCCGCGAAGACAAACAGTTCGCAGTTTTGCAGAGGAGTGGGCCGGGATTACACAGCATGCGGCATACCTGCACAACATCCCACAACTAAGCTAGACTTTCACATGATGCACTTCTCTGTCCGCGTCGCGTCTTTATATTTTTTTCGATGCTTTTGAAATATTCATTCCAACTGGCACAGCGCTGCTGCGACGCACTGTTTTTTCCGGATGAAAAACGCGTCCGGATTTGCTGAATCCCCGCATTCGCAAATCCGAGTTCCCGGTTGCCACGAAACTCCAAATGCTTGGCCAAACAATGATATACGTCCACCGTGTAACCCGCGCCGTTTTACTGAGGAACAGCATTGCAGTAGCAATCAGCGAGCGAAAGCCTATCTTTAGTTTTGTTAAGGCGCAGTCGAAATTAATTGTAAATTCTTAATGAATGCAAGCGAGCACTGTTTTAATATACCCGACAGCGCAATCTCTACGGTGAAACTACCTTGCTGCTTTCAAACAGATTGGAAATGAGCAAAAACACAAATCCGCCTATATGCTGTTTAACCCTCGCTACAGTCAGGCCAATGTGCCGTCCTTCCATACTACTTGTAATATAATAAAACGGCACCTAAATTCATGTAAAAAATAAACACAGACCGCCGTGTGGGCGTACAGTGGCTTGGGTGTTGGTCTGCTAAGCTCGAGGGCAAGGGATTGAATCCCGGCCGCGGAGGCTCCATTTCGACGAGGGCGAAATGCAAAAATACTCGTGTGCCGTGAAGTGGGTGCACGTTAAAGAACCCCCGATGATCATATTTAACCCGGGATCCCCCCCCCCCCCTTACGGCGCGTCTCATACTTGCATTGCGGTTTTGCCACGTAAAACCCCAGAATAATAAATTAAAAAGGAAAGAAGACCTTAAGGCAGACCTGCGCTACTTTGCATATTGACAACCCAATTCCCAGCGATGCTATTTCATTGGAGCAGTCCTATTAGTATTGCCCGTTATAGAACCCCAACTTTAAAATATTGCTCCTATATCGCCCGCGACACGGTCCCCATTTCCAGATAAATGAAACTAAAGTTACAAAGTTCGTTCTTCAAGCACACCAGAAAAACATCCGTACAACGCCTTTGTAGCGTTTTTGAGTTGTTAAGCAAATAATTTACTACAAAGGGTGTAATTGACCTAAACACCTTAAAATTTGCGAGTAGACTGTACATAATGTGCCCGATATTTCAAACAAATATGCAGTCGGTGGCACTGCCAGTTCTTTGAGCGCAGTGGTCAAACATCCCATACAATGTTTACGCGTGTACGCGCTTCATATAACGCCTGCAAATTTGGAGAAAACGAGGCGCACACACAAAAGGCGTGTATTTTTTCCCCCTTTTTTTAGCGTTTTCCTCTCTGTCATCTTTCTAACCCCTATCCCCAATCCCCAGTGTAGGGTAGCAAACCGGAGACTCATATCTGGTTAACCTCCCTGCCTTTCCTCTTCATTCTCTCTCTCTGGAGAAAACGAAAACTCAGTAATTATCTACGGACCCCGTAAACAAACAACAAACTTCAAGCTCTGGTCCCACATAAGCCCTAACATGCGCGCAGTTCGACCAAACGTGAACTCAGTGTCACTTTCCGTTCTGCCAGGACCGCTGAGCACATTATGAACCCATATAACGGCTCTATAACGCTTTCGGCCACACGCATAAATAAATTACTACATAGGTCGTATTGGACCCACAGATTTTAAACTTTGCGAAAAAATCAGCCATAACGAACCCCCCCCCCCCTTTTTTTTTCACCTATATTGAACTCAATGCCAGAGATATTTCTTCCAAAATTTTTTTTTTCTCGCTGAACAATTGGACACTCAAACAGAGCTACTACCGCTACACTGTCAATCCTACAGGTTTACTTCCGGAAAAGAAAAATTGTATGCGCACGAAAACTGCCAATAAAAACGGTGCACAAAGGCTAAACCCGCCTTTTTGCTACAACTCACCACCACCACGTTGCACATGCGCGCCCTTTAGAACACGCTGCAGAAATCATATTTATTCTTATAACAAGGATGGAAGGCGCGCTCACATAGTTATTGCGTTCTCGTGCTACGCAGTGGCCTCCTAAATAGCTTTGTCGATCGCTTGGGGATACCTTCGAAGAACACGTATAGTTGCAACATTTATTGCATACCCGCATCCACGGCAACGATGTCGTAAACCTGGTCCTATCATCATGCTTTGGCGATGTGTGGAAATATGTAATCAACTTGGAGATTATCGTCCATGCACTGCAAGAAGTCATAGGAGTCAGTTGGGTCCTACAAGACTGTAATTTCCAAAAACGATGCTGTAGGGTGTTAAAGAAGGTTTATTGAATCTAGATCTGTATTTACGTCAGATGCAATATTCGGCTCTAGTAGAAGCTTGGACGCAATTATGGTTAAATTCAGTGTGGTAGACAGTTGAGGCCAACTCGCGGCTCTGTTGTAAATAAAGATGGCTTCCAATGACGTCATCGTAGATGCCATGCTGGTGTGCCGGAAGAATGAGAAGCTGGGTCTGTGACGTCATGTCAAAACTATCGATGTAGCGCAATATTTTAACATTTCATTCTTTTTTTAATTGTTAGGAACGTTCCCGGGTTATGAAGATGGAGTGAAAATAACCTGCGATACCTGGCCGGATAGAGACATTGTATTTCTCTGTAAATTTACGGTTATATCCTTACATCCTAAGGAGGATGATAACTTGGGAGGGCAGATTGAGCTCGACACGTCTTACACGGTAATCTGGATTTCTGGCATTGCTATGGAAATAATTACTCGGTAGTGGTTCTATGCTTGCGTCAACAACTGCGGTAAACGCTGATGAAAGGTAGATATTAATGTTTCTGGCGCGTTATTAAAACCAACTGAACTACCACTTTGAATTACGAGTTGTAGCTGGTTTGCTACATGGTTTGGCGGATATAATGCCACATAATTCATTCGCATTAGAGCATAGAGAGTAATTCAGAGGAAGTAACTTCAGTTTTAGCGGCCGTTAATTTATTTAAGCACTACTTAGCGCATAGCCGACAGCGTTCCAATGTTCCTAGTCTTTCATTTTTATGGGCGGTTCTAAAAAAGCGTACTTTTATCGCCTTTAAAATGCTGTTTAGACCTTTGCTTACTTAAGCATCGCCACAATTTATTTTTCCCGAATGGTAAGCATGTGTTTATATTTTAGGTTTAACGCTGTGTTGTTGAATAATTCCCAGTTAGCCCAGTTTACAGCGCGGTTAAGTGTTTTAAATGTTATCGTAGAAGCGTGCAAGTACACTGTTATTTTTATGGCGAAGCTGCTAGCCTCTGATTGGTCGGCATTTTTTGTGTCCCCGTCTGGGCGCAAAAATGTGGGCCGATCCCGCAAGTAGTGCAATACGGGGCCGATCAGAGGCGGAGGTGACGAAGGCTTCAAGCACTCACTAACGTGAAGCAAAAAGTGCATACATTCTTTGGAATCACGCGACCAGCGGCGGCGTGCTGTCAAATATACATTTGCTGTAATTACTACCATTAACTTAAAGCAACGAATCATTGCATAGCCCGCTCAGCAGCTGTAGTGGTGGTTTTGAAAAGCTTCGCAGGACTTTCGCAGGGCCGGGACCGCGAGTCAACTTTTTTTCGTCACTTCCTGTGTTGTAGTCTGTTATCAGTTTTATTGTAGGCTACTTTTCTGTGCAGTGGTAGCGAACTGTACCTATATCGATAAGGCTAGGGTCACTGTAACACCGAAGCAGTGCTTATGCACCTATTGCGACCGTCGTCAATGCGCCCGGTAAGAAGTAAAGAGTGTTATTTCCTTTAATACGGATTCTGATTACTTGAGTTAGGCAGAAGTCTAGAGTAATTTCGAGCAATTCTTTGAACTCGTTTCGTGATAACCAGTTTGGTGCACATAACAGGGAGCAGTTAATGTTGGAAAGAAATTAAAATCGCCGGAAGCAAAAGAAATATGGGCTCCTCAGGATAGTTTGGTGTTCTGCCGAGTGCTGAAAAACATGTGCGCGAAAGGGCGGTTAGTTATCGGGTGGCCTGTAAAAGGTACCAAGAATGATATCACGGAGTGACAGTAAATACAAACCCACGGTAGCTCCAAGTTCGTGTCGTGACAGACTAGTGGCGATGCAAACAGAGTTTTACCAGCTATAAGGGTGCAACTATACCTCTCACCTAGGGGATGGTGACGATATAGCGCGAAATTTAAGTTTCGGGAAAATAACGAAATCCTCCTTGTCCTCCGTTAGTCAGGTTTCTGTGATGAGTATACGATATGGATGTTATCGGGTGATCGCATTTCGGCATAGCACTGCAGATGTTAGTGAAAGCAATATTGAGGGTTATAGCGATGAGTACCATGAGTTATATGTACAGGTAACGGGATTGTTATTTGTACGACGTCACTTGGCCACTGCTGTTTGCAGTCAAAAACTAGCGCGGGGGGCAATGCTGAAGGAAAACTGCGGTGCTTCTGGAAGCATTTCCGAGTGCACTGAAACATTTTTTTTCACGCTGGTCCTACGCTGTATCGAAGAAATAAAACTTCTCGCCGACGTAAAGTTTAATGAAGGCGTGTTTAGCAACATATTTCTGAGGCTTAGATTGGATTACGGGGGTTTTACGTGCCGAAACCACCATCTTAGTATGAGGTACGCCATAGTGAGGGACTCCGGAAATTCAGACCACCTGGGGTTCTTTAACGTGCACCTAAACGTAAGCACACTGATGCTCTCGCCCCCATCGAAATGCTACTGCTGTGGTTGGGATTCGATCCCCCGACCTCGTCTTCAGCAGCCCAACACCATAACCACTAATCAACCAAGGCGGGTGTCTTTGAGGCTTCATTAACTGCCACAACCTTAAGCACTCATGGCACATGGCAGGTGTGAAATTTTCTCTGATTGCGCAATACGTTTCTTAACATTTTCGACGCATACTGCTTTCTTCTTCTTGTAGACTATAGTTTGATCATATCATTAGCAGTACTTCGAAAAAACAGCATCCCAATGCTTTTCGTTTGTGAGGCTTTTTTTTTTTTTTATCCGCCCATTTCTTTCCTGGAGCAAATCTTCCAATACCATGTGCGCGTTCAATATTGTTCATATCAAGCTGAATTCCGAAGTTATTTAACTACATCGCCACGACTTATTGCGCCGAATCTTTCAACGTTTCATGCTGTGTGTCGTCGAGATTTTTTCTTGTGCCTTCTGCCATTACTGGCGACGCTTGATGTTTTAAGGGCTGCAATGTGGTGCTCCAGCTGGGGTCGATATTCTAGGCTTGTTGTGCCATCTCAAGCGTGGCTAGGCGGTCACCTATCGCTGTCAACTGTTTGTCATGCATTACGTAATAGGTAGTGTTTCTTTTAGTTCTAAGAGGATGACCGTGTAGTTTTCCTCTAGTCGCTTTACGTTGTTGAAGAAGATAGTGACTAGCTCTGGTGAATAGGAGGGACTCCGGCACAGCTCAGCGTCACCAGAGAGCATTCAGTAACAGCTGAGACAGCAAGTCAAGTTAAATCGCTGTTGCGCTTCAGATCTGCTGGTTCATGGCTCTGCTCCCTATAAAATTTTAAAAATTAAATTTTTAGGTTTATTGTGCCAAAACCAGAATCTGATTATGAGGCACACCGTAGTGGAGGACTCCGGATTAATTTGGACCCCCTGGGGTTCTTCAACGTGGCCCAATGCATGATACACAAGTGTCCTTTGCATTTTGCTTCCATGGAAATGCGGCCACCGCGGCCAGGATTTGAACCCGCGACCTGGTGCTTAACAGCGTAACGCCAAAACCACTAAGCTAAGGGTTTCTATAAGATTACGCAAAGGAACAACACAGGCTACTTAAATATCTCCACTGCAACAAACATAAGCCTTCAAGCGCATCGTTGCTTTAAGAAAACGATTTAGAAACGCTCTGCTATTAACTTACATTGACAATCATCTACGATGGCTTCTGCATAGGTTTTTAACCTTGATCATTTCTTCTCGTATCTTGTCTAAGATTAAAGTAAATTTGATACTCCGACCCGTTCCCCACCCTCCTTATTTCTTTGCTCGTTTGCTTTCCTTCTTGGCTATTCTTTCCTCGTTTCTTTCCCACGTTACCCTTCCTCCAGTGTAGGGTAGCAAACCGGAAACTTGCCTTGCAGTTAACCTCGATGCATTTCCCACCTGGTTTCTCTGTGTTGATAGCCTAAGATGTGTAAGAGTGTTCACGCGATCCCACACGCACTTACGAGCGCTGGCACTGCAGCTGCTTCTCTGCTTCTCGAACCTAAATCACGCGTCGACACGCTCTATTGTGCACCTTACTCTTTCACGCTTTGCTGAAAGAACAAAAACCGTGCATGCCGGAAGGGAGGCCACAGAAAGAGCGCAGGGCTCACGGCAAAACAATTCAATTATGCACTGGTTTAAACTTCTACCAAATGAGTTTATACCAAAAGGAAATTATGTGAAAGGGAGAGATAATATCAGGGCGGGCTTCGATTAATTCAGGATGCGTCGATCCGGGTAACCACTGCGTGGCATCATAAATGTTTCCCAACATCCACAAAAAGGTGGTTAATCCTTCACATTTTGTCAGGGAAAGAAAAAAAAAAGGCTAAGTGAAGCGAGAGGGTTGCAGTAAAGTATCAACGACTAAACGGAAAGAGGGACTACGATAAATAAAAGAGAGAAGGGTGTGTGCGTGTGTGTATGTGAGGGCGGGGCGGGGGGTTGAGTGCGAGAAGGGTGTGGTGGTTCGATCATAAAGTGCATCCAGCGAGGCGGAAGGGATGCAGTGGAAAGCGAGAAAAAAAAAATGCACGAGGAAAGGGTTTAAAGTGGTTTGCAATGGCATGACGGCAGAATGTCAAGCGTATCGAACGAGCGTCGCTAGCTCCTCGAGCTTCCCTGCCTTCAAGGCAGCGTGCCAATTGCCCGCGACCGGTCACCGCTTCCTCTGCGGCACTGCGGGTTATCGATAAACGCGCCTTCGGTTTCGCGGGAAAGGGGAGGAGGGCTATCACGGAGAATCTCGCGTTGTTTTTCGCAGCCCGTTATACCTCCTAGCAAGAGGCTGTCTCCCTGCCGTGGAGCCGGGAAGGTGGGCGAAGTCATCGCAACTTTAATGACGCCAATTGGCCATCGGAGCAGGCAGAGCAAGAGACGGGGATGCGATCGATGGCGGGCATGCCAGCTGTGCGCTTCCGTCTTTCGGAATAATGACTCTCTCCTAACGTGGCGGTGTCGCCAAGAAAAACGAAGCAAAGACGAGCGGGTACCAGCCGAGAACGGTTTGAAGCCGCTGGGGTGGCGGTGGCGCAGCATCAACAACAGAAGCGGTGGATCTGGTTGCGGCTACATACGTGCCCTCTCCTCTGCAGAGCGCTAAGAAGGACGGAAGAGAGTGAGCGGCATAGCGGAGGAAATTAACGTCGTTGACTGATCGGCCGGAGGTCGAGCGCTCGGCGTCCACTTACTGCGCCGAAAAAACCGGAACGCCCTTCAATGTGCGGTTGAGGTGGTGTTCGTGAGAACTAATAACACCGGCCCTTCGGCTGCTAAAACTAGTGGAAAATCAAGACGACATCGCCAAGCGGTTTATGATCCCCATTCAGCGAACTTCCGGTGCAAGGGCATGCGTCTTGTTAAGCACCAGTGCTAAGGACGTTTTCGATGCAGTTACGGTATATCTCTGCCCTGATCCCATGCAAATAGCGAAACTCATTTTAGCTTTGTAGGCATCATGTGCTTAAATTTGACTCATAAGTGAGTAGTGACAATAAATATGTTGGCACAATATCTCCTTGCAGACTAATGCCGTAAACGCTCTTGATAACGAAGTGGGCGGCACAATGGATGTACTGCATCGTAAGCGGTTTTTTGTTAAGAAACAAGAGGCCCTAAAACGAGCAGTGGAATCAGGGTAGGTAAACTCTAAGAGCGCAGAAGATTGTAAAACGTGTACTGAAACCAAGCCGCCCTCAATAGTAGTCGCATTACAGCACAGCATCATCGAAAGCATTCATTTCTTTCTTTCTTTTTAATGATAATGAACAAGTGTAGCCACCCAATAATAGTGACGGTTGCTTTTTTTTTTCATTCACTAGAACAACAATACGAAATATATTGTAAGATAAGGAACGGCGCCAAGTTACCCAGCCTCTAGGAATACATTTCATAAAGCTTTTGTACACCTCATGCGGCCCTCGTTTCCGCCATTGCGTCCGTCCGTCCGTCACTTAACACCATCGATTTCAACATAGGGGTCGCAGCAGCGAGGGCATTGACCTTCGTGCTGCCATCGTGTAAAGGGACTGACAACTGCCCAGAATGTGTTGCGAGACGTTGATGTAAATGAAATGAGCATGACTTATAGTGATAGAATCCAGCACGCTGTTGGCGATTTAAGTAGGAATTATAATTTTAAATTGGCAAAAAAGTGTAAAAAACTAGTAAGTGGCGAGACCTGGCGGTGAAA
Source organism: Dermacentor albipictus (assembly GCF_038994185.2). NCBI lineage: Eukaryota > Metazoa > Arthropoda > Arachnida > Ixodida > Ixodidae > Dermacentor > Dermacentor albipictus. The sequence continues at coordinate 83,733,821 of NC_091825.1, read as the reverse complement.
TCTTGGTGCTTCGGATGTATTCTATGAGATTACTGTACGTAAGTCGACTGCTATTAAATACACCATAATTATTGCATAAGGGTGCAGTCGGAAAATTATTAGACACTCGCGCAATAGTCTATGCTTAGGAAGTCGAAAACGCACGCGTGGCTATGACAACACACTGAACTCCGTATCACGTGTAAAGGCGTCGCTTCGTTTTGGATCCGATTAGTTTCGTTTTTACTGGTTAAATACCGAAGTAGTCATTGAGGAAACCACGAGAACACGTAGTTATTATCGCAGAAATTGTTTAACTGTCCGGAAAGCATGAATCGCAGGAACATCGACTTGATCAACAAAATTATGCTTTGTCACATGATGGCCACACTTGTTGTCTGCCTCCCAATAATGCCGGAGTATAACCACGATCGCGCTCACCTCTGGCCGTTTTCAACGTGTTTCTTGTGAATGAGTGCATCCGCACTGAAGATGGAAAGATTCTGATAAAAAATGTTCCACGGTGTTTTCCGCGTTAGCACTTCGTCATTAAACACTCTGACCGGTAAGCTAAAAACGGTTAACATGAAATCTGCTTGTCAGTGTCTTTAAACGCGAACTATGCGGAGAGAAGAAACATAGCGCGTACGAAGCTATCAGCACTCGAGGCACTATGTCCAAATCGCAGATTGCTTTCAAGATAAGGACCCGCGGGGTCGTGCGGGCCCCTGTATGACCAACTGACCCGTGACCAACAGTCCGGAATGCGGTTCGTCGTGGTTCATAATGGTTCGACACGGATGGATATGCCACGCTTAAAAGCCATAACGGCTTATAATGATCGGAACGTTATCAGCGCACCTGACGCCGCCTCCTGCAGCAGTTTTCTTGCCTCATCAATTCACCTCGCGCCGCCGTCCACAGGAGCTCGTGTCCGCCACAGCGCTGTCGTTTTTACTGGTCGGATCAAGTTTCATAACATTGATAACGACACCGGGATGCGTGGAGGTGAGCAAGTGCACAATGCTTACGCACAGTTAGACAACTCCCCGGGGAGTTTCTGCGCGATTTTTTTCCCTTGCTCTTTTCGTTGCGTAGCGCACTTGCAGTGGCGGTATTGCGCGTTGCATTGAACGATTTACCGAATTCACGTGCCATAATCGGTGACGTTGCAGGCAGAGCGTCATACGCAAAGCCATTTGTGCGCGCGACCTCGACACTCGACCAGGATGCACCATTCCCTCGAGAAGGACGGGGCGCGGGCATTTCTTCGATGTTTGAGTGATTTGCCGTGGCAGCCATTTCAGTGGCGCCGTGGGAGCCTTTCGATACTTTGCGGACCCAAATGGCACCGCGTGATGGACGTGCCGTGCTTGAATGTTTGCGATGTTGGAACGTGGTGAGGGTTCATTAAGAGAGACGTCTGAATTCTACCTCCTGTAGGAAGCATAAGTTTAATGTAGGGCTTTAGTTTTTCTTTAATACAACCAAAACTTTAAAAAAATTGTTGCACTAATTAAGTCACAAATCAGTAACTCTGGAGCAAAACAATATATCGCAGTTCTGTAAAATACATCTGTTAGAAAATTTTAATTGTACGAATCAGATATTAATTTTCCAGTTTACGTGGAACCGTTTTCCAAAACAACTGCTTCCACATTAATTCTTTTCTTTCGGAGGTCTTTATAACACATCAGTTTTGTGCGCTTTGGATGTCGCAATAGGTGCACTTTACAGAATTCTGATGTCGTGAAAGTTGGATTTTTCCGTCATCCAGTACGACCGTTTGTTCCAAGACCAGTTCAGTGTCGTAATTGTTTGAAGATCGGTCATGTCAGCGGCACATGCAAAAATTCGACCGTGTGCGCAAGATGCTCTGAGCAGCACAGCGCAGATGCTTGCCGCGCGACTCACTTCAAATGTGCCAATTGCTCCGGTCCCCATGAAGCGTCGTCGAAAGACTGCCCGAGACACAAGACAGAGCGGAAAGTCCTAAAACAAATGGTGAGAGACAACTCAACTCACAGAGAGGCCGCCGCCAAAGTACGACGGCGTAGTGTCCGCCGTCGCCGTAGACGATCTTCGTCTAGAAATACTGATACCGTCGCAAGACAGACGATACTTCCTGAGGCTGGTGCTCCCAAGGCGCTCACCCACACTAACAACACGGTGTCTGATGACGCAGTGAATACCTCTACTGCAAACGACTGGCCTGCACTTCCGACATTAAGTCCTCCAGCCCAACAAAGGTCGACGGTGGACTACCGACGAACCAATGAGGGCTCCGATCACGTGCGCGGTCAAGACAAACAAGTTATCGCCTTAATAAAATCTCTAATGAAAGTCATTCGCGTGTTGATAAACGACATGCAGACGCCATCTGCTCGAGGTGCACTACAAGTGCTGGACGGCCTGGATCCGGTTCTTGCGAGCCTCGAGTAGCAAGCACAATGGCTCTACCGCGTCAGCCGTTCTTCAGACAAGTCAAGGAAGCATCTATTATGCAATGGAATGCCCGCGGCCTGAAATCCCGCAGTGATTTTCGCCATTACGTTTTCACCAATCGATTCCCCATTGTTGTCATCTGTGAACCGAAGCAACAGAAACCCGTCCGGATCTCAGGCTACGAACCTCATGTGTCATCGACTTGTACTGACATTAGCAAAGTGACCATCTACATACGGTGTGAACTGACTTATGTTGTTCATCCAGTGCGGCCACATGACACTAATCAGTATGTGTGTTTGACCGTGAAAAAACAAAAACTTGCGTTTACTTTAGTGGGCGCTTACCTTTCTCCATCAAGTCGCTTCGATAGGCAGAGACTGAGTGACATTATAGATACGACACCTGGTCCATGGATTGTTGTTGGGGACTTCAACGCGCATCATTCACTTTGGGGAAGCAACAAGATCAATTCCAAAGGAAGAAACCTCGTGTCCTTTGCTTGCGACCATGAACTTTGTTGTCTAAATGATGGCAGTCCCACGTTTCTGCGCGGACGGACATACAGTAGTTGTTTAGACTTAGCATTTGTTTCGCGGTGCCTCACTCGCTGCGTCCATTGGTTCGCAGATATAGAAACCCACGGAAGCGACCACATTCCTACCTACCTGAAGATAAAAGGCCTCACCAAATCCGTTCCATCAAATTTTATACAAACAATAGATTGGCCCGTGTTTAAATCACTTATGGAAGACGCATGCCACGAAGGCATTTCATCCACACTAGAATTTGAGATCGCCAAGGCTATGCAGGATGCTATGCGCTCATATCGGCCATTAGAGAAATACACAGATTTTGATTCGGAAATACAGAGCCTCCGTGCAATCCGCCGGCGAGCGGAGCGACGGTACAGACGGACTAAATCATTATACGACCTTAGAGAGGCCAGACGCATTCAAAAGAAAATTCAGCGTCGCCTTGCTGCTCTGCAAAATCAACGCTGGAAATCGTTTTGTGAGTCTCTCGACCCGCGTAAACCTCTGTCGGTTGTCTGGAGAACAATCCGTGGACTTCGATCACCTCCTCAACAGCGTCGTCCATTTAAGTCTTTAGCCCTGCATCAAGGACGCCGAGAAGTCGAGGTAGCCGAAGATTACTGCGCAAGGATCGCGGGTCCGGCGCTCACGCGTTCACCTTGCGCACCTATTCCCATTGTGCCCCCTTGCTCCCGAGATCCTCGTATGGACGCTGCTTTCTCCATCGAAGAACTGGAGGCCGCACTTGCTGGGTGCAGGCGATCTTCGTCACCAGGACACGACGGCATCACATACTCTGCGCTTGCAAACCTTGGTCAGGAGGCCAGAGATGCCCTTCTTGGCCTATACAACGCATCATGGCGTGACGGCCTGGTCCCTACAACGTGGAAATCCAGTCGGCTTGTTCCGCTCCTCAAGGCTGGCAAATCTCCGTTGGAATTGTCATCTTACCGTCCAATAGCACTGGCCAGCTGTGTCGGCAAGGTAATGGAGAGAATGATCCTTGCACGGTTAGAATGGTACCTGGAATTTTACAACGTCTATCCAGAGGTAATGGCTGGTTTTCGACGTGGCCGCTCGTCAATAGATAGCGTTATCGACCTGGTAACATACGTACAACACCAGAAACACCTGAAACGCATCACTGCGGCCCTATTCCTTGATGTTAAAGGTGCGTACGACAATGTAGATCATCATGCAATTCTGGACGCCTTAGAAGCTGTAGGGATTGGTGGACGCACCTTTTGCTGGATATGCAACTATTTGAATGGAAGATCTTTCTTTATTTTTACTGAAGATGGACCAACGCCATCTAGCTATACCAGTCGTGGTATACCGCAAGGCGGAGTACTCAGCCCTACCCTTTTCAACCTGGTGCTCGTTGGTCTCGCTGATTCGTTACCGCGAACCGTACAACTCTCCGTATATGCAGACGACATTTGCATATGGGCTTCAGGCGTGACACGTGTACAAGTTCGCGCACGACTTCAGAAAGCCTCAACGGTTGTGTCAAGATACCTAAGAAGACAAGGCCTGGAGCTTTCCGCTGAGAAATGTGCACTGGTTGCTTTTACTCGCAAATCGATGGCCCCGTATGCTTTGCGGATTAATGACCAAATTATACAATATAGACGAACGCACCGATTTCTTGGCGTCATCATTGATAGAGACTTGTCTTGGAGCCCTCACATCTCGTACATGGCAAAGCGTTTGGCCGCCATTGTGGACCTTCTTGCGTTTCTCGGCGGCAAGTCCTGGGGCGCAACAGTACCATCAATGTTGCAACTATATAAAGCACTGTTTTTGGGCTTCCTGCGGTACAGCTTACCTGTAATAGGAAATACTTGCACCACGAATATTCGCAAATTACAGAGCGTGCAAGCCCAAGCCCTCAGGACTTGTCTCGGTCTTCCCAAAACTACGTCATCGATTGCGACAGTGGCCATAGCCAGAGACGCCCGCTACACGATTGTCAGATCCATTGTGGTGTCTGCACCGGCCGCAAGTTGAACTGACAATTTCAGGAATCAGAAAGAAAGCTGGAGCGCCATTGCAAGCTTTGAAACAAGCAACTTTGGAGCACATTCACAACGTGCACAGATTCCGCCAACATGTATACACAGACGGTTCGGTAAAACTCAACAGCTCTGCTGCTGCAGTCATATTCCCGGCACAATCTGAGGAAATCAAATTAAGAACTTCATGTGTGACCACATCGACGGGTGCAGAACTCGCGGCGCTCCGTGCTGCACTTGATTTCATTAAGCAGAAGCCACCGCAACAATGGACAGTCTTTAGTGACTCCAAGGCAGCCTTTCAGTGCATACGAAGCCCAATGCGCCACGGACCCAATGAACAACTGGCCTCAGAAATTCGGCACATATATCGCCAAAGCTATGACAAGGGACACAACATAATCTTTCAGTGGCTTCCAGGACATTGTAACATCAGCGGGAATGACCACGCCGACGAAGCCGCCCGTTCTGCACATGAAAGTGGTCAACGAGTCTTCATTCCGCTTTCGCGGACAGACGCTTGTTAGATATGGCGCCGTTTCCTGAGGCTACTTCGAGTTCCCCAAACCACTTCGATTTGCAGCACAGCTAATTGAGGAATGCAGAAGCAGGAAAGTGCATTCCAGAGAAGCGGCCGAGCAAACAAGTTTAAGGCAACAAGTTCACGTGCCAACAAGTTCGTGCGTCGCCGGGATTAGAAGGGGGCCTCGTACAATGGAGCTCAATCGTCCCCCTTCGGCTTTGAAGAAGGCATCTGCTACCGCTGCGGAGCCGAGCCACCGGGTGCAGGTGGGCCCTTGTGCAATGAAGCATGAGCGCCCCCCCTCCTTCTCCAGCCTAGAAGAAGTGGATTGCCAGTCTGCGAGGCAAGACCGCAGAGAGCCGCCAGGTGCGACACCGCGACACGGGCGCCTACCATTGGCAGAAAGTGGCGTCATCGGAGCGGACTCTCCCATTGGTCAAACATGACGTGACTTGCAGTGCTCGAAGGGTTTATAAGAAGCCTTCCAGAGAGACCTGAGGATTCTGGGACATGCCCTGATTCCCTGATTCACCTCTCTCGAACTTCTTGCCGCGGGCCGCAGCGTCCGAGTTGCTGCCAGCCTGTAATGTCGGTACGAATGATACTTGACGTCTCACCTCCCTGTACATAATGTAGAATAAATCCCTCCCAAGTTTTGGGTTTTCATCCCGAAGTCCCGTCCCCCAACCCCTACATCTGGTTGGCAGCGGTAGGATCGCCTCCGAATGCATCAGCTGGTGGCAGCGCTACAGATAAACCTTCGTCGAGAGAGATCCTAAGGAACCGGGAAGAGCGAAGAAGAGAGAGCCTTCGTCGAAAGAGGTCCGAAGAGACTGGGAGTATCGAAGAAGGAGCGAGCCTTCGACCCAGGGAGTCCGGAAGGAACCGGGAACAGCGGACAAATGAACCGGATGGCAGAGTGCTGCAACCGTAAGTGAGCGCGTGGTTTTTTTCCTTATGATTCGCCAGACTCAAAGGTTGTGTGTTCAATTTTGATAGTTCTGGGAATCGGGAGTTTGTTGCATTGTGTGTTGGCACAAATTAATTAAGGAAAACAGTTTTAACCACCTGTCGGGGCAGCTGCCATGGATCTTAGAAGGTTGACGAGGTTAGACTTGTTGTTGGTGTGCGACGATTTGGGAGTTGAGGCGGACGAACGGATGGAAACGCCAGCTATCATAAAGGCGATTAGTGATAGTGGCAATGATGACAAAAGCATTGCGCTTGCTTGGGAGGTGATACAGGAGCCTCGGCAGCGGGAGCGTCGTGTACGTTTGCGGGAGCGTCGTGAGCTTAAGAGTAAGAGTAGGCGTGAAAAACGCGAGAATGAACGGAAGCAGGAGCTTCAAGAACTTACTCTTAGGTGTGAGCGTCACGTACGTGAGAATGAACGCGAACGGGAGTATCAGGAACGTAAGCTTGACGTGAGCAAAAGTATGAGAGAGAGAAGGCAGCACTGATCAAAGAGATACAGCATTGTGATCAGTTATTGGCACAGAGACAACGGCTGTCTGAGAATTCTGTAGGTAGTACAGAGCGAAAGGATGCGGAAGCATCGAGCGGATTTTCGCCAGAAGCCGACGAGAAGAGTAGTGCCTGTGAGATTAGCTGCAGATTCATAAGTAAAGGGAAAAGGCTAGCTGCTAACGATGCCTTAGTGCCAATAGAGGCCGTTAAAGGCCAGAGTGAGAGCGACGAGGTGCTGTGCCAACAGATGACTGTGGAGACAGCTAGGCCAGCTGCGAACAAATTGGCACAGTTACCGCGTGTGTGCGTCGCAGGTAAGGTTAGCGAGGTTGCTAGCGAAGAAAAGGGTACTTCTGACCCGACAGAAGCAAGCACCCATGTCAGGCCAGAGGTGCGTGCAGAAGTGAAGTGCGAGCTGGACGATGCAGTTGAGAATAGTTCTCGGGGTGGCGAGCTCCGTAGCTCACGAGAGAACAACTGCATTGTTCAGGGATCGGTGCGGCTCTCCGCCAGTCTAGATAGCCTAGAGAGGGATGGTTCAGTTAATAATCATTCGGACTGTGCGCGTGAGACAGCGATCGATACCGACGGGCTGTGTGCCGATGCACAGCGTGCGCTGGGCAATGTAGCAGAGGGCAGGTCGCAAGAGTGCGAGTTGTCTAACTCGAGTAAAGCCTGCTGCATTGTTCCAGAGTCGGTTGAGCTGTCCGCCAGTCGAGGCAGAGCGAGTGTTGATTTAAGTGAGAATCACTCAGACTGTGCGGGTAAGAGACCGATCCGGGCCGACGAAATGTGTACCGGCCAGCACGAGGCACGAGAAGGCGACATGAAAGCGAGTGCAAAGAGGAAGCGCCTTAAAAAGAAGCGCGGTAAAAACCGAAAGTCGGTAATTAATGTAGCGCCGCCAAAGATGGCGAGAAACCCAAAAGGGCAGGGCGCGAGGAAGAAGGTGCGGTCGTCTAGGACGATGTTGACGCATCCAAAATGGTCGAGCCACCGGTCAAAGGGGGACCGCGAAGAATGTTCTGCGCGGACGCGGACAAAGGGCACGGGGCAGTTAAGCTCCTCGTCGTTCCGTAGTTCTTTTTATAGTTCAGCGTGCAGTTCGAAGAAACGCAAGGTGGCAGGACGAGACCAGGTGGGGAGTAGCGACGCGGTCAATCGAGTTCGTGTTGAAAGCGGGGCGCGGGGACGCAAATTGGCAGTAGACCGTAACGTCTTGGGGGAGCTGATAGATAGTCAGCCCTTTTGTTGTCTCTCGGCAGCCAGAGTAGCTTTCAAGCCGCGACGACCGCGAGGACGGCTCAGAGTATGAGTCAGACATAAGCGTTTGGAAAGGGAGGCGAAGAGCCCTTCCGTAGAAATGGAGTGTCTTGTTTTATTTTTGAGCATCGGAAAATTTCGCGATTTGAGACTAGAGTTTCTTTCAATGTGTAAGGTTTGAGCTTTGTTTATGTTTTGGTTTGAGCAAGCTCCGAGATTTGAAAGATGAGGTTTATGTAATCATGTAGTCTCGCGAGATGTTCATTAATAAGTAGATAGGCTTTTTTTGTGTGTGTGTGAGTAACCTGAAGGTCAAGGTTATCGTCGAAAGGCCTAGGGTAAAGCGCGTGTTTTATTTAACCTTCTTTCTTTTTAAGTGGCTTTGAATTGTCGTAAGGTTAAGCGCGTAGATTTTCAGTAAGTGCGTGATTTGCACGGAGAAGCGTTTTTAGTTCCATTAGCGCGTGTCCTGTGTGGACGGAAGGAAGCAGATTTATGAGTGGGTTGCTCGTGCGTATTGAGGGCAGCCGTATTCTGACTTCTCTGATAAGTATGCGTGGAACGAGTTATTAAAAGACGCAACATTTTAAGGGTTCTGCGGAGTGTGTAAGTCCCGCAAGTTTAATTGTTCGTTTATGTCACGTGTCCTGTAGGACTTTCAGGGAAGAAACGTGAGTAAGCGTTAAGGAAAAGTTTGCCTACAACGCAAGTACGTGTTCTGTTTAGTGACCACAAGGCTAGTGCGCTTGTGATTACGTACTTGTGAGGTTGACCAGATTGTTCAGTGGTACCATTACGTGCGATAAGTACGCCACTGCGATAGAGTGGAAACATGCTGTTCGTGTACTTAGGCCACTTAAGTTATGTTCGGCTGTTTTCAGTTGTTGTTTGCAACGTCAACGACCTTTTGTTTTGCAACAACAATAGTACTCTGGTCTTGTCGGCAATCGAGGAGAAATGGATAGCTGTTTGGAAGGGTGGTTGGAACTGCTTTGTCAAAAGTGGGGAACTAAAAGATCACGGTTGATTTTGACTCAGTAATAGTCTGGCGAGTCAGGGGTGAAGAGCCTGCGCTTACGCGTGGTGCAGCGCTGTGTTGTTTTGTTTGTTTGACGTATGTTCTCCAGGGCCTAGGATCCCGAGGGTTGTCAAACGAGGCTCGACCCCAGTACCCTGCAGCTTCTATCAGCGTTCCTCATGGCCAGCGAATTGAGTTCACCGGCCATTCAGAACTACCGGGGCGAGGACGAGCTGTTAGATATGGCGCCGTTTCCTGAGGCTACTTCGAGTTCCCCAAACCACTTCGATTTGCAGCACAGCTAATTGAGGAATGCAGAAGCAGGAAAGTGCATTCCAGAGAAGCGGCCGAGCAAACAAGTTTAAGGCAACAAGTTCACGTGCCAACAAGTTCGTGCGTCGCCGGGATTAGAAGGGGGCCTCGTACAATGGAGCTCAATCGTCCAATCGCCCTTCGGCTTTGAAGAAGGCATCTGCTACCGCTGCGGAGCCGAGCCACCGGGTGCAGGTGGGCCCTTGTGCAATGAAGCATGAGCGCCCCCCCTCCTTCTCCAGCCTAGAAGAAGTGGATTGCCAGTCTGCGAGGCAAGACCGCAGAGAGCCGCCAGGTGCGACACCGCGACACGGGCGCCTACCATTGGCAGAAAGTGGCGTCATCGGAGCGGACTCTCCCATTGGTCAAACATGACGTGACTTGCAGTGCTCGAAGGGTTTATAAGAAGCCTTCCAGAGAGACCTGAGGATTCTGGGACATGCCCTGATTCCCTGATTCACCTCTCTCGAACTTCTTGCCGCGGGCCGCAGCGTCCGAGTTGCTGCCAGCCTGTAATGTCGGTACGAATGATACTTGACGTCTCACCTCCCTGTACATAATGTAGAATAAATCCCTCCCAAGTTTTGGGTTTTCATCCCGAAGTCCCGTCCTCCAACCCCTACACGCTGCGGCTCAGCTGCGATTGATGTCCCGTGAGTGTACTTTGCCCCTGTGGGACTCGAATGTTTTCACAATGTGTCGGTTGCGTTCGTTGTCTCCGGACATACGGATGCACCTCCCGCCTGGATTACCCCGACGTGAACAGACTATGCTCTACCGTCTGTGGCTAGGCGTTGCCTTTACAAACGCCTATGCTTTCCTCATAGGAATGACCAACAGCCCCACGTGCGACACATGTAACATCGACGAGACGCTCGCACACATTATCTGTGTCTGCCCGCGATACAGTGCTGAGAGACAAGTGCTGTGCAGAGTGCTGGACCAGTTGGACAATCGTCCACTTTCAGAACTAAAAGCTTTAGGCCAATGCTCCGAAAGAACATCTGCGTTGAAGGCCTTACTCGCGCTAGTAAGGTTCTTGCGGTCCACGGGGCTTCACGACAGACTCTAAGAATGCCGCCCCCTACCGCTCTGTCGTGTACGCGCTTTGTTCGTACTTGTCTCCTTTCTTTCTATCTCCCCCTTCTACTCTGTTTTTCTTTTTATCCCTCTTAACCCTTCCCCCTGCGCAGGGTAGCCAACCGGAACTACCTCTGGTTAACCTCCCTGCCTTTCTCTACATTATTTTCTCTCTCTCTCTCTCTCTGATGTCGTTTTTTATTGCCAAGTAACAATGTTGTAAACTTGATGCTTTCTTTATGTTTCGTTTTCAACAATTCACGGCATAAGTGGGGTGATCGGGGTCATCGATGATAAGCGGGGTCATCGGCCGGAGTCAGGGGAAAAAATATAATCAAGTCGCTGTTTTCTTTTTGCTGGGCCCAGCTAATTGCGTAGGTACCACTCTATCAGTGGTGCCTGTCTGAAATTCGTTGCAAAATGTCTAAAAAATCACAAGCGTTATACCAGAAGGGCCATAAAAGGTTTACCATATTGAAAAAAAACATGTGATGAACATAATCGATACAGCGAAAACTACCAGAGAAGCAGCTAATGCTGTTTGGCAGCCATTTTATCCGGCGCAGCCATCCGAACGCCAGCCAGAAGCTGTCTTATCGTCCGGTATTTATACCAAAATGAATAAAAGTAAAGTTTATTGTGTTCAAGCTAGCAAAGTAAATTTAGCGAATACTGCCACGAGGCTACTTTTTTTTTTCTTGTCGACTCCGTAAAGCACCTAATGCTGTTTGGGTGTCACTTTATCCGACGCCACCCCTAAAACGCCCTCACAAAAGGCTTTGAAGGACACCTAGTTATGCCAGTTACTCATAAATAATGAAGCAAACAAAGAATCCACTGGATTCGGTGGAAACTACCACTAAAGTCGTTGTTCTTTTCTTTTTTTTCTTCTTTTTCTTTTTTCAACTTCGCTTCATGCAGCTCACGCTGCTTGGTTTTCGCTTTATTTTCGTGAATGGCATTCTGGAATTTTTGGGCTGTAAATGTTATGTTCTTGAAAACTTTATGTAAAAATTGCTTTTTTTTAATGTTGAGCGTTCTACCTACTTAGGCAGCCTCTGTGGACAAGGCATATTCATATCGCGTGTTGTTTCTTTTTTTTTAAGTGGGAAAGAGAGCTCTTTATCGAAACGGAGAGATAGCCGCCGGCGCGTGTGAAATCGCCTGCATGTCCCTCGGCACGAGGGAGAGTGGAAGGAGTGTTACATTCAAAATGAGGGCGACGTGAAAATCAAGATAGGTGGTTCTAACATGTACATATCGCATTTCCTTGAACCTGCAGATCAAGCTAACATCCTGAACATAAGCAAACAACAAACCGCTGCCGAGGAGGACAAGGCATAGGACGTAATTTTTTATGAAAACCAATCGGGGAAAAGAAATTAGCCACGTGCCGCTGACGCTGAAAAGCACATTAGCTGTTACCGTTAGTGCCCTTTGTGTGCACACTCTCAGGGGTTAATTCCACTGTCCTGAAGCCCTGAAACTGAGAAGCTTGGCTACGTCGATACGGTAAATTTTGCATTGCTAAATTGGAGCTTCACTTCGACCGGCACGCTCACATTCCGCGCCCTGCTTCCGGACAGCAGCCTACGCTTCTGCGTAGTACACTCAAAACACAGCTGCGCATGCGCTGGCGCGTGTGCGAAGCGCGCACTAGGAAAAACACGCGTCAGTACGTCCGTGCGGGTCCGCCTCACTAAGCTTCACCGATCGAAACTTGGCAGGATAGAGAGGCACTAACAAACGTGGGCATTGCAGCGAAGTCATAATGCGGAGCTCGAACCGGCTCGTGCTTTTCGGTCAGGTTCTGCACGGACTGCTGATACTGCAAGTGGGACTACCGACTATTTTCAGCCTCCCACAACCATCTCCCGTTGTTGCCGTGAAGGAAGAAGACTTTCCACCCGTGCTGCATGAACCTCTAAGACCTTACCCTCGCAAGGCAACGCTTCCATCAACGGAACTGCCGGGAACGTGTTCGTGGGCACCCAATGCCAACGCTGCGAAGTACGGCGTCGCCGGAGTACTTGATTGTGGGCGTGGCAGCGTCATTCTGTTGCAGTACTCGAACCCGTTCCTGTTTTTCGCTCATGTATTTCTTCATTTGCTGTTATTACCAGTGAGACTTTTACTTTATTTCCACGTTCCGCTGTAATCGCCTTTGGTTATGGTCGTGCAGCGGGAACAGCTTCCGCCGGTGTCGGATGACTACGATCATGACGTCCACCGAAGCGCAACGCTGTCATCGCCGGAACCGCCGAGAGCGTTGCCATTGGCATTCAAGGCGAGAACTGGAAAGCAGTGCTTTGCCAGAATCTTCGACGGTGGGTATGAACCCGACATCATAGCCGATTTATTTTTGTCGCGAGTTCTGTAACAAATAGCGGTCCAAACCAACCACGAGAGAAGTCATTGAGAAGAGCGCTAGCACAGCGCCACAATGTGCCACGTGAACGAAGAATAAAACAAAGTAGCCTTCAAGAAAAAAAATATTTTAATTGTTTTTAACTAAAATACTGCAAATATAAACTGTAAATCAGTTTACTGTTACCCTGAAGAAAAGAAAAGGAAATAAAAACATGCCAATGTATACTTTATGATCGCCACTGTACTCGTTTCTTCTGAAGCTAGGGTACATATTCAAGGCCATGCATATATTTTGTGTAGGGGAGAATGCCGTCAACATGGCGGGCGTCACTTTTGGGCAACAGAAGGGTGTGGCTGAGAACTGCCTTTGTTCTCGTCACTATGGACGCCGCTGCATCCGATGGGCTGTGTCGCGCTGTGATAATGAACGCGGTGCTCTACACGAACACGTACTGCGGTGCTGTCAACTCTACGGGGTATTTGTAAGCCGTTCGTGGCACAAAAGAGGTACAAGTCACCACATACTAAACGTTTTGTAAACATTAAATACCCATGTGCTACAATCGTGTGCCGACTGATAACTCTTGAAATGAGTGCGTGCGGTGTCTCGAACAACTGTTAAGGCATTAAGATTCCGTGAATGCAAGAGTATTTTGCGAATATAGAAGCTCCACTACCAGTTTACACAACTTCGCGATTCCGTGATGCGATGCGCGAACGCTTTAATGTTCCTGGTATGCCTGCTCTCGGTATAGCCGGTGAAACCTGCGGTAGCTTCGGTCCAATTCTTCCTTCCTTCTCTTCCTTCTCCTTTTATTCCCTTTACCCCTTTCCCCAGCACAGGGTAGCCAGCCGGTATTTACACTGGCTAACCTCCCTGTCTTTCCTTCCCTTTTTGTCTCTCTCTCTCTCTCTCTTGAGAGTGGCATGGAGAATGGCGAAACAAATAGGGGCACCGGACGTTGTACATATACTTAGGCGAAGCGGCCGAGTGGCGTGGTCTTCCTTGGCATGCATGGTTCGACTTTGACTGCGCCAAAAATAGGGAAAAAATGTTTTAATCAGCGAATTCGGCATGGAGTGCCACAAGATCGAACGCGCACAAAGCGCGCACTAAAGCAGCTACACTGACTGCTGCTATACACTGGCTGAGGCTGCGCGAGACACAGGGTTGTCAGAGGAGTTCATACTGAGTCTGTCAGGCTCACAACCAGATGTGCACAGCACTGTCGCAGACGGGAGTAGATGTGCAGGGGCTTCTACGGGAGTCTGCCGTACCGAGCACTTGACGAATTTCATTAGCGAGTCTCAGTGGCTTCCAAGTCGCCGCGGCGTCATAGGGAACGAACAAGCCGATAACGCTGCTCGGTCTGCTCTTCAGGGCGACGAAGAGGAGCCGGTACCGTTATCAAGGAGAGATGCCGCTGGAAAACTTCGAATGCTCACTCGTGACATCGCGTTCTCCTTGTGGAACGCTGGAAGTTTTCAAAACAACCGGCTGCACAACCTAGACTCCTCTCTACGCCTTTGCATTCCAGCTGAACTCTGCCATCGCGAAGCTACCCTGCTTTGTCGAATATTGCTACGGGTGGCCTTCACTAAGTCTTTTGCATTCCGATTCGGATGAGCCGACGAAGCCTCATGTGATGACTGTGGTAGCGAGGAGACTCTTCAACACCTTCTCTGTGACTGTCTTCTCTTCAATTTACAGAGACGATCGCTCGCAATCGCGATAGCGCGCTTTGGCCAAAGACCTCTAATAAAGGAACTTATTTTAGAATGCCAACATCGCAAGCTATCTCATCGGAAAGCGACGAAGGCACTGCTGCAGTTTTTAAGGGCAACAGAATAGGACAAGCGGTTGTAGCCTGAACAGATGCTTATAGTGCTGCAAGGGCTACAATGCTGTGCGGTGACGGTATGCGGTGACAGTGACCGACCGTGATTGTATGTCTATGCTCCTGTCTTTCTTTATCTCTGCTTTGCTATCACTTTACCGCCCTTTCCCCTCTCTCCCCAGCGTAGGGTAGAAAACCGGATCTTCCCATCTGGTTAACCACCCTGCCTTTCTCCTTTCTTCTGTCTCTCTCTCTATCTCTCTCGTTAGCGAGTCCCATTTGTCATGCTGACCGGGCGGCAGGTTTATTTAACAGCAGCTCTCTAGCTGGACCGCGCAGACTCGCCAGCGACATCCGGGCCTTCCTCCGGCTGTCCGAGCCATTGGACGATGCGACGACGTCCAGCTGTATGCGGTGTGAGGACTGGGCGACGTGAAGAAAACGGTTGAAAGAATAAGAAACAGGTCTAATGGTCGAACTTGGCATGGAATGCCATGGAATCGAGCGCGCACACGGGGCGCACCAGAGCGGCTGCTGAACTGGCAACATTGAGGCTGCGCCAGACACACGGTTGCCAGAATAGTTGCTGGTGAGTGTGTCAGTCTAACGTCACCCTTCTTTGTCAATGTCCATCGTGAGTCTGTCAGTCTGTTTACAGACTGACAGCTTCACAATTACTAAAGGTGAGTCCCATGAGAATTATGATTAGCACCTTCTGTGGTTTACCGTCTTCACTGTTTACATTTGTGAATGAATTGCATGACAGCAATAATATGCTAACGTGGCGCTTACCTGCATATGCCATCTTCTTACTAGGAGTCTATATAATCTTCCAAATATAATGTGGAGCATCTCACCACCTAGTTCTGGGCCGTTCTCCTCACAAGCAAATTTTTTTTTAGCAATCTGTGAGCAATGTTTTTTTTTCTTTTTTATACACAGTATTACAAACTGCGACAGTGTGTATTAACACTGCTAATATACTTTATCTAATTTTAACCGCTGATTTAGCGACTTTTTCTTCATGGTTTCATACTTGCCGGGTATTACTAATAATGATTTGGTGAATTTTTCGATTACCGCTCAAGCATTTAAAAGCTCTAAACATAAATAAACACATATGCGACTACAAGATAGCTAATTTTGATGATATTATTACCGAACGTTCAGCTTCCGTCGACACTTCGGGAACAATGATAGCTGTTCAGTTCACTAACCGCGATATGTTTTGTCAGGATTGGGGGCTTAATCCCATCGTCCGTGGTCCTTTGCCAAGATTGGAGTACGGCATGAATTCGGAGGTAGCTGGCCCATGCTGTCGTCCAACTTATTTACGCTGAGATCGTTGATGAAGTGAAGAACTGCTTCTCATCGAGAACGAGGAAAAGGGTTTATTTACAGAAATTAAATCAGTCTAACATGACTGCTTGAGAAAAAGAGTAACAGTTCAACATGACTGCATGAGAGAAGTGACTCAGTCTAACATGACTGCTCAAGAGAAGTGTCCTCAGCATTCGCACCACCACAGTTTTTATACACTCGATGCGCCGGTCCTACGACGCGGCGACTGTTCGTTTACTCATCACCAACCCGCCGCTGCTCTGCAGACCAGTTTACGTACACAAAGGCAACCGCGCTCTGTACACAGAGGCAACCGCGCGGGGTGCCGTTCCGGGAAACTATCGGCGCAGATCGAGGGTCGCTCGTTGTTCCGTGCTTAGGCCGAAGCGTGAGACGCTCCAAAATACGTCGTCCCCACGGCAGCTTCTCCATGCGTGTCAAATCAGCTCCGCGTTGGGGAACTCCGGAATCATTGTTCACGCACCGAACTAGTTCCGTCACAATGTCGATGGGGCTGGAGGAAGGAAGCGGGTTTTCAGCACAAAGGCCGCTTCTTTGAACGCCTCCCAGCTGCAGCGACGGAGAGGGAGAGGTGCGCGTCTTGCACCCCTTGTCATAATCGGGTGGCAAGGTGGCAATCTTGCTTAGCGGCTCGCCATTCTTGACAGTTTACAACTAAAGTTCAGGAACATAAAAATAAATTATTTACTTTATCGTCACTTCAAATGCACAAGCGCCGTGGTATGACGCCGACCTAAGAAGCTCATTGAGCAAAAAGAAGCCTCTTTTTCGCCTAACGATTTTTTCTAGTTCCATAGCACCCTGAGATGCCTACAAATTTGCACCCAAGACACATATCGGCACTAAAATTTGCGAAAGATAAATTTCTGTCATCTACATTACCGGATATACTAAACACTAAAGTCAGAAAATTCTGGCAAATAATCAATCCGATCCACGATCACTCGGTAACCTTAGAACATTTATCCGGCGCAATCCTTCCCGCTAACGCTTGTGCTGCATTCCTTGATGACGCATACGACAACCACTTTCCGCTTCCTCCAGTAAGCACTTAACAACAGCGAAAAGTAAAGACTATGTTCCTGATATCACTAATCCTATCGACTAATTACCATTTAATTCTCCTGGATGTGACAATGTCGACAGCAAGTTTCTCAAAAATACTAAACCTGTTTGTTCAGTATTGTTAACAAAGATATTTCAGCAATTATTAAACACATCTGATCTCTCTATGGAATGGAATATTGGGACAGTTCTTCCAATGAACAAATCAGGTAACAGAAATTCAACTTTAAAGTCCCGCTCTATTTCGCTAACAAGCAGTCGTTGCAAACTACTCGAACACGTCCTAATTACAAACCTCGTTCATTTCCTCGAACACAACTGCACAAGATCGCTTTAGAACAACATTCTTTTTGTGTAATGCGCAACAAGTATCTTTTGCCCACCGCCTCCATTGTATTCTTCACTGATCTCTTGTACCGACTGCATCTTGTTAGATTTTAGCAAGACGTTTGACAAGATATGTAACTTGTGTATAAGCTTAGCCTACTAAATCTCGACTGTAACTTTGTAAAACGGATTGAGCCCTTTATATTTTATTTTGTTTTTTGCTAACCGTTTATAATTTGTAACTGCTAGTGGCTGTAACTCGCCGCTTATCACAGTAGAATCCGTTGATCCGAATGATCCGTTCTCGAATCCGAATGATCCGTTCTCGGACCACTTTTATTCTTGATTTGCACTATGGATATTTCCTCTTTGTTCTCTTCGAGCCTCCACTTCTTCGCTGACGATTGTGTTGTATTTCGAGAAATAGAAAAAAAATAATACGAGCAACAGTTCTACCCTTCCAACTGATTTAAATGCGGTATCTGAATGTAGCGACACTTGGCTAATCGAATTAAATATTCACAAACGTGCAGTTATGCGCGTATTACGAACCCATTTAAAGCTATATATACCTCAAAAACACTCGTACCTTTGGGCCCTATTAATTCGTATAGATATGTAGGCATGCGCATAACTTCTAACCTAATTTCGGGAATGCATACAGAAAGAACATTTTATTAACAATGCGAACCGCGTGCTCGGCTACATACACCATAACTTTTCCAAAGCCCCACCTTCTTGCTCTATAAAAAAACACTACTTCGTTATAAACAGGAATCCGTGTGAGCAGATTGGGTCCCCGCTTACGAAAACCTAATTAGTAGTCAGAGTTGGTGCAAAGCAATTCAAACCGTTTTATTATTTATGACTATAGCAGAACCGTTAGTGTAACGTCCATGAAAGCTTACTTCTGCCGTCCTTCTCTAGCATAGCACCGTAAGGTTGCACGACTAAGTTTATTCCATAAGCTATATCATCGTGCCACCCTTCATATATAGTGCCCAAAGCACTCGTCCACAATCTAATATGTGAAACGCCGCATCGATCATCAGTACAAAGTCGGAAATAAATCATGCAGCAGTAACTATATTTTTTTCATTCTCTTATTCAGCGCACCTTTCTAGAATATAACCATCTTCCTGCAAACATTGTAGTCATCTCTAACAATAATCACTTTCGCGGAGCACTAGCTGATGGTATAACTAGGAGCCGTTTTGATGTATAATAACAAGAATCACTGTATTCTGTTTATAATTATTGTGAAGTTTTGTACTACCACGCCCCTCTATAATGTCATATGGCCTTGAGGTTAAATAAACAAATAAACAAATAAACAAATAAACAAGTAAATAAAACTGCTTCCACGACCACCAATAACGCAAACATTATTGTTGTAAACCGATGCCGCCAGCAACAATATTTCCCGTATATTACATGTCCACTTGAAACCCATTTACCTGATCACGCATTTCTGTTGTATATGAAAGCAAACAAAAAAATTGCATCGAACGCCAGTAATTCTTACCGGTTTTGCGCTGACATAAAAGAAAAGCATTAGCGGTGTAATTGAAAATAAGGACTACGCAGCAGGCAGCATTTCTTGCTTTGCTCTGCCGCGAACCTCTGCATCTACAATTCTGCTCTACACTCGGCGTCACGCTATGTGTGTGTTCTTCGTATGCTTCATTTCGCCAAAGCCATTCTTGAACCTACATGCTGGGGATGACCGTTCGCAAAATGGGAGCCCTTTTCCATTTGAACTTGACTAATTTGCTCCTCGTTTACTGCAAGAACAAAGTGTTAAAAATTCCGCGACGTCTGCAATGACCGCTGCTGCGGTCCATGTCAACCGAGGCCAGAAGTCTGCATGTCTTTCACCCGCGAAAATACACATGTCCATGCGGGAAGTCTTTTGCGAACGCTATTACGCATCAGTGCGCTACTTAAATCTGGATATCAACTTACGAGGGAATTGTCAGAGGACAAGAAACGTAGATATCTTGTATATCGCATGCCAAATGTAAATGTTAAAAGGCATGTTAATCTAGAGTCTCGGCGTCATATTTCGAGACTGTCTTTTTCACAAACTCTATCATTCCCCACTTCAATTTTCAGCTATATTACCGGCTCATCGCCAGTCCAGCCGCATTAACCACAGGAAAGCTGTGTATCCTCCTCCCCCTGCGCGGACTAACTCCCGGCTACGCTCACATTTTTTGTGTGTGTGAAAACCGCAAGGGACTGGAACGATCTGCCTGCCAACGCCACGCACCGCTCCAACGCACATCAATTCAAGGCTGTTCTCGAATCACTGTTTTGTTAAACTCAACCCATCCCTCATGATACCCGATCTCTGGGGTCATTGAGATATAATAAATAAAACTAAATAGAATGTTTTTCCTCAAGTGTCTTTGTTCCTTGTTTAAGAGTGTCGTTGCTTTTGAACTTGAACAGTTGCATGACTTCTCCGTAAACACGGGAATGTGCTCGCATTTTGTTTATGATCTACGAACCTGAATGCTATAGGTGTATCCTTCTGCCAGCAATAAGTGCGTCAGCTTTCCTTCTTCTTCTGAAATATTTTTTTCCTAACTTCTAAAAACATATATCGCATAACTCGAACGAACACTGATCACATCTGAAATATTTTGCAGGCACATAACGAAACCTTCTAAGCGAGCAAGTAAGTATAATACGAATAATTGGTAAGAAGTTCTAAGTGTGAAAAGAAAAGCATGCCGCTGCCAAAAAGAAATGTAAGAGAGAGAGAGAGAGAAATAAGCATTAATAGTATGCTGGAGACGTTGGCCCGGCTGTTCTCCTGACATGCTACCCCATGTTCTACTCCATGTATGTACAGTGATAAATAAACACTTTATTACACGTGCAGTCACACACACACGCGCGCACACAGATACAGTATAGGGATGTTTACAAAGTTTCGTTAAGGCTCATGGCCCGCAAGAAATTCAGCAGCGCCCTCATGGCGCGTAAGGCGCAGGCGGTGCTTTGCCATGGGTCGAGAATGTGCTCTAGTGACAAGCTCGAGTCCAGTTGAAGGTGCAGTGACGCCTTCAGAGACTCTCTCTCTCTCTCTGCCGCATAGCGGTAGCAGTCGCACAGAACATGTCGCAGATATTCACGGACGTTACATTCAGAGCACATTGGCGAGTCCGTGACTTGAATCTTACACCTGAAGTAGTTTGTGTAAACCATGTTGGGAATTACGCAGTAAAGGCATGCTTCGTCTTGTCTGTTGAGGCCTCGCGGCATGCGAAAGTCGCAAGGTACATCTATTTTGTGTAGGGGTTAGTACTGGTAGCTGGCATCTGTCCAGAGCGATCGCTGGCGACGCCAAGCCTGTGCAGATACCAGTGTCGCCGCGTCTTTTCTCGAGAAAGGTATCTGGGCCATTTCTCTCGAAATGTCGTGTCCAGCTTTCGCAACATGGCAAAGCCTGGACATCATAGCCTTGTAATCCGCAGCGGGCTGCAGAAGACTGCAGCACAACGCTGTGGCGCAGTTGGCAGGCTTTTTTGTATAGGCTTCTGATGTCCATTACGAGTTGTTCCTGCACACATGACGACTTCAGGGACTGCAGGGCCGCTCTTCAGTCGGTGAAGATGACGCAAGAATTATCTTTCTGCTCTATGATGTAAATAAAAGCTGTCCGCTGTGAAGCTAGTTCTGTGACTGTAGCTGAAATGAGGTGATAGAGAGTGGGCAGAGATGGTAACACTCACAGATGTAATCCACACACCAATGGCTGATGACGTGGGCGTAACAGAGCCATCAGTGTAAATATGACGGTGAGCCCTGTAGGTCGTGTTAATATGCTCTAGAGCAAAATATGTCAGCGCTGGACCAGCAGTAACATAGGCACGAAAGTTACAATGGACCACGAAGGAATTTTCTACGGTGGTTCCGTCGGCATAGGAGGGCTTTGATAACTAAGCGGGAGTAAGCTCCGCACTACAGGACCGCTGTCTTAAGCAAGCAGATGACCCTACACTCTGGCTGCAAAGCGCATGTGTACTCGAAGTGTAGTGAAAAAGCACTGGAACTGATAGGCATCTGCTTTCTGAAAGGCCTTCTACACTTGATGTGTTCTTCGGTAGGCGAGGCGCACCCTCAGGACTTTTGCTTGCACACATGTGAGTGCGTTTATGGTGGTTTGGGAAATTCCCTGTAGCACAGGAAGGCTGTATCGCAGGAGACCTTCGCAGAGAGCCGTATGCATGCGTAATAAAGAATATGTGGAGCATACGGAAGTGTGCAGAAGTGTGCGGAAGTGTGTAGCATACGGATAGCATACGGAAGTTGCTCGCGTATGACCGAATTTTTTTAGTATTATTTAGTATTTTAGTCCACTTCCTTAGTCTCTCAATTGTGACACCCAAAAACTTGTGACTTGATACGTGCCGAATGGGAGAGTGTGCAACCGTTACCGTGTAGCGCGAGGCATCACGCCTAATGAAAGAAATCGCGGCACACTTTTCATGTGACATTAGACCTCGTGCAAATAGAAAAATTTCAATAGAATTGATAGCTCTCTGCAATCTTTGCTCGTAGGACACGTCTATTGCGACCACAGCTCCATATACATGTGATATGCATATAAATCGATTTCAACCAATGTGGAAATGCACTTCTCCAGTCCAATAAGAAAGATGATAAATAAGGTCGGTATTAAAATACCGCCTTGGGGAATTCATCGATGCACTGTGTGCGGAGTTGTGTCACCTTCTTTCGTGGACATGTAGACTGACCGATCAGTAAGTTAGTCTGAAATCCAGCAGTTACATGCGACCACCAACTCCAACGGACTTCAGAGCGTATGCAACAGCCTCGTGAGTTACGTTATTGAACGCTCCCCTCATGTCGAGGAATACGCCAGTAGTGATGCTGCGTGCAGCTTTATTGAGTTTTACGCAGTTGACAAGGCTGATCACGTTGTCTATGCTACTGCGGCCCTTTCTAAACCCTGACTTTGCGGAGGGTAGACATTCACGTTCATCAACAACCAGCCCAGGCGCATCAATACCATCTTCTCCATAAGCTTTACAACGCAACTAAGAATAGCAATCGGACGACAGAAGTTTTTGTCTGTTGACGATTTTCCAGGGTTGAGGACAGGGATAACACGAGTTCGTTTCCAGCAAAGTTCAAGACGGCCACTCTCCCAGCTGGTCTTGAATATGGTAAGTAGGCACATATTTTCTTCGTCGCCTAAGTATGCAGCCTGGACCAGGAGATGACGCCTTGTTCACTAACGCTAACGTGCCAAGTAACTCCATGATTGAAAAAGGTGCGTCTGCGTCAATAGTGGCCACGGTCACTGAAGCTGTGGTCACTCCTGTGCTGCTCGGGGTAAAGTTGCGAGCGCCGCTGCAGAAGTGATCTTGGAGCAGAAAGTCTCAGTCACGTCTAACTCATTGCTGTTACAGGATAGTGCACTAGATGTGAAAGATGCAGTTGAGTAGAGAGGGGGGGGGCGCTTTCAGGCTTTCACAATGCTCCATATTCTTGAGAGTGGTTTTCTCGGGTCAAGTTTGGAACCGAAGGTACGCCGTTGCCTCCTGTCTAGCTTGTCCAGGTGACGTTGGATATGCCGTTGCATTCAGCGTCGAGAATGTCATCTACGGACAGTGTTCTACGGGCACGTCTCTCAACGCTATGGCGCATTGCCCGGAGCCTCTCATACTCAACGTCAGCCGTTAAATTAGTTCGAGGCGGTTTCAGATGTTTAATGAGCCAGATGTTTATTGCGCTTTGTTTTGCTCGATTTAACGCACCAACAAACCCTTCGTACGTCAATCCAGATAGGCCTGCCTACTCGATTGGAGGGTTGTTTACATCCCAGTTAGTGCGACGAACCACCCTTCGTTGTGTGCCGTGTAGGGCAGCCCAAACAAATATAGGTTGGTACGTGGTCACTGCCATGAATTTCGATATCTGCGAACTATGTCGCCGTAGACATGAGATGCGAGGAGATCATGCTGACGTCGAGTGCGCTGGATTGGTCATTCTTGAAGAAGGTTGGCTACCCGTCATTAAGAATTACCAGGTTATTTCGATGTGCTATGTTAAAAAGAATGGAAAGAAGAATGATGGGTGTAACGTTAAGGGATAAAAAATGAGCAGGTTGGGTGAGAAAACAAACACGTGTTAATGACATCTTAGTTGAAATCAACAGAAATAAATGTGCATGGGCAGGAGATGTAATGAGGAGGGAAGATAACCGATGGTCATTAAGGGTTACGGACTGGATTCCAAGGGAAGGGAAGCTTCGCAGGGGGCGGCAGAAAGTTAGGTGGGCGGATGAGATTAAGTTTGCAGGCATGACATGGCCACAATTAGTACATGACCGGGGTAGTTGGAGAAGTATATGGGACAGGCCTTTGCCCTGCAGTAGGCGTAACCAGGATGATGATGACGATGATGATGATGCTGTTAAAGAGGTGTCGACCGCGGACTGAAGACCTCCTACGACCCCAGGCGGGGTGATACGCGTTGAAGCCCCCTTTAGCATGAGCAGTCCAGGTGTTCTATCTATTATGTCCTGCAGCCCATCCACATCAAATGTAGCCCGAGGTGGTATGCATGCCTCAATCACCGCAAAGGTCACATAGTCCCATTTTATTGCCATTGCAGCATACTCGTTATATGCATCGGTTGGTATGACATGAGCAATAAAAATTAAATCATTGCGAATAGCCAAGAGAACCCTACTGATATCCATTCCTGTATGTGAAGGTGTGGTGGTACATCCAAAAAGGCGAATACCAGTGCGCACACGGGACTCTGAGATAGCGATCACTGGAAAGCGGTGCTTGTGTACAAATTGCTTAATGTCGGATAGACGACAGAGGAGGCTGCAGGCGTTCCAATGAAATATGGTGGCCTTGTTTCGAATGTTCTTCAGGCTGGGTGGATGGACCGTTAGCGCCATTTTGCCAGAACAGCGGAAAGAAAGTCGAGCAGCGTCAGTGTGGCATTGGCCACTGGAGAAGACACTAGGGCGAGGAAGCTGCGAGCAGCACCGACAAGCGCAAATAGCAATGAGTATGTCCCTTCGCGGTCTTGGCGAGCGCCGCGCTCCTGCGGACCACACGCACCCCAGCCCGCTGACACCGGTGTCCTTTCCGGCGGGCCAGCTATGCTCTCCTGAGCAGCTCGCACAGGAGGAGTTGGAGCTGGTAGGCGAGTTGGTAGAGACGGGAACTCATCTGTGTCGTCAATTTGTGGCGGATTGGCAGCGTTAGCTACTGCCTTTATAGGTGTACCTTTGCTCGGCCACTGCCTCGAGTTTCTTGTTGCTGGTGTACCGCAGTCTTTGCCAATTGGTACCCAACGTGCTTTTGCACCTTGTAATTATGTATCTGTTTCTCTTTGCGCAAAATAGAGCAGCGTGCAGACGCAAATTCATGTTCTTTTTTCTCGCACTTTGGGCACTGTGGCTCTTCATTTCCACAGGCAGATTGGTCGTGGTTGCCCACGCCGCGTGGGCGCCGTGCTTGTAACCTGCAGGTGCCAGCAACGTGCCCAAAACGCTGACACTTGGACCACTGTCTCGGAGCCTCAATGTACTCGTATAATGAGTAGCGTGTGTAGCCAAAAATGACGTACTCAGGAGTTAGATATATTGTTCCGCCTGCCAGGCAAAATTTCCGACAGACATTGCGTTCACTATAAAATTACATCTGTACTGTTCGTCCTGTTCACTATGGTCCCGGCATACTTGTTTGTATATTTAAATACAGCCTTTATGACTTCTTGGAGGGAATACTTATAGAAAAGTAAAAGGTAATTATGCTTCAAAGAGGTGTCCCGCGTCTCTCCGTGTTGACGATAACTTCCGCTTTTCCTTTACGTGAACGACATTGCGGTTTCCGCCACAGGTATTCACGCTTCTTGAATGTCGATGCGCTCGATCGTTGGAAGATAGAAGCAAGCACTATTTTTTCGATGGCATTAAATCTTTTCAGTCCGGGAGCCTGTCTGATAGTTACGCACAGTATGCGCGCGCGCCTACACACGCACACACGCACACGTGCAGGCATACACATACACACACACATACACACACACGCACACCCACACGTAACTCAGCGTAACTGAGCTGGTGGCGCCATCTTATGATGCTGACATATAATAGAGCACAATAAACTTTATTTACAGCGACCATGTTCTGAGACCTTGCAGGTTGAGCTGGGGCATTGCATTTATTCCTGTTTTTCTCTTCTTTTAGAGCGCATCTCATAGGCGCATGTTCCTGCAGTGAGCGTCGGCGGCGGCGGCGTAAGCGAGCGAAAGAGCACATCGAAAAATGAAAGCGAACGCGGAGCGCTGCGGAGGATGAAAGACGCGAGGAGGAAAACGAAGAGTTGGGTGCAGCGAAATCATAAGGCGCAAAGCGGAGGAGTGTATGGCGAAAGCGTGAGAAGAGTAGTGCGGCGACGATGGCTACGAGTTGGCGCCAGAGTAGCGCGCGTCTTCTGGAAGGTCTGTCGGCGCCGGCTGCTGTGAATCGCACCCACGCGTCACCCACGCGCTGGCTCTCGCGATCTCCAGATTAGCGAGGCAGTTAACGCCCTCGCTTCATCTGCAATGCACCACAAGAGATATACTGTGCACGCAAGCCAATATATCGCGAAATGAAAACACGTACAGCGCTGCCCTAAAATTTCGCATTAGGGAGTATCCCACCTGCCGCTTAACTTTTTTTTTGTCCCTTTCTCTCTTCTGCGAGAACAATGATGCTACTGTAGATTCTCATTAAGCGGAACCACTATTGTGACTAGGTAAATAAGTTTTATTTATCAGGAGTTCCATTTACCGAGAGAATGAACTCAAAGGTGCACAAACTGCTCTCTTTAAAGGGGCAGATACTTCAGTATCAGCAGCATGTAATCGGTGTAACAGGTCAGATTGCAAAGCTTGTTACAAAGCTTGTACTTGCACACAGCCGCTGACAGGTGCTAGCAGCACAAAACGTAATCCCAAAAAATAAAAATAAAATGTTTTATCGAGGCAACCCCTGTCGAAATTGTAGATAACTTTCATCTTCGTCTCCAGCGGAAGCACACTGCGCGTGCGTTTCTGTGCCGCCGTCAGAACCGCTTAGGGAACTGAGATCTCACCGACACTGCAACACAAAGAAACCACAGCAAACCACGAATATGCAAACGCACACTAACAACGGCACCAACACTAGACAGAAGTCACCTTGGCGAAAACGTAAACAACTTGTGACAAAATTCAAAAAGTGAAGGCGTAAACAATGATGCTTGTCGCGATTTGGCTGAGTCTGGCCACTGAGTTTCATTTTCTGGCGGTATTTAGAGATCCCTTTATAACCGCAGTTGCATTTTGTGGTTCCGTTGAGCGATTTCCCCTTTTTTTTTTGCATTTCGTCAGTGCAAAACTGCCATAAGGCTGTGGTTCCGTTTAATCCACAATTCCACGCAAGCGATTTCTGTTTACCGAAATTCTACTCTATAAAATGCTTATAATATGGTGCGTCAAAAAAAAAAAAGAAGATGGCGACAAGATGTCGTTACCGCCGGCACTGTTGCCATTTAAATCTCCAGCGTTCCGGTATTTTGCCAACTATAATTTCCGTTTGAGGATGAGCTAGATTGATACCACCGCGGATCGACACCCAAGATTGTGTTTCAGGCCGGTTCTGTAATATTTCTCTCTCGGCGAAAAAAAAGCCTGACGTATGAATCTCGCCTTCAATGGTCGGTGCCGTTATCTGTGCACATAAGGGTACACACTCGGATTTGTTACGATGACTTGAGTAGCTATATTCGCAAGCTACAAGTGCAAGGAAACGCGTGCAAGGTGACGCGCGACCATGATGGCGAAGCCATGCTCAATGCCCACAGGGCACTGCGTATGTATCTGGCCCTTCTGCTTGCATGAAGCGCAACCATTGAAGAAAGTTTACAACCTCTAAACTGCATAAAAGGTCGCAATAATCTTGGTGAAGCAGTGAAAACAATTTGAAGTGGACGCCTAAAATAACAGGTCACCGGTCATCGGTCACCGCTGAAAAGAATGGCCATGGGCATGAAAAGAGCCAAGATTAACGAGGATTCAGGGAATCGCGGGAAATTACGATTACACTTTTGCGGAAGCTGTGCTGTATCCGTGAATGCCGAATTGATTGCGAACATTTATCCTATACGTGTTCCATCGTGTTATATCGCTTATCACACCGGTTTCTGATGTGCCTATGCTCCAAAGTGTTTTACTGTAATGCTCACAAAATCAGGAAGCCTTTTCTTTTTTTTTTGCCAGCTCGCAAGGAACGATCGCGCTCCCCAAAGGGCATTCAAAAATTCCCGATGTCCAGTGTCTGTCTTTGTGGAAGACAGATACTGGACATCGGAAATTTTTGAATGCCCTTTGGGGAGCGCGATCGTTCCTTGCGAGCTTCCCTTCCCTTCCCTGCTCTCTCTCCCTGTTATCTTTGTTTTCCCCTTTCCTATTCCCCCGGTGTAGGGTAGCCAACCGGACGTGATTCTGGTTAACCTCCCTGCCTTCTTCTTATCTGTTTCCCTTCTCCTCCTCCGATGTCCACGTGAGCGAGGTGCAGCGAAATTTCTTTGGAATGGCGTCTGGTGTATAAAAAATAAATAACCAGCAGAAAAAGTGCGCATTACAATAGGATGGAGTTTCATTTTCTCCATACCCTAGATGCAAGAAACGCGCAGCATCGGGCACGAAGGTCAGTGTTTAAGATGTAGTGGTTCTATAGTGGGAGCTGAGTGCGTGTAAGCAATCTTTCCAGATTGACGTGAAACCGAAACAAATCGCGGTGTTTTGGAGGTTTCAATGCGCTTCGGCAGCCCGTCCCGAGATTTCTCTTGGTACGAACCGTTTGTTATTCGAACGCTTCGCGGGGGCAATGATTGCCAAGCGTGGAAAGTTTAGTGCTACCAAAGAATGAGCGGGTTGTTTATTGAATGCAATGCTGACCAGATGCAGAAACGCTCGCACGCTCATATTTTGATGCAAAGAAAACCTTGCGCGGTCAGCATTGGCTAGAAAGATCCCACCACGATTTTAGGCGTTTCATTATGGCGCAAAAAATAAAATCTATTCCATCAGAGCATCGGTCATGAATGTAGAAATCTCTTGATGATTCGTTTTCTTTTATTTATGAACTAGTATCTAGTATGACCTAGTATGAAGATCTGAAGACGTAGGTCTGAAAAAACAACGCATTATGTATGTTTATATAACCGGGCACACAGTCAATCTAAACTCCGTTCAGTACAACAACATATATCATACGACAATCACGAGAATCCGTATGGTGGTCCAGACATTGCGCAAGAGGTGGTTATCTTTATTTGAGAATTTCATCGTCTATTCAAAGGCGACACTCCAACCTTAGTGGTCTTATGCTTCCTGTTCCGACCATTTACATCGGCCAAGGAACAGAACATCAGTGCGATTCCACTTCCATCACACCCATTTACGCATTGTCATGATGCGTTTTTATTGGCGAATTAAAAAAATTAAAGAATAACCTAATATAAAAAGCAGAGTATCCCAAAAGCGCTTCCAGTAAGTCTATAAAAGGGAAGAGAATAAAGACGAAGATTACACTGCACTGACGATTTAACACATTCACGAATACTTCCGAATACAGAACTTTAGATTACGTCATGACGATCAGATTCTCGAGGAACTGATCCAGAGAGCTCTGTGAATTACGCACATGCTAAAGTGCCCAAAAGCAGCAGAGAAAAGGCCATAGGGGGAGAGGGGGGGGGCAAGGTGAATTGGCGCCCCTGATTATCATTATTGGCGCCCCTGAACACATGATTATTCGCCACGATGCAAAATTTAGACCTTGCATTCAAAGCAAAGGATACTCTAAAATCTCACTTCCCATGTGCTTCAGCCGGAAGATTCCGTCTAAAAAACAGTACGTAAGGGAGGACTGCTTCACTGTTGTTAGAATTGCTCTCAGTTTATATATTCATATAAGAACTTGCGTATAGAGTCCCTGCGCTATATTTGTTGCCATCGTTTGAAATCTGTAATCACCCACTCTTCAACTCACTCGCTCGCTCAATCAATCAATCAATCAATCAATCAATCAATCAATCAATCAATCAATCAATCAATCAATCAATCAATCATTAGAATTTGCATTTATCTAGCAATCCAAGGCTGGGAGAAACGGCTGATTCACTCAGCACCGTACGAAAAGTCATGGTACGAACAGAAAACAAACAGCGCTGTGCTGTGTCAGTTTTCTGTTCATTCGCTCTCCTTTTTTCCGCTGCTCCCAACATATAAAAGACGTCCACAGATAAGCAATAACATTTACAACCAAATATATTTAGCACACTGGCACCTTCGAACGTTTTTTCCAAAGTTATGCGCTGCCGTTGGAATACATATATACTCACGAGGCGCGTTAGGATCGCGTGCGCCGGACTGAAGCAGCACATGTCGACGCCGACGGACCCCGGTCGCTGGCTGTGCCGTCGAGCTCACGCAGCTGCTGCTCCCCGTCGCACCCGTTGAGGTGGCTTCGCCGAGAGCGCTCGTCGAAAACTTACGCCTCACTCCGCACATCGGCTTTAAAACACTGCACTCCACGCTTTTCACTCCTCCCGGGCCCGTCCTTTTGCGTCAGGCCTCAGAAATAACCGCGTGCAGTCGCAGCCTCTGGACGACAACGAGATGATGATGATGCCTCGGAAGACACAGGGGGTCGACCACCGTCGACGAACGTCTCACATAGAGTGACCAGTTGCGCAGGTGGTCGTTCCTGACGCTGCAGCTCTTTGCACCTTACATCTTCTAATGTCTTACTGTCTTTCTTCTTTCCCCCTCCTGAACAAGGTTCACAAATCACTGCACGTGTGGGGGACCGTGGACGAACAGGCGCACAAGACTTCCACGTTCAGGCGACAGTGACCGCTGCCCGCAATGTCTTCGCTAGTCGGCACGAATCCTCCGTAATCCGACTTGTCCTCTTCGGAAGCGAGCAGGAGCAGCTCGTCACACACAGCACCAAACAAAGTTAGCCGCGCCACCCATAGTCAGAAACATAAAGCGCGCTCCGCACGCGCGAGCAACAAATTTAAACGAGCACGCGCATATCGGGAGCCCCGCCGACGGGCCGAGTGTCATGTGCTCATCACGCGACGTCACCGGCGAGCCTCTGCTTGATTCGGAGGAGGGGGGGTCCGAAGCTCGGTTCCATAGGACCGAGATCAGTGCCCTGGCACAGAAAGCCAGCGCAGACTGTTTGGGACCGGCGTCCGAGCGAAGCCGCGAGCCCACTCGCCGTTGCTGCCTCGAGATTTGAAAAAGAGGGAGGGGAACAAAGTTGGCAACCGGTGCCGCCACGACCACCTCCAGCCCTCCCCCCCACCCGCCTCATCTCTTTATGCTGCTGCGTCGGCGGGTTCGAGCGCACCCCGGGGCCAAGCAGCGTTTAAAACACGTCGACGTTCGCTCGCTCTAGACCGCCGCGCCGTCTCTCCCTTGCTTCCTCTTTACTTTTATTTCGTTATTTTTTTCGTTCCTCTGCTCGGAGCGTCAGCTTTAGTGCCGACGCTGGGCGGACGCGATTGGAGAGTTATATAGGTGGCAATGCTGACGGACTTCCTGTAAGGTCTTTAGATAAAAACTTGTTTTATCTAAAGACCTTAGGTCCTGATAGGGTACTTCGATGTCCTCCTCCGCAAGCGGCGGGCCGAGGCATCGAGGCACTCTAGGTTTCGGAACTGTGCGGAGTTAGCATTAGAGTTCTTTACAAAAGTTACTATAGGAGAACTCTGGCGCTACTGCCTGCAGGAGCCGTAAGCACGGTGGTTAGGACAGCATGGGAACGAAGGCTAGCACACGAACCTGCCTAAACTTAGTCCCTCTGGCTTCAAACGCTTCTGCGACCTTGCAAAGTGGTCGTTTTCAGCAAAATGCTACGTTACAAACGAAGCAATTCTCGGTGATTATGAACTTACGCGGATTCTTTGGGTTCTCCGCGTTTAGAATGATATCAGTGTCGCTTCGAAATTCGGACCAACAAAGGCAGATTCACCGTAGTAAATTAAGCTACAAGAACGCCCGAAGCCACAAGCAAGAATATAAGAGAAATCAATGCTCTGATTAACGTTCGTACATGGTAGGTGAACGATCGCAGCGCCACAGTTCCCTCTAGCGGTTTTTAGTAAGAAGCTATATATGGGGTATGCAGAACAGAGACCAGTGCAGACGAAAATACAAGGCAGAAGCGCTTCGGTAGTCATGCACCGTCTTAATTCAATATTGGAAATGCAGAAGGACTCGACAACTAGTAAGCTTTCCTCACGATCATGCCTCCCCCCTCCCCCAATCCCCAGGCATTGCTGACCGTTGCCGCAGCGGCTACTGCTGTTGTTTTGCGTAATACTAGCTCACACAGAGAATTAAAAAAATATCACTAGTCCAAAGGTGAGATCAAACATGAGTATCCCCGCACAACAACTCAGTGCTCTGACCATTATTCCTTTTTTAAAATTATTATTATTATTATCGCATACATCTCCTTCTGCTCCCATATTCCGTTCCCTAAATGTTTTACCATTGCACATGTTATTCAATCATAAGCTGTCGCTACTAATGTTTCGTCGTATAAATACCGAGTTTAATATACCATGTTTTAGTCGCTCTAGCCTCATCAATTATAACAACACAAGATTTTCAGCATAACTCTATCTTCTCCTTCCAAAAGCAAGAACTAACAATGGGAAATTTACCGTGGCGTTTTCAGGCATTTCTGTTTGGAATTCAATACCATCTGATATGAAGACATCTACATTATTATCATTCAAGCGTAGAACGAACGAGCATTTCATGAACACTTTATCTGAAGCGTAGCATAATTTAACGAACCTGGAATTAATTAGATTTTGTTCACTTTGCCATTACGCAATGTGCTTTTCAATTACCGAGTTACTGAATTTTGCCTTAATTGATACTTCTCCTCTTTGTTAGCTTTATGTGCCATTTTCCTTGTTTGAATTGTTGCATGTTAATTTTAAGATTTCTTCAATTATGTTTCTTCTTTTTAACTGTGTGTATATACTTGTGATATCCTTAATAGACTTTTTTTCTCTCTTACCGTTTATTTCCGATGATGATGTAGAAATTGTATAATATATGAGATGACTCACTGTTTGCCACGATCCTAATATCCCCTTTTCATGTCTTGTTAGGAGGTCCCCCAGCAAGTTGTTACTTCGGGACCTCCAAATGTGTACTTATACCCATCTTGTATTTGATTTTGTCAAAAATAAATATTGATTGATTGATTGATTGATTGATTGATTGATTGATTGATTGATTGATTGATTGATTGATTGATTGATTGATTGATTGATTGATTGATTGATTGATTGATTGATTGATTGATTGATATGTTACAAGCCGCAGCGGTAACTTAACGTGTACGGCCTCTTGCTGCTGAGTACGAGGACGCGGGTTCATTTCCCGGCCCCGGCGGCTGCATTTCGGCGAAGGCGAAATGCAAGAATGCGTATGTATTTAGATTTAGGTGAACGCTGAAGTACCGCAGGTCGTGAAAACTAATCCGGAGCCGTCCATTACGGCGTCTCTCATAGCCCTTGTGTTGCTTTGGGACGTTGAACCCAATCAATCAATCAATCAATCAATCAATCAATCAATCAATCAATCAATCAATCAATCAATCAATCAATCAATCATTCAATCAATCAATCAATCAATTCACAATATTACCGTATTTGCTCCAATCTATGCCAGCCTCGGTCCTAGGCCGATTCCCGAAATTCGGTAAGTCAGAAAACAGATACTTTCCTGTTATATAAGCTGAACAAAAAAAAGAAACTGCATTCGACTTCAGAAAGTGCATGTATTTTATTACGGTTGGTCAACATGTCCAAGATGATATGCGTCTGAACTTGTTCCGAGAAACTCCTGAAACGTTCGCCACTTCGCTCGCATTCGTCTTTACAATATTTCTCGTTACAGTTGCCTCTGTTCGTATTCTGAGAAAATCAGCGTCATGTTTTTTTTTTTACACTTCGTAGTGTCGACCTTCCTGCCATCCGGTGGAAGCCATCCGCTTCGCAGCGCATTCGAAAAGTTCGTTCCGTTGCTTCCGACAAACTTCAAGCATGGACTTCGTCCTCGTGACACCACTGCTCTTTGCATTTCGGCGTAACTTGCGAAAGGTGTGTTGCGTAAACATAAACATTTGTATGACGTTAAAGTAGTGGCTTGTGCCGTGTGCAAACATAGACACTGCGTTAGAACACACGTCGTAGAGGACGACGATAAAGACAATCGTACGCATCACCGATAGTTGTGCAGCATTTAATCAACCACTTCGCATAGATTCCAACATATGCGTTGGACTTGCTTAATTATTTGCCTAAAATGTCTAGGACTGGGTCAAACTGCACGGCTTCGTATCCACGAAAAAAAAAAAAAACACTGGAGGTGAATGTGTGGACAGAGGGTATGGTAAGGTGCCTAAAACAATGACCCTTAGCGACGCACCAAATGTGATTCGCGATGGTGCGCATTCTTAAGCAGCAGCTGTCTTCGGACCACATCTACGTTGACTTGAATTAACAAGCAACGACCAGAACTACTCGTCGGCCAATTCGAGAGGTCGGTGAAAAGGTCACATTCGCCAGCAATGAGTCTATACACTCACTTCAGTGAGTGCATAGTGAGTTTCCCAAAGAGTGAGTTCAGTGAGTTTCCCAAAGAGGCCGCAGAGGATGCAGCAGCCACGTAATTCGTGCTACTCCGCAGAGAGTGGTGGTGGTTTCTCATCTGAAAGGCAGAAACTAGCTCTTCCAGTTGACTGCTGTGCTCCTTTCCTCCTCTCCTCACAATTCCTGAGCATGCGTGCTGTTTGCAACAGAATTGCTAGTCATTCGACAAGCCTCTGCCATCTTGTGAGCACTTAATTCTGAGCACACAGTGTGAGCCATACAGGCATTTTCTTCATTTCTCTCTGTCTTTTGATCCGTTCTTTTGACCCTGTGCTCCCCATTTTGTTCATGATATGCGACGTTTCTCCACCCATATTCGTGTGGGCTCTATTATGTGTGATTTGTGCCTATAGGCGCTGCTGAAGGGCCGGGTTCAAATTGGCCACTGGGCAATTCAACTGGTTCTAACGGTCCGCTGATCCTGTTCTAACTTCTTTTTCTTGCCGACAAGACGAAGACAAATGTTCATTCGTAGAACCTCTATAATCAATTCCGTTCACAACTCCCGATTCTTGACAATACGCCGTAGTCGGCATGTCCTGGTTGTGTTCAGAGGAAGAACTAACAAGAAGAGCGCAGTGTTTAATTTATTAACTGAAACGAAACGATTACCCTTCTAATTATTGTAGCTTTATTCTACCTCTAAGATCGGCATTCGTTTCACTGAAATTGGCTTCTCCAAATTATTTATTAAGATTGTATTTATTCACTCCTTGGTTATAAGCACTTTTAGAATTTGCCCTTCATTTGACTGCTCGCTCGCATACTGGTCTAGTTATTCCAGGATCTCATTTTGTTATTCCCTTTAATTTGCGTTTCTACTCTTCAAATAAGAAGTTTCTTGAGCTACCTCCTGCCACTCGATTCTTGGCCTATCCCCCTTAGTGGCTAAGAACCATAATATATGTTCAGCATGATCATCATCATCATCATTAAAAGGAGAAACCCTTTCTTGATCGCACATTTAAGTAACAGTTGCGAGGACATCAAGTGCCGTTTTCACTATTTTAGTTCGCATCTCGTTTGCTCTTCTTTACCAAGCAGGGCGCAGCCACTTAACTAGACACATAATCGGCCATCGACTCCACCTACCGCCGTGTTTGAGCACCACGAAGCTTTCCTCGCTACCGCCTTTCACTGCCGTCTTGCAGGCCGACATCAGCGAGCTAACACCGGGGTGGCGGCTAACAGCAGTCGGCTGCTCAGACAGCGGCTATAACCGCTCCTTTGCTCTCAATGTTTTCGCGTGTTTTGTGTCGCTTTCCACTCCTTGTTTGATTATTTGGCTTCCAGTTTGCACTTATCCTTCTAACGCGTCCCCCTTTCCACCTTCGCACAGCTGGGCACGGCGCGCGGTATCTTTCCCGTACTGACCGCGCCGGAAGCGAACGGACAGGAAAACTGGGCCAAAATTAACACTTTCTCTAGCCGGTCTCTTGCTTTTCACTTTTCCTCTCTCTAACCGTCCTCTCCCTTGCTTTCCGGGGCCCTTCGGCTGGTGCGGAGTTCTTGCTTGTGAAGGTTCATCCAGTTATTGTAAGCACGAGGCTGCATTGTCACGTCAGGCAGGCGCCTCGTATGCTTCTAGAAGTGGCAGTGAGTATTTTACAACCGAGAAAAGGAGAGTAAGAGCATTGTGTACTCGACCAAAATGATCAAAAATTAAAAAAAATTAAAAAGGCCCACTTGGTTTATTCGATCGTGCTCTATTAGCCATATTGAAGCCCAGGTATCTTCTACCTAAATCCCCCCGTGCAAAGCGACTGATAAATGAAGGTACGACAACTGTCTTTGTTTCTTGCATACTATGCAATCCATTTTTTTTTTTTTACCTGCCATTCTGTGATGGGATATGTCATATTATGATCTGGAAGAAAGCATAATATAACCCGCTCGGTAGACTCGGCGAAAAATGCTGTGCACAATATATTTTTTTTTCCTCGACTGTGCCAACAAGTGGCATTAACTACCTCGCCTGACAAGGCGCTTTCAATAACAGATTGCAGTCAAGAGTGACTGGGCGGGGGAACGATACCCTGGGGGCGAACGCCGGCTTTGCTCACAATGTCACCTGCCCTCAAGCATCTATTGTATTGCACAACGAAGCACTCGAAATTTTGTTTGATGAAGAGCAGACTCCGTAAGAATGCAGAGTGCTAGGCGATGCGGTATGTACCAGTGAAGACAAAACAGAGCAAGGAAACAAACCCAACGACGCTTAGGGACAAGACAAGGCGCTGTCAACGGGCCATCCGAACACTAATTGGATTCACGTTCTTCTGCCCGTTCACATCATCAAGCCTCAAACTGCTCTGTTCTTCTTTTCTCCTTCTCCCTGACCAGGTTAAGAGGCTAGGGGAGTTTCAATAGCTGCAAAATTTCTTGAAGGCAATGGAATTGTGACGCGTGCAAAAAAAAAAAGGAACGTTTTTAGAAGAGCGTTCATAAGTTCCACTGTCGCTGTGCTGATATGTGCTGCTATTGTGTTTCGCATTGTTGCTTGACTGTTTCCTTGTAATATCGGAGTGTTAATTTGATTGTATGCGATACCGTCGTTGTATGTGCATTGTCTGTTATTCAGCTGTTCCTCCAACACACATATGTGAAAAAGTACACAAAGCTACACGGATAACTATACCACCTGTTCTAGGGTCCAGGAATAGCCCACACCGTATTTGTGCGCTAACATCTCCTCCATCATGTGAACAACAAAAAAGGTAACTTTGCATTGCCTCTAGCGCTCCTCCATTTTTGCTGTTTTTGTCACTGTAAAGAGTACGTTGATTGAACTACACAAGTTACTCCGTAAATCGCCGCCAATGTGTACAAAACTGCGCAATTGTTCCTCATTCCGACACGCTTTCCGAATTCTTGAAAGCACAATGCATGTTTCAAGACACGGTAAAACCGACAATCATCCGGTGTTCCAACAGTCATCTCGGTGCTCCAGCATTATCCCCAACATCTCAATAGATAACCATTTTTATACTCTTTCCACATCGTAATGCGGCGCGCACGACTTTGTTTTGAGCAGCATAATGCGATAAAAACTTGAAAATATGGACCTACAAGACTGAATAGGCATTTTTCACTCTAAAGTTTTCTTTCTGCACTCGACCAGCTCAGAGCGTCGTTTGGCTGCTCGGTATACAACTGGCTTAACTTGAGTTGTGCTACCTGCATAACACGTGATCTCGTCTCCTTCTTAATTCAGATTGCTGCTTTTCATGTCCTCCATTTAAGCTAATCATCTTAGTTATCATTGTTCGTTATATGCATCCATGTTATCCCGGTCAGTCTTTTTTTTTAAGGTGTCCATTATTTACCGGATAATCACCGCTATCGATGTATCGCTCCGCGCGAGAGGTGTACACTGTATTCAAAATTTCTTTGCTTATTCACATAGCGCGCACGTCGCGACAATTGTTGTGGGTTCTCGAATTTACGCGAGCACAAGCGATTACTCTGGAATATACGGCGACCCTTCGTGCTGGCGTAGTGGCTTTGAGTTGCGCTACCAAGTCCGAGAGCGCAGGATCGAATCCCGGCCCCAGAGCAGCCGCATTTCGGTGGGAGCGAAATGCAAAGAAGAACGCCCGTGTAACGTACATAGGGTGCACGTTGAAGAACCCCGGGTGGTCAAAATTAATTCAGGAATACCCCACTACAGCGTGCTCCTAATCATGTCATGGTTTTGGCACGCTAGAACCCCAGAATACAATTTTATTTTATTGCACCGTGATGTAACCATAAGTAGAAGAGGAACTTGACCCGCTAGTTAAGATTCTGACCACCGGCGACTGTGGTTGCCGATTTAGTTGTCCTTTGAGCACTACTTGTTTTTCTGGACACATGCTCTCCCAATAAAGTATGAAACTCTTAACTTACACTTTTGGCAGTGTTTCATTCTTCGTCGACACTACAACGTGACAATATACAGCACACCTGTTTTAAAAGACAGAAGAGGAATACCGGATCGATTTGGTTGACGGGGGCTTGTCTAAGAGATGGCTGGCAGATTAAAGGCGTTTGGACAGGAGAGAGAGAGAGAGAGAGTAGAATTCAGGAAGGCAGGGATGTTAACCAGTCAATAGTCTGGTTGGCTAGAAACAAAATATGCCAAAGGGGGCATTACGTTTTTATGATAATTTTGCTTAGTGTACAATTACGTTAGGAAAAATAAATATTTTGAGATTTGGTGCCAAGAACCGCGCATCTTATGGGCGGAGAAATACTTAGGTGAGGTGAAGGTACTTTACCATCGATACAGAATACTAAAAAAAAAAAACGCCCATCGACTAAAATTTGACATATGACCAAGGCTTAATCAAAAGCTTTATTGGAAGACATTGGCTTGGTGAAGAAGACAACCTATTGTCATGTTTGGCTTCTATAGGAGTCCAGTAGTTTCCTTTCTGAAAGCATTCGCTTACTTTCAGAAATGAGAAAATTGAATAATTTGAGCGTGCGTGCTGATTCCGCGTGCAGCCATTGTAATGACGATTTAGCGTTGGTGCGGCGCTCGATATCGAATCTGCCTTTTTTCCTCTTCAGCACTGATGCACGGACTAAATCACAGAAACTGTGATAACTGCAATTTTACCCCTTTGCTTACTTTGCCGCGCGCTGCTTTTGCCTTTTAGTCACCAATGTGTAGCCTATTTGACATTTTGTCATTTTGGACAGTAACA
Source organism: Dermacentor albipictus (assembly GCF_038994185.2). NCBI lineage: Eukaryota > Metazoa > Arthropoda > Arachnida > Ixodida > Ixodidae > Dermacentor > Dermacentor albipictus. Next base: position 83,694,746 of record NC_091825.1, on the reverse strand, counting down.
ACTATGCATATTGCATTCACGCCTGTGGTAAGAACAACATTTTGTATACGTTGCTTGCGCCTGGTTTTCCAATTCGCTCGCAGCCGCTTTAAGGAAGGGTTGTTGTTGTTGTTGTTGTTGTTGTTGTTGTTGTTGTTGTTGTTGTTGTTGTTGTGGCTGTTGTTGTTGTTGTTGTTGTGGCTGTTGTTGTTGTTGTTGTTGTGGCTGTTGTTGTTGTTGTTGTTGTTGTTGTTGTTGTTGTTGTTGTTGTTGTTGTTGTTGTTGTTGTTGTTGTTGTTGTTGTTGTTGTTGTTGTTGTTGTTGTTGTTGTTGTTGTTGTTGTTGTTGTTGTTGTTGATTTTTCTCTCTTTTGCTTTCCTAATCGGACGAGCAGACAACGCCTCCTGTGATGACTGCGGTAGGGCGGACAGTCACAGAGGACGTGTTGAATAGTCTCCTCCAATAGTCACCTACAATTTGTAGAGACGATCTCCCGCAATGGCGATATTGCGCTTTGATCAAAGACACTTCACAGAGGAAATTGTTTTAGAACGCCGATCTCACAAGCCATCGCAGCGGAGGGCGACGATGGCACTGTTGTAGTATATTTAGGACAACAGTCTCCACAAGCGACTGTGTGCTCTGAACCACGGTGGAAGAACAGAGAGAGGGATCTGAACGGCGCTGTATGTCTCCAGAGCGAGCTGACAACTCTGTTCTGGCTTCATCCCTTTGTCAGCAGGAGCCCTGCAGTGCTGGAGCCGTCATAATTTCCTGTCCTCGGATACCCCAGCCCTTCACGCGAAGAGCGTGATGCCTTCTGTCTGCACAAAAATGCGTAATTTGTGAAGTTGGGATATCTAATTGTTAAAGTAGTGTAAATTTACATTGCTCGTAGCTTTATAGCGATAAGGAACAATTGAAAAAATTGATAAGAGATTATACCCATAGGGATTCTAGCTCCATAAAAAATGCACGGGGAAGCTCATAATAGAGGTGGGACAACCTAAATTTGGGGATGGGATAACTTGAAATTTGAGGGTGGGCCAAACTAAATTTGGGGGCAGGTCAACTAGAATTTGGGGGTACACTTAACCGTACTTAGAGAACTCCAGTGAAGCGTCTGAATCCTTTAAAACATCGCTTTGGTCACAAACAATAGTTACCACAGTATTCTAGCTATCGCGTGCATCATTAAGACATTAATGTACATCCCGTTGGGAAATCTCTGTACAGTCGCGCATTTCTGTTTCTTGAATTTTCGCCCCAGCGTGCCGTGCTGGCATCCAACAGACCGGGTGGACGCTACTCGACTCAAATAAAAGATTAGAATGAGTAACTTGCAAGATACACTACATTCAAATAACGAATATTAAAAGTAACTTGCGCTGTTAGTAGCAACGTGCGGGCTTGACATGCATGCTAACCCCGAACATCGCTGCACTTGATAAGCCGTGGTTCTTTGTCTGATGATTTGCATTTGAAAAAAAAATTTGCACTTTGCAATAACCGGATGGCTCTTCATTTGTACTTAAGCTGAGCATTAGTAAACGCGCTGTCTCTACAATGGACTTTCACGACTTGGAAAGCAGAATAATATCTGGATAGCGCTACTAAGCTTAGATATTTAGGAGGATATACCTAGGCTTGCTTCCCAAATGCTCCGTCGGGTGTTTAGACTTGTAACCAGGCATACATCAGGCAATTTACTGGCGATTCTATTGAGGAGGAGCACCATGTTCGATTAGCCCCGCGCGCCGCACCAGTTATTGTAGTTGACCTAGCAAACCGGATTTTGCCTTCCTGTTAACGTCCCTGCATTTCTCCTTTCTTCTGTCTCTCTCTCATGTACAAAATGCTAACAAATAAAATAACGATAACCAAGAGTGTCATGCATGCGTAGAAGTGCGTGTTACCTTTTCCTTTCGGAACCACGGAAAGAAAATAAACAGACTTAGAGAGGTTTCTGTGAATTTCTGGGGATCGTTCGAGAATGGCGGTTCAGACCTCCCTAGTTCCTATCAACGACTTCCCAATAGAGTCAATGAGTACGGGATTTCCTTCTGTGCGTGATATGTTGTAATTCTGTAATTCTCAATGAAGTTCTTAATTTGGCCTTGAAATAAACTGTTTCTTGTTATTCAAACATTACTGGTTTTGTAGCCAACGTGACTCAGTCCTGGTTAACCTCGCTACCTTTCATTTATCCTTCTCTATTCGTTTCTCTCTCGTATCATATGTTTCCTTATTCAGCTTCCTTCAGGCTGACCTATCCACCTTTCCAGCAGTAAGGTCTCTCTCTCTCCTCCCTTGTTTGTCACTGTCCATACGGAAGCAAATTACCGCGCTTGAAAAAAAAATTGAAGGCTGCACGTATACCGACGAAAAAACAGCTGCTACTCATCAAGATTTGGGCCTATTCCTTCACTGCGCAAAAAACAACCAGAAACTAAGGAACATAGCCCTAGGCCAACTCGAACTGTTGAGAGAACGCGCGAAATTAGTTATTAATCCCACGGTGCATCCACTCTTGGTGCAGCTCAGTTCCCTGAGCAGCTTTAAAAAAATATTTCATATTAAGCGAGTATACAATGCGGCGATGCGCGCGTTCGGCCTTGGCGTGGTTCGCGTCCTTCGAGCGAGTTCTTAAATTTCGCGCGCCTTTCACTCTATGTGCTTTCCTTTGCGCTGAGCGGGGTAGCTGCGTGCCAATGCCGATAAATTCGGCAGCCTCCCCCCTGAATCCCGGCTTAAAACACCCCTTTATGCGCGCACTTGTGGCAAAACTAAAGAAAAAAAAAGCACCAAGCTATAAAGCGAAACGCCAGCGGCCCTGAAGGCGAAACTCTCGGAGATATCGGGGAAAAAAAACTCTAAAATTAGTCGCAAAACGTCTTTGAGTCAACAGCATTCCGGGAATACTCTCTGGGTTTTGCGAGCGTCGCGGAAGCGTCGCGTGCCCTCGATGGTATCTCGCTCTCATGTCATCACGTTTGCTTTTTTTTTTCTCTGTCACCATGTGTTTTTTTTATTCACATTCTCGAAACCTCTCGTCGTGGCGGTCCATATTTTGGCGCAGCCTTCGCATCTCTCTCCTTTCACGCTGAGCCATTCGTATATTTATACGCGTCAGTGGTCTGACCAATGATTTCACGCCGTAGAAAAAGAAAAGATAAAATAAAAACAGCAGGTGCAAGAAGGCCCAAGATAAATAACCCAGCGGACATAAACACACCTAACCCAATCTAAAGCGCGCGCGCGAGCGCAAGGCTTCATCTCCGCACTTTCCCGACGGGTCATTATTTTTGTCACCTATTTATACTTGTCCGTTCTCGTGCTTCGTGGAGAGAGACTTGTGATAGAGTGCACTTCGAAGGCCACTTATCATTGCAAGAACGGTCTGTTGATCGCCCACAGACATCAAGTAGACTGTACAGATTCACACTCCTTAAAAAACAAATAACAATCCGGCGTGGGCGGAATGCAAGAAAAAAAAAATATGCTCGTGAACCGAGCTTTCGGTGTGCGTTAAGAAAACCCCAGGTGGTCATAATTAATCCGCAACCGCCAGTGCGGCGTTCATCGCAGGCCATTGTGCAAATTCGGTGCATCAAACTCCGCAATTTTATTTCACTTTCTTTTAGAATAAAAATGAGGGGCCGGTGGGGGAGCTATACATACGTAAGCAGAAAAGGATCGCACATTTTTTTTTTATGTTACAGAAAATGAACCATTTGAAACAACTCTTCCCAATATTTCAGATGATCTTCAGTCACGCAACAAATGTAAGACGCCCACAGGCCGTGAAGCCAAAGAAAACATAAGCGAAACGAACACTCTTTAATTGGACGTATAACTACCGATTAATAAATTCACAGTATATTCATGTTGCTAAGGCCCATTTAGTTAGTTTAGGATTTTGATTACAGTTTCAAAAACCTGGGAAAAAAGATAATGCAGGAAGATGACTTATAGAAATGGTATCAGGCGCAATAGATAAGACACGGACAACAGAATAAAAGACACAGACAGGCGCACACCACAAAGAGAAGGACCCACTTTCTGTTGACCGTGTCTTACTTTTTTGCGCCTAAAACCATTTCTAAAAGCCATGTACCAACTAGCCCGAGAGCAGACGTTACTAAACATGACATAGTTTCAAACGAAAATGACTAATGAAGAGGCTGTCAAATTCTTCCCAACAGCAAATTGCCGCGACGAATAATGTATACTATGCAGCTGCGCCGGTGACCCCAGGGTCACTGCCCTGAGTTTCAGAGGCCTGCTAAGAGAGGGCGACACCATCACTTAATAGCATATACAAAGCAGCGTACATAAAGGGTGCAGCACTTATTTCCTTTCTTTTTTTCTTTTTATTGAAAAATCTGATGATATCGTCACTAAACGTGTAAAGGCAACTAACTTTGCTTAATATTGTTGGCCGACCACGAATGATGAATGATAAACGGGTCGTATTTCTTGCAAAACAAATGTACCCTATTCATGTGCATATGTACAGAAAGTCTACTGAAACGACATGAACTCAATAGGAACATAACATAATTTCTATAACGAGTTTTGCAATGGATTCATACCGCGAGAGCTTGTACGGTATTTTTGCAGCAGCGGCGTTATTCCTGCATTGCGTTAATGCCCTTTCCTCGCTTCCACAAAGGCTGTTCTCTTGGTAAAAATGGCGCTTTTAAAACCTTGCAACAATGGTCTGTCACTCCTTCTTTTAACGCTTCTATTAGAACTCCTTGAATGCAGAAACTGAAAGTGAAAGGAAAAGCAACTTCATTGACGCTGAAAATGTCGAACACGCGCTGTAATACTCTCCTAATGATTGTCGTTTTATTAAAGACTCACTAAGAAAATTTCAATTACCGATTCGCTATAAAGAACTTCAGCATGCTATTTTCGCATTTTCATTGTGAAATGATTCAGAAATTCCCTAAAATGGCATCCTTGGATTTGAACTCGCAGCATAAGGGTTCCGCCGCCTTGAGGAAACACGCCCTCGTAAAAGATATCCTCGAATTGATCATCTTAAAAATTGCTTACTGACTAGCGTACCCTGTCATTGCTTTAAAGGCAGCATCCATGTGGCAAGTACATGCGTCCATGTGTCCACAAGTGGGCTGCCTTTCGGACAATAATGGTCAGCCAAGCAGCCCGCCAAAAGCTCCTCGGTAACCTAACCTGCAGATACTGCTGCATAGTATAGCTCCCGGCACCCGCTCCCGCATACGATGCGTTGGCAAAAATGTCTCTATTGATGTTGTCTGCTGCACTTAAAAATCTTACGTTGCAAGGGCCTATTGCGCGAATCAACAGATGACGTCACCCAAGGGGGCTGTAGCACCTGTCGTCCTATTGCTATATTGCTTCGCGCCATACGCCCGAGCAGAGTAATGAGATGCCAGCTGACCGAATCTGCAACCCTTCTAAATTGAGCTCTGCTGGTCTCTCTTTAGTGCAATCACTTCAAGTATTCCTCAAAGCCCCTATAAAATCACTATGTGCACTGCGTGCCTCTTCCAGTGGATTTCGAGTAAAAGAACTCAGTGTTCCATATAAAATTCTAAATCCCGCGAAATTGTCGATGTTGTTTTGGATCATATTTCTTTGAAGCATTACCAAAACGTCAGAGAAAAACCTGTTCGAGTTGTCGGCTTTTATTTGCTGACAGCTGCTTTTTCTGTCAGTTATACGGCGGCATTTGCAAATGTGAGCGACAGTTTCGAGGACACTCTTAGCCCGCCCATCATAGGGGATGGCGCAACAGAGCTTCAAAGTAAACTTCAACATGAAATTCCTACGTAAGCGAAATGTCTTCGAGCGATTGGTTACTCTTATCCCAATGTTTGTCATTTCGAAGAGAAGGAATATAGGAGAAGTAAGCAAAAAAGCCTAAAAAAGCAGCATTTCCCGCCTTGAAAAAGAAAGTTACTTTTACTATGCGACTTTCTCTCCAACAAATGAGAAAAAGAGGGGGAAAAGTCTTTCTTTCGACGATGGCACGCATAATTCTTTACAAGATAAGGGCAAGTAAACTTGAAATGCCAGTTATACCGTATTGACAAAATAACACTAACAGATGTGAGAAAGAACGCACATAAACAAACAAAAGAATGTATACATAATAAAAACATTATTGAGAGAAAAGTGATTTTCAAATTCTTCAGAGCACGTTACCAATGTTATGTAACTGCATAATGTTGCCTGTGATTGCAATATGCTTACAAAAAAAAGAAGTAATTTGCAAAGTGCGTGCTACAAATATGTATGAATGTGTAATGCTATATGTGATTATGTATAATTGTATAATGTTGATAGAACGTCATAAATAATTAAGAGCATGTAAATTTGAAGTATGTGGTAGATCCAGTAAAGCTCCTCTTTGAATGTCCTCTAGCACAGAGTTAATATTGCACCCTTAACACAGGCCTATGAGGTTTGTGTAACGAGGCTTAGAATATAATAGACTCTAAAATTTGTATATTCTGATTTGACTAGCTTGTTAGTGTAACACGTTTCTGAATAGTTCTCCATCAAGATGTTACTTAAAAATAATAGTAGAAATTAACTGTATGCCGCCTATACGCTACTTATTAACTATATTTAAAATAATCTTGATCTAACTCATAAAAGCTTAAAGCTACTTCAAAAAGAAGTTAATTCAATGTTACCTTCACTGGCATAGCACAAGTTATTTCTCTGTATTTGAATATTATGGGCGTACTTGTCGGCAGCTTTCTTGCCATTCTGATGTTTACAATCTGCGATCATTATAAATCCTTAAATTGACTTGAGTTCTTGCGCTTCGTGTTATTTATATCGTAAGTGTGTTTTCATCACATGCACTATATTAATTGCAATCGACATTAAAATGTACTGTTGTGTATTCAGTTCTTCGTGTACCCCTATATGAGTCGCGCCCTGTAAATTTTGTCCACTGTTTTATTACTGCCTCACTGTCAGCTGTTTTGCAAGGGAGATGAGAGTTCGTCAGCCCTCTCCGCCTTTACTCTCGCCTTCCTCTTTCTCTGAGAAGAAAGCAAGGGAAAAATGCAAATTAGAACTTCAATATTCATACAGTCTTCGATCTAAATAATAAGAAGGTTTGGAAACCCAATAAACGGAGCTAGTGGATGCTCGTTATAGAACTCGCGCACGCCTGCAATCTCTCGCATGACTTCCTTGCACAACTTTCTGCGCAATACGCAGCACAACACAATCCCAATCTCGACAAGGTGCGAGACAAGCCGGAATCCTAATATCTACAGCCCAAACCTTGCGAATCTCCATCAATCTGGCATGCTACGTGATATCACTGTCACATCCGCTTGTCCAATCCCGACTCTTTCAATAACCGAAGTAGTCCCTTCGTCGCCGTCACATGCGACGTCTTCTGTCGGCGGCATGTGAAAATCGTGTCGAGGGACAACGGTCTGTGCTATGTGCCCTCTCTCCCTCTCCCCCTTCCCCATCTTTCATCTCCCCCATCCCTCTCCCATGTGTAGGGTAGCAAACCGGTTAAGCTAAAGTGGTTAACCTCCCTACCTTTCCTTCTCCACTTTTTCCTTCCTTCCTTCCTTGCGAATCTCGACGCGGGGCAGTGCCCAACGCTCAAAGCTCCAGTGGCTTCTCGAGCGATCTGGTGGTCGCGTTAAATATAGCGCTGCGCTCAAGCAACGCGAGATACGTGTGCAGACCAGTTGGCTTAAAGGTTCGGGGCGCGGCCGCTTCCGGAGGGTGCAATGACAGCGCCGTGCAAAGGGAAACAAACAGCTCCTCTGGCCGCGGTGACGTATGCAGCGCGCCGCCACTTCGGTGCGCCTCGACGTCTTGCTTTGCACGCCTTTCTTTTCTTTCTTTCTTTTTTCGAATTTTGAAAGCTCGCCGTCTGGCACCTGCTACTACACAGCCACGTTCGCTTTCGCCGAGCTCTTTTAAAACGATACCAACAGGAGTGAAATAGTAGCTTCGAGCTCGACATCGGTCAGCAGAAGGAGTGCTTACGTACACAAGACCCTGCTAAGTTTACGCGGTGTTCTCACAGTCAGCCTTTCTTTTTTTTTTCGTGAGTGGTTGCGTCCCGTAGCGTTGGTGGAAAATAACGCCACGTGACCTAGTTAGAACGCTACTGCACACAACTAAAGATCCGGGCCCGTATTCACAAAAAAAAAAGAAAACATCTTACGCTAAAATTGTTGGCGAGAGAAATTGTTAGCCAATGCTTGTGCTGGACATATTATTGGCGAGAGTTTGTTACTGAACATCAGTTAGAAATCAGTAGAGAAGCACAGCGACGGAAAGAAGGGATGGCGTATATTCCGCGCCTCGTGGTTCTCCTCCATTAAGTTTATTTATTTATTTATTATACATACTTTCAAGGCCCTAAGGCACTACAGAAAGGAGTGGTACATACAAAGCAATGTAATATGCAGACAATGGTATGCAGGCAACGTTAAGCGATAGCGTGGTAGACTGCTGTTTTGAATGAAGTTGCATCTGTGATCTGAATGATGGAAGCAGGAAGGTGGTTCCAGTCGACACTTGTGCGGGGTAAAAAAGAATCATGATACTTGTTCGTTCGGGAGAATGGGGCGGCAACTTTATATCTGTGGTCTGAACGGGACGAAGTGTAGGAAGGTGGGGTGATAAGTTGATTCTTGAGCACCTGGTTTGAGTGATAAACCTTGTGAAATAGGCAAAGACGAGCACATTTGCGGCGTAAAGAAAGATCTGGCAGATTCAGGGTTATTTTCATACATGTAACACTGGAATGGCGGGAATAGTTAGATAAAATAAAGCGAGCTGCTCGATTTTGAATTGCTTCAAGTGTTACGGTTAGTGATGCTTGATTGTTATCCCAAATGGCAGATGCGTATTCAAGTTTTGAGCGAACTAGGGTTTTGTAGAGCGTCAATTTTACCGAAGTAGGAACGGTAGAAAAGTTACGACGAAGATATCCTAGCATACGATTAGCATTAGCAGTAATATAATTAGTATGCAAATTCCATGAAAGATCATTAGTTATGTGAAGGCCAAGATATTTGTGAGCGTTAACGGATGCTAATGAAGTGTCATTCAGTACATATCGACACTGATTGCTATCGCTGGTTTTACGTGATATGCGCATTGATTTACACTTGTTAGCGTTAAGTTTCATGAGCCATTTTTTAGACCAGAGTGATATGTTGTGAAGATCTTCTTGCAATTTATCTGAATCATCAGGGTTAGTAATCTTTCGGTATATTACGCAATCGTCTGCGAACAAATTAATTGATGATGACTTTACACAGTTAGGGAGATCATTAATATAAATCAAGAAGAGTAGAGGCCCCAAGACGGAGCCTTGTGGCACTCCGGATGTAACTGCTAACAATGCAGATGAAGAGTTATTGGTTGTGACATACTGAGTTCGATTAGAAAGAAACTGTTTAATCCAAGACAACACATTTGGGTCAATATTAAGCTGATTAAGTTTATGGATAAGTAGGTTATGACATACGGTATCGAAAGCTTTGGCAAAATCTAAAAAAATACAGTCAATATCGAATCCTTGATCTAAGGCGGCAAACAAATCGTTAGTGAAGCAAAGAAGTTGAGTATCGCATGAAAAAGTTTTTCTAAAACCGTGTTGAGATGGATGGAAGAACGAGTTGCTTTCCAGGAAATCGATGAGGTGAGAATAGATTACGTGTTCTAAGAGTTTGCATGGAATGCTGGTTAATGAGATGGGTCGGTAGTTCTCGGGACATAATGCGTTACCTGATTTATGGACTGGAACCACCCTCGCCGTTTTCCAGTCTGAAGGAAGCGATGAGCACTGTACTGACTGAGTATACAGTTTAGATAGAATTACAGATGAAAATAATGCAGTACATTTTAACATTTTTGAATTAATAAGATCAGGACCTGCAGAAGCTGAGATCTTTTGATTATCAATCAAACGGTTAATACCAACCCAATCAAATAATATGGGATCCATAGCACAGAACAAGGAATCAGGAATATTTGGTAAATCGGCGAAGTTATCATCACAAAAGAATGAGGTAAACACTTCATTTAACACGTTGCAACACTGGTTTTCGTCAACATCACTGCCATCTACATGAACTAAATGAATGGAGTCAGCTTTCTTGTCGCCAACAATACTCCAGAATTTACGCGGGTTAGTTAGTAAGAGGGATGGCAATGTGACATTAAAATAGGTTTTTTTGGCATTGCTAGCCGCATAAACGTACTCAGCTTCTGCACGATGGTAAGCATCCCAGCGATCGGCAAGATTGGTTTATCTGGCACGACGGAAGATATGTTTCTTTTTGTTGCGAAGTCGCTTAAGGTGATTATTGAACCAAGGTGAGCGTGAGTCATAAGGAATCTTCCTTCGAGGTACATATCGGTTAATTAAGTCGAGCAATTTATTTTTGTAGAGCTTCCAGTTTTCTTCGACAGATCGTTCATCGAATTTGATAAGGTAGTTGCTGGTAAACGTTTCCAGTTCACTGGTCATTGAGGGTATGTCAGCGCGGTTATAGTCAACAATAATTTTAGATCGTCTCTTGGTAGATACATGCATTTTCAACGTGAAATTAATAATGGAGTGATCACTTACACCTTGGAGGTAAGTTAGTTTACAAACAAGGTCAGGCACAGTGGTGAAAATAAGGTCCAGGATGTTAGATGACGTAGAAGTTTTACGGGTGGGTTCATGTTCTAACTGTGACAGGTTAAAGTCTGAACAGATATTCAGAAATTGTGCATCCTCGGATGAGCTTTTTGCCAGGGTATGGAACCCGAAATCACTTCTCCAAAGAATATTAGGAAAATTTAAGTCCCCCAGAATAAACAAAGGTGACGTAGGGTACCTAACAGTCAGATTGTTGAGAACATCATGTAAATCATCGCAGAAAGATTTTGGTGCTGTTGGGGGTCTATAGCAAGCGCAAAAAATGCAGTCACGATTATCAATAACAACACGTACGCACACAAGTTCTAAAGCAGACACTACTGGAACATTAGATGAAGAAAGTTGGTCATTCACAGCAATTAAAACACCCCCGCCAGCACGAACATCACGGTCGTACCGGTAGATATTGTAGCTTTTTTCACATTCGAAAATCTCAGCGTTTCTTATTTTTGCCGAAAGCCACGTTTCTGAAAGGACAACTATGTCAGCTGAGCATGCGTCAATGCGAGACGATAAAGTTGTTCGTTTATTAAGAATACTGCGTGCGTTGGTGAAAAAGATTGAAGAACCATCTGCAGATAGGGGAGATAGCTACGCCGATCTGTCATGCGCTGGGTTAGCAGGTGCTTTGCGAGTGGAAGTTGCACGCGCCTCTCCAGGGGATACCAGTTCACAAACAGTGTCAGTGACTGCGCTGTATATGTAGGCTTTATTGTTAATGACTAGTTTATTAAAACGAAGTGAAAAAGGCTGGCCGCTAGACTTGCCGAATTCGAGAAGTTTTTTTCGTGTCAATCGCGTTGCCCTGCAGAAATCTTCGCTAATGGAAACACCTGTACTTTTCAATTTAGATTTCTGTGAGAGAATACTTTCTTTGGTTTTGAAGGAAGAAAACTTCACGATGATTGGGCGTGTCTTATTTGCAACATAAGCACCCAACCTATGTGCTCTCTCCACCATGCCATCTGTAATACGCAAATTTAAATCGCGTGAGAGAAGTTCACAGATATGCTCTTCCGATTGTGTCCAAGTCTCGGAAACGCTGTCCGGGATGCCAAAAAACAGTAAATTATGTCGCCGTGACCTATCCTCTAGATCATCAAGACGCGAGGCCAACGCAATACTTTCAGACTTAACGGCCTGGGCAACAGAACTACTGATATCTGCTGTGGGTAGCGCTGTTTCAAGACATTCGACAGTAGATTCAAGATTTGCCAATCTGCATGCAAGATCTGCGACTGTATGTGAAAGTTCCTCTTGGTTTTCTTTTAGCTCAGCAAATGCATGCATCACCTCTGAGTGGCGATTGTCGATTTTCGTTGAAAGGGCTCCTATGGCGTCAAGCAATTCCTTGTGCGATTTGCTAGAGTCAGCGTTTAGCGGACCGGGATTTTCTTCTATATCCCCGCAAAGCAGTAAAAGTTTCACAACAAAAATGCATTCGCACAGAGTATCGTAAAGCACACTGGGGCACGGGAGCAGCAGCAGGCAAAGATTGTTCGATCGTTTAGAATTAAGAGATGAAGTACCACCAACCTGCACATGCAAGAAAAGGGGATTCGTGAGCGACATCATTTTTGCCGCTCTCCCGTGCCCACTGAAGGCGGACAGCCGACGCCAGTCCTTTAAGGGCTCGGTGTGGAGTGATGGAGCTGGTGTTGTCGATGTGCCGCTTGAGTGCAATGCAAAAGCACTGCGCAGGTCACGTAGGGCGAAGCAGTCATCTTCGCTGATTGCAGTCGTGACTGTTAGGGGTGGTCTTGAGTTCTGCACAGGTGACGAGAAAGGAACACTTGGTCGACCGGGAAGCAGGGAAAGCCACACGCCGGTTAGGGCAACAAGCTGCACATGCAAGAAAAGGGGATTCGTGAGCGACATCATTTTTGCCGCTCTCCCGTGCCCACTGAAGGCGGACAGCCGACGCCAGTCCTTTAAGGGCTCGCTGTGGAGTGATGGCGCTGGTGTTGTCGATGTGCCGCTTGAGTGCAATGCAAAAGCACTGCGCAGGTCACGTAGGGCGAAGCAGTCATCTTCGCTGATTGCAGTCGTGACTGTTAGGGGTGGTCTTGAGTTCTGCACAGGTGACGAGAAAGGAACACTTGGTCGACCGGGAAGCAGGGAAAGCCACACGCCGGTTAGGGCAACAAGCTGCACATGCAAGAAAAGGGGATTCGTGAGCGACATCATTTTTGCCGCTCTCCCGTGCCCACTGAAGGCGGACAGCCGACGCCAGTCCTTTAAGGGCTCGCTGTGGAGTGATGGCGCTGGTGTTGTCGATGTGCCGCTTGAGTGCAACGCAAAAGCACTGCGCAGGTCACGTAGGGCGAAGCAGTCATCTTCGCTGATTGCAGTCGTGACTGTTAGGGGTGGTCTTGAGTTCAGCACAGGTGACGAGAAAGGAACACTTGGTCGACCGGGAAGCAGGGAAAGCCACACGCCGGTTAGGGCAACAAGCTGCACATGCAAGAAAAGGGGATTCGTGAGCGACATCATTTTTGCCGCTCTCCCGTGAGTTGAATACTCACGCGCCATACAGCAAGACATAACCTGTAAAGGTATTGTGTAATGACAGAGTTGCACTGGTTTCAAGCAGGTTTCCCGTGTAGACTTCATTCATCGCTCTAATCAAGCTGATTTTAATTAAAAATAGCTAGGAGTATTGTATATCAGTTGTCGGGAAACCAGACATAAATGCGAAAGGGTCAGAGATTGCAGTGGCAAAAAAGAAAAGAAAAAGAAATTAAAACCAAGGTGTATTCCCCAAAGGCTCGATTAGGAATCGTACTAATTGCGCACTACAATTCCTCGGGCGACCATTCATTTACAGAACGCTTGTCGAGCGTGCTGTTTGCGAGGCGGTGCTATTGAATCGAATTCGCGGAGATGTCATGCAAGACGGCGGTCTTAAAACGCGGGTAGGATGAAATAAGCATGTGCTAAAATTTTCGCTGCTCAGTGATGGTTCCAGTTCATGCTAACGCCTATTCATCCGGACAGTTTGCATGGACAATGGACAGTCGCCAACAGTAAAGAAGCCGGCATTCTTTACGTTTTAGCCTTTGGCTAACCAGCCTGCGCACGTTTCTACAACAACCTTCTGGTCACGATTTCACGTTTTATTGCGCGCAGGTGTTTTTGAAATCGAGCCGGGTCTTTCCAGCTAAGACTACGCACATTAGCATGTACGGGTTGCTGATTCACGTGCCATCGCATTGACAGCGCATCATCGATCAGCGCGTCGTGCTGGCGTCCATGTTTTATGCCCGCTGCCTTTGTCCATGCGACCTGGCGGGCGTCCAGAGGTCAAGCTAAGACAAAGACGAAGACGAGTCCAACCTTAGCGCGTGCGTACGATAATTCTTCGCCTAGGGACGCAAACACATTCAGGCCAGGAGGACGTGACTCTGATGTCTTTTTCGTATCCATATTGTCCCTTCAGCAATGATCAAAGTTCACCTGATTAGCCGATACCTGCATTCATAAAATGTTCCCGGAAGTGTTCAAACCTGGTAATGCGATTTTAGCTCCTTAAAACCGTTCGTTATCCCCATTGTTCACAAAATCCACCGATCGTCGAAGTCTAAAACCTTAGAACCAAGAAACAAAGCTATTTACGTAGACAAAGAAATGGCTTTGACTACATGGAAAATATACATAGAGCTCTTGAAGCATAAATTTAGTATACTGACACTAGAGGAAAATTTGGGCTTTTGAAAATGAAAGGCAAGACCTCTGCACAGCTCTCAATCAGCTAGATGGAAAGCCGTTCACCTTGAACAAGATCTTGGGACCATGGCCTCGCATATCGCAGCTACAAAAGGCCACAAAAGCGCTGCTGCGATATTTGAAAGCTACTGGATTGAGTCAGCGTCTGTGATCCGGACTGAGTGACCGACTGATATCCCCAGTGGACTTTCTCTTCTTTTATTCTTTCCGTTCCCCTTTCCCTTTCCCCAGTGTAGGGTAGCCAACCGGGATCAGTCCTGGTTAGCCTCCCTACCTTTCATTTATCATTTGCTCTCTCTGGGCGAAAGAAGTGGCAGCCGCTAAGGCGCCGCCTTATTACTATGGATCATTCTTGTAACGCTAATAATATTCAACATACTATGCAAAAGCAAGCATTCATATGTGGTACGTGCGTTTTCAAAACTTCTAAAGTTCATTCCGTGTATTTCTCAGAAAGGTCGAACGGCTATTTAAAAAAAATTTGATGAAGTATGATGAAATACATGAAAGGGTGCGTTTGCAGGAGTCTGAACTAGGTGGCGCCACGATACTAGAGTATCTCGCCTCTGCGCCTGCACGCCTGCAAGCCTGCACAGAGTCGCAACATGGCGGCGCCCTTGCCGTTGCCGATTTCAATGCATGGGTGCTAAGGGGAGCTTTTCCTTTAGAGTTGGTTGCGTTAACTCTATGTTTTGAAGAAGTTGAAGGAATTGATAGTGTATAAATGACATTCAGCGAAGTAGCGCTTGGCGTTGCGGATCCCTTTATGTCCAATCTCCTATGAAACTTTTTCCAGTAACACATGCCTTGTCTAAGCATTACACTCCTGCTGCGTTTATCGTTGGCGACTAGTGCTGAAAAGCCACTGACATTAATCAGTGCACTGGCTTGCGCAAGTCACCCTTCATCGACCGTATCGAGCACGACCACATCAGTGCCCGACGCATTTCAGGCCATACGATGATCGAAATAAAGCCCGAGCAGCGCATCGCGCTGTGATTTTTAAATTATGGGGTTTTACGTGCCAAAACCGCTTTCTGATTATGAGGCACGCCGTAGTGGAGGACTACGGAAATTTCGACCACCTGGGCTTCTTTAACGTACACCTTAATCTAAGTAAACGGGTGTTTTCGCATTTCGCCCCCATCGAAATGCGGCCGCCGTGGCCGGGATTCGATCCCGCGACCTCGTGCTCAGCAGCCTAACACCATAGCCACTGAGCAACCGCGGCGAGTCGCTGCGATTTTTATTTATAGACGTTTTTACTGTTTTATGTTTTAACGCGAAAGTGTTATATGCCACATTACGCGAAAATCCGCTGTAGTCGGCGTGAGCGAAAGATGACGCCAAAAAATGGCCCATAGTGCGAAAAGTAAAAAACACCTCAAAACAGGTTCGAATAGACATCAAATTTCTAAGGGAAGTTCCTGTAAAGACAGTAAACTAATGGCTTTGAAAAGGAAATTTGGAACATTTCGGTACAAGTGGGAATAGAGCTCGGTCCCGGGCGGGTCTCCGCGGTGCAAGACGAGCACGGTTCCCAGATACCACGGCAGCTCCGCGGTTCTGACTGACTAAAGGCGTGGCCTAGCGCGCGCGTGATTGCACACGTCACATCTCAGACATCTGGCTGACTGAAGGCGTGCCCTGGTGCGTGTATCATTGGGCACGTGACGGCGCAGCCAATGGGGACCAGGTGGCGCCACGTCATGAATATATAAAATAAGCGCGTTCATGACGTTCCATGCTCTACGAACGGGAAAGTCCTTTCGGATTCCCCCATATTAGCAGTTTTAAGGGTCTCTGCCGATTTTTTTCTTTGTTTATAGACGCTGCGATTTTATACAAGAGCTTTGCTGGAGGTAAATGTACATAATTAAGAAACAATAAATATTACAAAGCGCTATTGATAGTGCTCAAATACAACGCGACAAGAAAAAACAAGAAATATACAAGTATAAAGGTTTAAATATATTTATTATGCAATATATTAATATTTATTTCAAAGTGTAATAAGGAATCCCGTGTCACTGGTTGCTCAGGAAGAATTATCCCACTCAATTATTGTTACTTTGAAGCGGGAATAGTTAAAGCAGTTGTGTTGTGTTAACCGATTAATCGCCAGGGCCTGCGTCCGGTTGGATGTAGCATGTTGCCAATTTGAAAAAGGCCGTGTCATCGTATAGTTACCGTTCACTACTTGAAACAAAAACTTCGATCGGGAAACACGATTGGACCATTGAATTGAAAATAGTGGACTTTGCCTTAGCAAACACCGTAAAAATTAAAGCAATCCGAACAGCTTTCTTTTCAACTCTATCTCGTTTCTCAATATTAACGTCTAGCCATGTTATTTTCTTTCATTATTTTTTGATGAATACGCAACGCAACGTCGCCCACGGCGCATGCTTATCGCATCAGAAAAGTGAAAGTACGAAACTATGCCTATTGGACAACAATCATTACAGCCTAACGCGTTCGTAGAGTACGAACACTGCACGTTGATGCAGCCCAAACAAAAGTGTACAAATTAGAACGAAACCTTCACACTTTTCCAGTGCGTTGGCTCACTTTCCCTAGCAATGGTCAGGATTTTCAGTCCGCAGCTGTATACAAACAAAACGGACCTCGGAGTATCGATTAACACACACAAAAAAAATGAAAGAAGAGCGCATTAAATTTTGTAGCGTCACCACGGAATCAAGATGACCTTTGCCACCTTAAATAGCAATGACCAGGCCATTGTAGTACAATAAGTAAACCATAAAGTTGAAATTCTCAGTTTGCCTATACATGCAAGTAATCTTTCACTCCTTTCACGGACAACAGTATAGAGGATGCTGTACACTCGCATTACTAAATTATTCAAGGATAAAAGCGCGGCGACAGTATTGGATGGCGACGGCGAAACGAGCAACGAAGTCAATTTCTATAATTATCATAATAAAAGAATACTATTTATGGAAGGCCAAGGCGAGTGTATGAGTACCGCTTTACCTTCTGCTATAGTTTCTTGTTTCCCGTGCGCCACATTACGGTCGGCATACAAACGCACCTTGTTCGCAGCCCTTCGCGAAGGTCGCTTCAATTACACGCTTTGCAGCGAGTGCCGCCGCCCCCTTGTCCTCAGCCTTGGTGTGTCGGCTAATGCGCACTGCTCCAACATCGTGAGCAACGCGCAAGCCGTGACTAATCGCGAGATTGCTTCTATGAATGCTCGCTACCCAGAAGGCATGCGAGGTGCGAATGCAAAAAGAAAAGAAAGACCGCAAGCATCTCTGTATAAGCCGCTCTGATCGAGGATTGCAGCCCACGGGGGCACTTACAGGTAAACTGAAACTTTCTAGGGGGTGTGTGTGAATATTCGAAGCTTTCGAATAAGGAATCGAATGGTGTCCTATTCGATTAGGTCTTCTAATCGAATAGCCACTATTCCCAAATATGGATATCGTTTCGCACTCACTGAAGAGTCCTTTGTGAGCGAACAAACGACTTATTAGCTGCTTATTAGTTCCTGTTCTTTGATAGACAATGATCTTTAATAAACAGTGTTCTTTGATAAACAACGCTGCATAACATGCAATGTAACTATAGACATTTAATAATGTTGTATGCATACCTTAGAATGTGATTTTTTTTAATTGAGAAAACAACTGTTAGATATTCGATTCGTATTCAATTTAGACACAAAAATAACAATGCGCACGCCTATAGCAGGAGCTACAATAACTCATAAATGCATCGTCAAATGAAGCCTGTCCATAGGAAAGCCTATGAGAACCTGCCTATGTGTTCATTTGTCTTCATTTTTTGTTGGCTTGGTGGGGATGTGTCTAACAAAATATCGCGTCCATAGGTTCCTCTAATTCAGTTTTTTTTTTTATAAAGGAAAGGTCATTTGTAGCAAACAGCAAGCTAGAGCACCTGCCTGCGTTGCCGGGAACACCTCTGACGATTCTTATTTACGCTCACCGTGTTTGTTCTACTCTTTCTGCGTCTCCATTTTTTTTCTTCGCATAAGCTCGTCTCTGCGCAAAACTATCATCATGCAGTTGTACCGGGCCAATAACTTATCCTAGTCTAGTTGAAGCAGGAGCAAATAAAGGAGTAAGCAATAATGATGTCATTTATGAGGCGCATTCTCACTACCTTACACTTAAAAAAATCACATTCTGGGGTTTTACGTGCCAAAACTATAATATGATTATAATTTTTACCACGTGGGCTCCTTAAACGCGCACTTAATGCATGGTAGAGGCTTGGGTTCACGTTTTGCTTGCCGCCCCCATCGAAAGGAGGCCTCCGCCACCGGGATTTGATCCCTCACTTTCGGGCTTATCAACCTTACCGTGTGGAAAAGTAGCGACATATCTGATTTCAGGGTCCATGGGTGTCCATGCGTGGATCAGAGATAATGGTGGTTGAAATGGGGTAACGCTTGCGTAGCAACTTTTCACTTAGCGCATCACCAAGTATATGCATATATGCGACAAGGTACAATATTGCATAATAACATTACGACCACGCTGCAGGCGCATGCGCTTTCGAGCAAGCGAAACAGATTAAGTGTATTGCAGCACGGGCGACGAAGTATTTAGGCTCAGTTATTGTGATGGGCAACCCACCTAACGCCGCACTTAGGCTACAGGAAACGGCCGCTTGCAAAGTAGCAGTGATCACTGCAAAGCGCCTGGGGCGCTTATAATGCGCCGACATTTCGGCACGCGTTTCCTACACTCCGTTCCGGTAAAAACTTTGGAGGGCACTTAAGCTTCGCCTTTAAGAGTGGAACGCGATTGCATTCAAAGATCCCTGACTGCTTCTCACGCTTCCCAGCAAGTGCAGCATATGTAACCGTAATGTTTACCGAAAAACGCTCGCGGTGAACGCTATGCACGAAGACGGGCTTTCTAGCCGAAACGTAACCGCTTGCATGGGCCGCGATGCGGCGGAGGCGAGCGCCATCTGGAAGTGTTTCAAGGAAGCGGGCGCGCCGTTCCGTGGACTCTCGAGATATTTACGCGCCGCCGTGCGCAACTGGCGGACGCACTCTCCGGTCTGTGCATTGTAGAAACGTTGAAAAAGGGGTTTGTTTGAGTTTTCGCGTAACAAAATATGATTTCTCGTATATTCAAATTACAATCCGAGAGCTATCATGACTCTAAGTTGTTTGTAAGCCGTAATTTACGATTTTTCTACGTATTGTGGCTCGAGAAATTCAATTCAGTGAATTTCTTGCGCCACATGAATGGCGTGGGTATGCGTGGTTCGAAAAAAATTTTGTCGTTTTCTTGCACACGGGCTCCTTAACGCTGTCGCGTTAAAATGCTTGTACTACAGTTTCTTGATATGCTTTATTCTTTATTTGTTAGTTTGTTTGTTTGTTTTTGGTGTGGTGTGCCCAAAGTGTGTTTAGAGTAATACTTGGGCTTGTCTCACGGCCTTTAAGGCCCGCCGTGGTGGCGCAGTGGCTTTGGCGTTGCGCTAAGCCTGAGTGCGCGGGATCAAATTCCGACCGTGCAGGCCGCATTTTGGTGTGGCGAAATGCAAAAATGCCTGTTTAAAAGCTGCTAGAAGTCAGTCAGTGTAGTGGGGATTCTCACAGATTAATGAATAAAAGCATAAGCATTATCTACCCTTCATGAAAGGATGGATATGCTCCCTTTCTTTACTAAGTTGCGACACTTTCTTCCTCGCCCCCTGAACCTCCTCCCACTCGCCGCCATTGTCGCCTGCTATATTCTTCCAAAATCACATGCACAGAGCGATGTAGTACACAAACTACAGAGCCTGTCATGTCTGCCTTTCTTGTCTCGTCTTAGAGCGCAGCTCTTAGACGCCCGTTCCTGCGGCGAATGTCGACGTCGTCCTTAGGCGTCCTCGTAACCTAGCAAACGAGCACGGCAAAAGGAGGAAAGAAAGAACGCGGATGAAAAACGGCGATAGCGAAGAGAGCGCAAGGAAAGAAGCGAAAGAGGAGGGTATGGCAAAAGCGTGAGAAGAAATGCGTAGTGCTTCGCAAGATGGGCACTCGCGTAACGATTAGTGAGGCAGTAACGCCACACTTCACTCCATCTGCAACGTGCCGCAAGAGACAGATTTATCGACGATGGCTACGAAACGGCGCCAGAGTTGCACGCGTCGTCTGTAAGGAAACAAAGCGCTGCATGAGTGGAGGTCTGCCTGCGGCGGCAGCTGTGAATCGCGCCCTCGCGTCACGATTAGGGAGACAGTATCGCCACACTTCGCCTCCTATTCAACGTGCCGCAAGAGACAGATTGTCTGTGCCAGCCAGTATATCGCGAAATGAAAACACGTGTAAATATATACAGCTGCACTGTAAATTTCGCATTAGGGAGTATCGTAATAGTCGGTGACTTTTTTCCGCGCTGTTTCCTCGTAGTATAGTACACATTCGGGCCATCCATGGCCGACATCACAATAGACAAGACGGAGCGAAAAAAAGAAAGGCTAAAAAGATACACCGAAAGGAGCGCAGCATTGGGCTACTAAGACAGAGAACCAATTTATTTTTTGCTAGCGGTGGTCAGCGAATGCACGATTTGTGTCCGATCTCGCGGCATCATTTTCGACTATTCGTACAGCGGAAGTACGTCGTAAGGCTGACCACACACTTCGTTGTCAACAGCAGCTGACCACGTTAAGAACAACGTGGCATATGGAAATAGCTTGCAGGCGAAAATTATGCGTTGGCGGCACTTCAAAAATCTTCGCTACGTAGCTTTTTTTACTTCTTTCTTTTTTTAAGCGCATACAGGGTCTTTAGCTTGCATCCTGCAGAACAGCTAGGAATAAAGCCCTTGACCTGACTTATATAAGCTATATAAGGTGCGTGCTATTCTGGACACTTTCAAAATTTTCCATGTTGTTATTTTCAGCCAACCAGAGGAGCCGCAGCAGCCCCGTGTGCCAATCAGATCTCACGAGGTGGTATATTCGACAGTGCTCAAAATAGCACTCCCAGGTCTGATACCCAGGCACCGGGGAGGGATAGAAAGAGGGCGCCTCCCGCCAGCTGGTCTTATTGGTTCGGGTCTCTAGTGCATATTACGCGTACAGTACGAATAATGGAGTCATATTGGGTGTATCGCGAGCCCGTTAAAAAAAAAAAGCTATGCAAGGACCACACCAACACACCTTAAAGGGAAACTAAATATAAACACTTCAAGCTGATAAGGTATTCTTTCGAAACTCTATATCCCTTAATTTCACGGTGATACGTTCAATATTACGCGACAATAATAGATCAATTCCCAAACCTTTGGGTTTTGAGTTTTTGGAACCCCATCTGCGGTGCGTCCAATGCAATGCCACGGATTTCAATGTTAGGGCGCTCCCACTTACATCTCCTCACTAAATATAAAAGCCGCTCTCGATTTCAAAGCACTTTAACGTATCTGAGCTATGCTGGCTCAGTAAACGGTATCAAAACATGCTAAGATGTGTCTGTCTTTTTTCTCTTTAGAATACAATGCAGTACATATTTCCAGATAGAAATGTAGACTAGGCCCGATCAGACACCTTCAAAATCTATGGTGGTTACGGCTATATAGTGCGGGCACTTCAATGGAGCGCCGCCATCCATCCCACGCTTTCCTTTTTTTTTTAGCCTTTCCCGTCTTGTCAAGTCTCTCCTCAGCGTAAGAGTGGCTTTTCTTTTTTCGGTATAGTAGGCAGGTAATATACTAATACAGCTCGACTTATCTTGCTGTCTTGCTATTTAGTGCACCTTTAATGACAAAGAGATGTGCTAATCTCGCAGGAAGTGTTGAGTTCTTGTAGCTCCGATTTTGAAATATTGAAGCTTATAACTGCGCCATCAAGTATATGTTTTTAGTTCACCAGGCATTGAGTATGCTGAGTTGCGACATTGTTTCGTATTAATCATGGCCTTTCTTACGTAAATATTCTGAAACTACTGAGAACGTTCAGAACGCCCTGCTGAATGTCCTACAAATCCTATTCCAGTGAATCTCAATAACCGTGATATGGGATACAATGGTGTGGACATGATATGGATATGGATACAATGATATACAATGATATCCCATATCAGGGCGGTCCTGGAGCCATGAAGCACGGTACTATATATGCGAAATGAATATTTTCTTTCGCTTTCTCTCAACAATTGTCAATATACGGAGAGATCAGCACAACGCTGCTGAGAAATAATTTTCCATAAGCTTCCGCAGCGCAATCATATCGAAGCTGTCCGTGAACGAGCCTGTGGCACGGTTTTTAGCTTGCTTGACAAACGTTCACGTCTGTGCGAAACGAGCCCGTTTTGCTACAAACTTGGGCATTTTATAAGCAAAGAATAACTGGCAACTATTTATGAAAGCTATTCTGGTGGTGTTTTGTATGCGCTTTTACACACGTGCACAGCGATCTTGTGCTCAAGGTATATGCCGCTTGCGTATGCTACGTCACTGTTGATTCTCGCTAAGACACGGGTGAAATGTTCCCGTCTTCCCATAGCGCTCCGAAGCATACAGCTATTGAGCAAAATTCGGCCGGCTGGTACAGCAACCACCTTCCTTTGTGCGACACTGCTCGGCAATAGTTACGTCGTTACGCGCCTATTTGCGATTCCAAGTAAATGATCGCCACCTAGCGGCCGCGCCGAGATGCAACCGATCCAGGTTCAGGCTTGAAGCGAAAGAGGGTGTCTTATTACAGCATGCGCTGAGTGCCTCGTACATTTCTCAAATCGTCGTGATGCCGCCGCGAGCAAGCCCTATAATGAAAAAAAAAAGACGGATGCCCTAAGATAAATGTTGTCTATTATTATGCGTGTCATCGCGGTGGAAAAACAGCAGTGTATGATTTCATCATTTCCAGAAAGAAGCAGACGACGCACATTAATTTTCTGCCCCAGCATTAGTGTTACCAATGGCTTAAGCAACAGGGCGGGTAGCAGGAATGATAACCACCTCGGAAGGTCTGAAATTGATCATGACATGTGTTCGCGAGGTGACATATTGTTTGCATGGCATGCTTTAGTTTAGCGGTGCCAGCAGAAGATGTTCTTTCCTCATTCAACGCGTTGAGGTAATTTCTTTGCTCGCAAAAAATTTAGTAACAACGACAAACAGCGCTCGTTCCATATTGGAGCATTCGACCTGCGCACGGCGCAGCTAGTTTGCTTTCCGGCACTGCGCGCACAGCTAAATTCCACTACAGCTGAATCAATTCATTTCGAAGTCACGAATTTACATAAATACAACTGACTTTGCCAAAAGAAAGCCCTCGATAAATTTTGGAAACCTGTATGAAGAGACTCGACTTCGTCAGATTGGTTGTTGTTCACTTCTCGCGTTTCTCCGGGGTTTGAGAATTCCTGCGTGGCGCAGGTGTCTGCTGTGTGCCCAAGCCCAGGCCTTTGAAGTTTTAACACTGGGTACTGCGAGCTCGAACAAGCGTCGCTCATCGGACGCAGGTGACCTTATCGCACGTATAAGCTAAGTATAGAAGGAAGATGCACCCCGACTCACAAACGAAACTCTCATTTGCTTTTATAACAAAAGACCTTGACCCGGTAACATTACTATAGTCTTTTTCCCTGCCTTCCTTTTATCTCTCTCTCTCTCTCTTATCCTCATTCTATTTGTGCAGAATATCTGTATTTAGCCTCTGAAAGCACGACAGGGGTTACTGCCGGTATGTTGCGAAATGCTATATGCGACATTACTGCAACCCAGGTCGCAGTGCGGAGATGCTTTTAAGGTCGAAAACAGCCACGTATTGTACCTGTAGCACTAGAACAATGCCGTGAACAAGTGCTGGCACCTTTTGTTGAGGTTTGCTACGCAGAAACAATTTTTTTTTCAAACCTCCAGCTCGCTTGAAAGGCACTTCCTCTTTAAATATATCTGATGCGATTCGCTGGGAAGGCCGGACGTTTGCCCGCACAGCGCAGCTATTTCCGCGATTTCGTCACTGAAATCCCCGAGGTCGACCTAAATAAGATGGCCAACAGTAAGGACCTTTCTCGGTTTGCACGAAACACCCCGATTCGATGCCGCAAAAGAGAAACGTGACCAGAGCACCAAGAGAAAGATCCGCTGAAAACCTAGATGTCATAGCCATCTTTGTTTATTTGGACAGCGTTGGCAGCACAAGCAGCGGATTCTAAAGTTGCCGATAGTACAAGGTGGACATCGTTGACACAGATTACGTCGTGTACACAAAATAAGCAATAAGTGAGCCCTGGTGAGTTCTCTCGGCAGCGATGCCGGATTACGTTTTCATAACCATGCCGGTTACGTTTTCAACAGTGCTTCTGGCGTGCTACTGCCCTTCGCTATATTTCATGCCTGGTCCCTTGATGGCCCCCTAGAGGCAAATGCACACACGCTTTCGTCCCTGTACGTAAAAACACGTTGTCGCGATCAGAAACTGCTGCACGTCACTAAACTCATCTTATGCGATGCACTCACTACAGGCCCGCGGTAAGCCGCTGTGACAGGCAGTGACAGGCAATGAACTTGAGCCGTCGACTAAAGCGTGAAAGGCAATCAACGCACGATGCAGTGGGCGCGACGCGTGCTTTTATCCAACAACATGTAGTAAAATGTACCTAGACGGAGGAAGATTACTTCAATCAGTGTTTTTGATGAAAAAGCAAAGTGACGCTTTCGTTTAGAGGTGGTCTTCGCGTCTGTTTTTCTTCTCCCTTTTGCTTCTGAACACAGCGCCATCCGTTGTTCTGCACGCCCAACCCAACGCGGAAAAAATGAGAAAGCGACGAAGATTCCACGTAATAATGTCTGGACGTTAGAACTTTCTTTATTTCTGTCGCTCTAACAGCAAGCAACGCATGATTTCCTTGACACAACGCTCCCTCCCGTCCCCCAATGGCATCCTGTCTTGAACGTATAGGCTAATTTTTCATCCTGTCAACTTACTTCTATTCATTTGTGCGTTTTATTCATTCTACGCAGATCATGAGCACAGAGATTTAAAAAAAATACGGCGTGAAGCTGTCAAGGATGCAGATTACGATATAGAGCAAGATTGTCTTAGAATTATTAAAACGGAACAGTTGTCACGAGCGCCTTTTGTAGAGCCGAAAACGCAACAAATATTGCATGAAACCAATGCATATAGAACGCACAAAAGTTTCTGATTCAATTCCTTCACAAAGCTCGACAGCTCCGTCGAGCATTCACAAGAGGTGTCAAGCAAGGTGTTCATGACATCTAAAACGTAGATGGAAGCTCTGAAGAAATCATTCCTTTTTTTTTTGCACCAATGAAAGTGAAAGGTACGGTGGCAACGAATGATACCATAGTCGACGGTATCACCTTTTGACCAGCTGATGTTCTTTACAGCGGGCACCAAGTCGGTACAAGGACGTGTACTGCGGCTGCCACCACAGCCACCTCAGTTTTCTTTGCTCATTTCCTCTACCATCGCGTGCCCTGTTTGCCCCTGTCCAGGAGTGCAGACCCTGTCAAGCCCCTATAAAGGTTTCTTTTTAATCGATACTCACCAAGTTTTCTTGATATCTAAAATTTATTTATTTATTTATTTATTTATTTATTTATTTATTTATTTATTTATTTATTTATTCCGCTGACGACGAATTCGTTACTCGTACGTTTCAACAAGTTCAGCGCCACATCGTGTAGCTTGAAAAGTAAAGCTAAATTCAACACTGCTCTTTTTTTCTTTTTTTGAACGCACATAAGCAATTTCGGTAGCCCGTCCTAGTTTCTTGGAACGCAACGCCTGGGCAGGGCACAACGAACATTACCTTCAGCATTACCAGGCCTACAGCGCACCATGTTCCTTTTGATTTCAAGAAGTAGGACTGCGAACGAGCGGTGTCCCTGAAAGGACAGTGACACGTCGAGGGGGTCTTTTGGGGTTTGTTGTTTGCTTCATTCTATCTATGCAGCGGGAGTTCACCTCCTCGACCAAGAACTAACGGCTGGCGAGTTCACGATCACAAGTGAAGGGAGATTTCATGAACCACGACGATTGTTCGTGGCAGCCTAGAGTTCACTTTATCCTTTAACGACGCCAGCGGCACTTTGTGGCGTACGTAGCTTCCACATGTGGCATTCAAGCTGTCACATGCACGATAGAACTGGAAGACCAAAAGATAGAGAATGTGTGTCAATAGGCACGGCATTGAGCAACGCTGCGCAATACAAGCACGTCCGGTCGGGCAGGCGAAGAGGCCGATATATGGCGTTGCGTGTGACTCACTTCGCGGCAGCTGTAGGGAAGCGGCGCGTGGTAGAGGAAGGGCAGAAGAAAAAAAGAAGAAGAAAGAAAAGAAGGAGATAAAGAAAAGGCGATTGCGCGCTGGCATCGTGCGGAACGAGCACGGCGCAAAACATCGCAGCCAGCGCCTTCGACGCGCCTATAACGAGACGAAGCTGGCGGCGTAGCGCCCACCCGACTCGCGGTCGAGAGGGGCGGCCGAAGCCTGCAGCCACAGCTTCGCGCACTCGCAAAACGCACAGGCGAGTTCCTGGAGTACGTCTACGGCGTGGCGAACGCGCGTTGCGTGACGTGCGTCGAGAGACGCGGCCGAGACACGCGCTCGCTCGCCGCCAGCTGCATCTCGAGCCGTCTCGCGACCTTGGGAGTCTTTGGGCTCGAGCGAGCGGGACGAAACGGTCCGTGTACGCACCTCCTCTGCGCGAACGCTAACGAGGACCGCGTAACGAGGGACAATCCGATCAAGCCGATGGGCAAACACGCCGAAGGAGGCGGCAGAGACGTGAAAGCGAGAGGGGCCCTTGGTATTTAGCCAAGCGGCATGCTTGCAGGAAGGCGTGAACTGAGCGCCGTATGCTCTGGATTCGTCGCATTGGCGGAGTGCGCTTTCAGCGTTCGTTCGCTGCCAACTGCTAGGCTACCGCACCCGCCGCGGTTGCTTAATTAGTGGCTGCGGTGTTGGGCCGCTTAAGCACGACGTCGCGGGATCGAATCCCGGCCACGGCGGCCGCATATCGA
Source organism: Dermacentor albipictus (assembly GCF_038994185.2). Classification (NCBI taxonomy): domain Eukaryota; kingdom Metazoa; phylum Arthropoda; class Arachnida; order Ixodida; family Ixodidae; genus Dermacentor; species Dermacentor albipictus. The sequence goes on along the minus strand of NC_091825.1, from coordinate 83,667,346 downwards.
CGGGGGCGAAATGCGAAAACACCCCTGTACTTGGACTCAGGTGCACGTTAAAGAACACCTGGTGGTCCAGAATATTCCGGAGTCGCCCACTACGTCGTGCCTCATAATCAAGTCCTGGTTTTTGGCACGGAAAACCCCATAATTTAGCTAGGCTACCGAAAGCGTATGGGACAGAAACAATGGCACACTTTCGATCAGCGTTACTATGCAGTCGCATGGTTCTCGGGTGCATCAAGGGAACGATCGACCCTTCAAGTGAGGCGTTGCCCTGGACGTTACGTCGCGCAAGAGCAAATTCATCGCTGAATGTTGTTGATAGAGAACGCTTCAACCCTCTGCTTTTATTAAACCTTCTTCACAGTCTCGCCAATATGTGCGCTCTGCCCCATTTTCTTTTTCCCCTTCGTCAGCCACGCAAACTTCGTCAAAAAGCCACACGCTCAGCAGGCTCTACAGCACAGCGAATAGATAAAGCTCGACTACAGGACGAGCCGCTTTAGAGATCACTGAGGGCAGGTCGAGAACATCAAGCTGCTAGAACTTGCGCGGCACTACAGAGCGAAAATGTGTGGAATGCTGCATGAGCATTGTAAGTGCAAGTGCTGAAGCGTTACGCTGTGGTGTCCATTAGCGGGGCATGAAGGACTCGGCGCGTGTCCTTGCCGGCGAAGGCGATGTGCTACATTAAAGCACTCGATGCGTTTCTTGAACAAAAGAGACCTGGTGCGGCGGGTTGTAGTACGGCCAGAAGTTGGGGTAGGGTTTTATCCCTTGTCGACACCTTCATATGGGTGGAATTTGGAAGTATTCGGTAAGCCAATTCCCGAACACAAGAAACCCTCGCTGAAGCATCCTTAGCTGCATATCGCCTCTCCAACAAGAACAACTACGCGCATAATCTTGCAAACCATGGGGCATGCACAGTATAGACTAAGGGCCGCACTCCAACTTGACGTGCCGCTACTGGATGGCGAGAGCCGCGCATTGACATCTGATGCAATGGTACATCCGGGCTGCGCACAAGTCGCCGGCTGAGCCGGCGCCATTTTGATCAACAGGTTAGTTCCTGTGTAAGGGCTGCAACTCGTCCAAATTGTGAAAAAATAAAATCGCGGCCCTTAAACGAGTCTATACGGTAAATCATTACGCATACGACGCGTTCATTATAACCACCCCCTCTGTCCGTAACACGTAGTTTCTTCCCATTTGTAATGCTATTCGCTATCCCGACCACCTCGGGTTTCGTGGCAAGGTAAAAATTAGGCACAGCTCATTCTTGATGTTTTTCCGTCTAAGCGAAGTTATCTCAGCTTTGTAGAATGGTTGCATTCAAACACAACACATGGCACGTACAATGTTCAGGTCGCTTTATTGACAGATAACGATGTGTCCACGGTTTCAGGCCCTTTCTTTTCTTCTTCTTTTACCGCACTTGTCTGTATCTTCCGAGTGGGCGCCATTCGAAACTGAGAGAAAGGGTGTCCTACATTTTTTTTTATATAAGTACAATGATATCATCTCTTTTTTACCTACTGCAGCCCAGCGGTAGTGGAAGCAAGTCTAAAGTACAAGCTAAGTATAGTACTTTCTAGCAACAGAATTAGAAATTATGCAGAAATAGAGAAGTGCTATTAGACATGCATTGCAGCGAGTGCGCCAAAAAATTCCTTTGGTGGAATAGAGCGGATACGGCCAGGTAAAGAATTTCATAGGTAAATAATAGTACGTGGAAAAAAATTTTAATTACTTACTGCGAGCCAGTAAGGGTTTTAGGTTTAGTTTATAAAAACTGCTGTTACTGCCTGGCAAACGATAAGTATTCGCTATTTGAAAGCTGACAGGATGAGGTAATCATATTGTTCAAAAATTTCAGTGAAGTGAATTCACGACGAACAGTGAGCGGTGATAAGTTTAATGAAAGGAGAGCAAATGGCCGGGAGAAGTGTCTGTCGTATCTGCGGCACGTAAAGCGCACAACTTTTTTTTAATCGGCTCAGGTCCTTTTATATTACAGAGATGGTGCGGGTACCAGACAAATGAGTCAGTTTCTATTATGGGCTGGATTTACGATTGATACAATAGAAGCATAGTCTCTTCAGGAGCAGATGGAATTGTACACTTTACATATCCAAGTTTTCTTTAGTGCTTTGTTAGGCAACGTGAGGACATCATGGCACCAAGTATTTGCGAAGACGGTAACTAGTTATATATGGTTCGATACCCAGTTTAAATGGGAGTTGTTGTTGCTGTTGCAAAATGAGGGCGTAGTTGTGCTTGCAGATGACATTATACAACGGTTTTAAAGAAGTTATTATTCATTTGCCATGTATAGCACAAGGCGCAAAACAGGGCGAAAGAATTGTTAAGGACATTGGTGGTACTCTGAGGCTTATTTCTGATTGTCTCTTTGTGCTTGACTCGTAGTTCATAGCACCTTTATCTTCAGTTAATTGCGAAACGTAACTGCTCTTGCCCTTACCGAAAGACACCATGCCGACGATGCCAACGCGTTTAAATCGCTTGCTACCATGCGCACGCGTCATAAAATTAATCACGCCAGTGAACTAAGAACATCTGTAGCGCACAATGTTTGGTCAAACGCCACAGTCAACCGCGGGATTCATCAGAGTTAAGGGTGCGGAAATGGTGCAGGACGCGTGGTCCGAATAATGCACTGTATGAGCGGATACAAAACTGTGTGATGTCAGTGCGCAGCTTCACGGTCGATGCAGGTCTGTAAAAAAATAACGGACAGATAAGTGCAAGAGTGATGCTGAGGGATGTGTTAACCCTAGCCTGCGCACTTGATTGCAAACAACCGAACCAGAAAAGAGGGCTCTTGAAGGAGCGAGTGGACCGACTGATAGCTTGAGGGCATCCATTCGTCATACAGTAGTTCAGTTTAATAGCTCTCAGGAATGTTCTAGAGGAAAATGTTATTGCTGGAAAGTATTAGTAGATGCACGCAACTATACGATCATATTCTACAAAATTTTACGTGAGTGCTTTGCCGATGTCAGTTATTATTATTATATATTTTTTTACTGTTAATATATGTCTGTTACGTGGCAGTGCAGTAAATAGTATAAATATTTGGCACGTGTTTTTGTTTCGCACAGTACACGTAGTATCGAGGTTTAAGAAAGACAACATTACAAAAGACACTGAAACGAACTGTACGAACAAAGCAAATTCGCAGTTTCGCCCGTATAGGGCAACGCATCGACAGCGATAGCGAGGTCTAGCGTTGGGCTCGAACTCCTCGGACGGTGTTCTAACTACACGCGCTCCTGCGACTTGTCGGCGTTACGCTGTACTCAAAACAACAGCTGCAGGATAAAAGGGAAAGGCGCCCCGCCAGGCGACTCACAAATGTTGGTAGCGAATAAGCGCTTGTGGTGTTCGTTCTACTTCTCTGGTTTTGTTATTTCGCGCCACCTTCACCTTACCACGGAATCGTATCAACTAGCATACGTCTCAACCTTACACAGTCTTCGCTAAAACAACGTGCGAAAACCTTGTCAGAACGGCATGCGACAACGCCCGCCTGGCACCCTCCCGGCCCTCCCCCGGTCAAATTCGTGCAAACACTAGCGTCCTTGCCTTGTAGCTATGTGCATTCTACACCGTGGTTCATACAGCGGTTTGTGCGGACAGGAAACTCGAAGGTATACGAACGCCAACGGTTTTCCGTCAAATGCCTTTCGTGTGCCATCGATGCTTGTCGCCTTCAACGCCGCTAGCGGGGCTCAACACGCCAGCGTTTTGAGAAGCCCGGTAGCTGCCAGGGCGCTGTTACCGTGAAGGAGCCGAATTTACCTCAGGAGCGCTCCAAGATGTCGTTCTTCTTGTTGTTAGGACACTCACCAATAAACTCGAGCGCACTACTAAATGTTGCTATCATTGTCTGATGCTTCTTCGCCCTCCAAACGAAACTGACAATTGTATTTTCTTGCTTTTCTAGTATAGTCACTGTTATGACGATTAACCACTCCAGAAACTACTTGTTGCATTCGATGATCGCATAAAGTTAGTCCTGTCAGTCCGTTAAGAAGTAGACAGTTTTAAGACGAAGCAGTGAAAACACGTGATGGAACTTCTTGCGCGCTGGGCGGCCATCGCGGTAACGTCCTCAATGTGTGCGTTTTAAATATAAAGGAAAGCGGCCTAGGAAGAGATGCACGTAGCCCATCATAGTATAAGTATGGATATGGTGCAACGTAAGTACACAACAGGTAAAAAAAAGTCAAGGATGACGGGGCCGGCCGGTAGCCCACTTCGAGATCGGAGGAGAGTGATGGTGCTATCGCAGAACAAGCCCTTTAAAGCGAAGCTGCTGTAACCCTGCCCCACGGGCAAACTAAAGTGCACTTTGAGCAAGTGCACATAAGCGCGCTGAGTGCCATTTTGGTGGCGCGCTGCCGTACGAGAAAGAAACGCATTCTTTCAAATCGGTGGCGATGGCTATCGGGAATCCGAAGGCAAAAGCATATATTTGTTAACTTAAGAATGCGTGCACAAAAGTAGCTTGTTATTGTTAAAAACAGCATTTACAACCAACTTACGTGCAGGTGAAGTAAGCCATTGCAACCTCAATAACAAGATTAATCATCACGAGCTAAGACGAAACAAGACTTGACCAGTTCCAGTCCAAACCACGCGTTCCTCCAAACAACTGCGCGTCTATAACCCAGCGTGGTCGTAAACAGCCCGAGAGCGAGAGTAGTTTCTTGCCGTCTGTATTTCTTCTTATACTTTCTTTCTTTTTTTTTAGCAGTGTGTCATATTTTATTACCTTGTAACGTTAGCAATTAAAGGAAATGTTATTAAATATTACTCCTCACTGCTTTAAATATTACTTATTTTTCACTCATTGCTAACGAGGCTACTCACTGATACACTCGCCATCGAGTGCGCTCTGCAGTAAGTCACTAAGCGACCCCGTGTGGCAGCTTGCGAATGACACGAGGCGAAGTGCACTCGCTCAAAGTGCACTTAAGTTTGCCCGTGTCACAGGGTATTAGCCTCTATAGTTGGTCGGGATATTTCGTGTCCGCGTGCGCGGTTTCACTCACATAAAAACAAACGGCAACTGGAAGGCTTTGTGTTTGAGTTTCCGCGTAAAAGAATTATGTTTTCTCGTATATTCAATTACAGTCCTATGCTATGATGTTTTCAGGTTGTGCGTAAGCCGTATTCGAGAATTTTTTCTGATGCATTTTGCTTTGAACATTCTCTTAGTTCAATAATGCACTTGCGCTTGGCGGAGGGGCTAGAAGAATGAGGATGCGTTCTGCACTTCCGGACACGTGCGTGCGTGCGGGCGGGCGTTGCGTACTACGTCGTTTCTCTTGGTGGTGTGCAACGTCGGCAACATCTACGCTGTACATCAACTTTCACAGGGTGGTATGGAGACGTTTTTTTAAAGCAAAAGTTTTACTGGCCGCGAACTTGCGATATCGCCGTGGGCGTGCTCCGAGGGGACAGTCCCATGACGTCACACGCGTACCTCGTCGTTGCGTTCGCCTCCGCTCGCTTCGCCAGCTGCGTCGCATGCCTGATAACATGTCGGAGGATTGAAAAGGAGAGCTCGCGTGTGCCGCAACCACAGTTGAAGCGGCAGTATGGACGGCGACGATTCTGATAAGCAGGAGGCCTGGAATCGACATCGAAACGAGATGAAGAGGAAACGAATTGCCCAAGAAACAGACTAACAGCGCGCCGAACGACTGGCTAAACGCCGCAACATAGCTAGACAACCAGACTAACCTGGACTTTCAATCAAGATTAACCAAGGCTAACCATGCTATACCTTAGCTTTCGCTATGTATAACCTGGCATAGCCGAGCTAGGCCACTGCCGATTTTTTTTTTTTTATAGTCGACAGCCGTTCACAGTACGCGCACAAGTGAGCAATAGCTTTGTTGCGAGTACTTGCAGTGCACAAAAATCGACGTTTCCAGGATAATTAACTTTTCCCAGCACGAATGGTTTGCGTCGAAGCGCCGCTGTGCACACATTGTTTAGAGGAAAGGTAGAGCTCGTCTTTGGAGAAGCTAAATGTGTGAACTCGGGATAAGTAGAGGACACTGAGAGCGGTGAACATGAATTTTGCAGTGGAAAGCAACGTCTGCCTAGCTGCAGGGAAGGAAGGGGCTCTATAACGTAAGAGTATCCACACTGTTTCTGTTCCATTTCCGTATCCAGCGCTCCACGATAGGTCAAACATTTTTCGGGCCATCCCCACCTCTCCATTTGCCTGTCTGTCACGCGACATCACGAAAATAGAGAAAGCTTCCCGTATGATAATTAGACCGAACAAAAGAAAAATAATTATTCCCGATTCTACCCTTTTTCGCCATTAGCCTACCGCTATTGGTCAACCTTTTTTTCAGGCTGCTTCCACTTCGCCTGTCTGCCACGCGGCTTGACCAAACCACGAAATGTCACCGCGTCAAACTGAAATGTATGCGTTAAATGATGCATTGATATGCCAAAAGACAGAAATGTTTTCGGAATAGCCGGGGACAAACCCGCTTCGAAAGGAATTATGATGGCTGCCCCGGATCTCTCTGGCACTGGCTACTCGAAGCTGCCGGGTGGAATTGATTTATTTGCGTACAATACAAAAAAATTTGCGTGGCAGTATAACGTTGTCGAGCCCTTTCGGCCACGTACGTCACATCTCTCTGCCGCCTCATCTTCGCTAAGGATTCGTTCCGTTGAACGCCGCCACAATTTTCGAGCAGCCACCGCAAGCTAAGCAAGGGGAAGTGGACAAATCGCAAACGCAGGTGCAACTCTCCTCACCCAGTTATCTATTTACACTGCACTAGCTAGGCTCCACCAATAACCTAGCTCTCCACTCTTGGGCAGCGCACATAAAGAACAAAACACGAGAAAAAGTTTTTATTCGAAAGAAGAAGATCATTTACACAACGATTATGAAAGTCATTGGGTGACGTGTAAAAAAATCATCGCTTCGGCGTGCTTTTTCCATTGCTGCGTGCTCCTCGCCTCCTGTCAGCCGGTTAAATAAGAAAAAACAATTACCTTAGGCAATGCTTTCGTTTGGGAAGGAAACAAAAGTGACTTTCTATAAACGAAGAGAGCGTCTTTGTATGAGGCAATGCTTGGAGAAATGCAGGGGCCGATGCAACGATGTCCAATAGATGAAGCGAACGTAACCCTACAGCGCAGCATTCTTGACACAATCTTGACTCTATAGCGAGCCATCTTGCAATTCCTTCGTGCTTGAAACGCTTCCCTATTGTACGGACAAGTGTGCTAGTAGTTGTAAACTGAACTGCGATCTGATTTCGTTCATGGTCAGAGCAGAGCGCAGCACTAATTGATCCGGTATATTGAGAGATCACTCTCAGTGCAACGCAGTCGCAGACATTTCGGCTCAAAACGTCATTGTGTACCGTTATGCTATGTCCAACAAATATTGAGTTCGAAACATCTAAGTTCTAAGCAAACTGAACCCGGCACCACTTCACTCATAGCACAGTTCAAGTTGGGAAAGAAATTATTTGATAAATACTTCTGGAAATGCCAGCACGACTGCGGAGATATTATGAAAAGATGCGTACAGCTTATTGCAGTGAACTGCGATTCCGCTGAATGTCGTAACAGCAAAATTCTTGTGCGATAAGTTTTCCTGAATAAACCGAGGCAAGAATGTGGCCATGGTAATTTGTGACCGTACGCTACGAACGGCTCAAGTGCACCAACTCGGGATTAGGCCGGAGAAAGATCGGAGCAACAACGCTCGATTATGTGTTAAGCTGGAAATTCATTAAGGAGACATGCTCGATGCATGTCAAACAGTAAGAAAACATCGCATGTGCCAATACTCCGAATAATTGCGGTGGGTGCACAGACCGAGATACAGAGAGAGAGAGAACCAAACCCACACAGACACACACCCAGACACAAACTCATCACACAAGCACATGCATTTTTGAGTGGTGTTTGCGCGCACACATAATTCAGCTACTTTTAAGTGATTCCACAGGCTTTGAATGCACTTACAACGAAAGGAACAGTTTCTGACACCGGACGCCGTTTCCGTCTTGTTCTTGTGTCCAAACAATGGCCCTTGGCCCCTACGGAGGATTCGCCGAAAAAGCAGGCGGTTTTACGTGCGTTTTAAGGTTGTGACAAAAATAAAGCTTTGTATATCAGAGCGCGGGTTAAAGGAAACTAAATGTAGCAATTAAAAGAAACCTGTAAAGAATTCTGAACTAAAATAATTTAACATTAAGAAGTAAAATAAATTATTCATGAGTTTAGAAAATCAATAATATTATGCTGTTAAGTTAACAATACTACTGATCCTAATTGTGTCCCTGACAAAATTCTGAGAAAAGAATTCCTGAAGCTGATTGCCGGCGAAGGCGCCCCGCGGGAGAGAATGGTTGGCGAAGTTAGTGATTGCTCAAGTTGGCGAAATGATACTTCTATAAGTTATACTTGTCTTCAAGCTCGGTGGCGGTAGAGCAGAAAAAAATTTTACGATGAGGAAGCCCGATGCAAAAATTTATTTAAAACTATTTACATGGGCAAAAGCTAATCGCGCATGCTGGCACAAAGGTCGCAGCTCCAGGAGACAGTCTATCACTTCCTCTTCGTCTCCCTCACGTGCGCACGGCCCTGTTCAAATGCACCGTAACAATATGCTCGACACAATAATAGCACAATAACAATGCTCGACAGATTCAGGTAAATTGCAAAAAAAAATGCATAGAAGGAACAAAGTCAAACGAGCCCTGCGTAAATGAAAATTCAATGGCGGAATAAGGCATCTCAGTTTTGTAACCTTCGAATTCTCTCGAGGGACACCACTTATTATTCCACGAATAACGAGGATGATCCAAGTGAGGAGACCATGTCAAAGTGGATGTCGTGGAATTTCGAGATCAAGGACAATTTCTTTGCGATGCGCACACCGTCATCTTCATCCGCTACAGTACCAACTCCTGTGGCCTCCAAAACATGTGCATGCACAAGCGGCAACCCTTTCAGAATATACGTACCTGTAAAAAAAAAAGTCACTCGTAGATGTATGACAAACTGAGCAACTGATACGTCTAAGACAGCGAAACTGTATGAGCGACTTCTTACAGCCTGGGTCAGTTTTCTGCACACGTGCTTACCGATATCATCATCACCGACCCCATGGTCATACGGCTACATCGGAGCTCCCGCCAAGGTTGCGTTATGCAGCCTTCGTACGCACGCCTAATGTGAGCGTGAGTGTACGAAGACTCGCTAGGCTGCTTCACGGCACGGCACCGTCAGCCCGTTCACCGACGCAGCCTTGCAAATTCTAGTTGAGCGGCAGCGAGGAGCCGGGTAAAACGCTACGTGATAAAAATTGGCAGTTTCGCCCAAAAGGCAAAACACTGACTGTGATGGCAAGGGTTAGAGTAGCACTCGAACTTTTTCGGGTTTTCTTCTAACTATACGCGGGTTCGATTAACGCTAATGTGATACACGCAGGTGCGCCAAAAATTTCTGGCGCCATTAAACACTTTACCACGCCGTGTAGCACGTCTGTAATGACATTGCACAGGCTTTACTATGCGCTCGCTGCCCGTAAAAATGCAGCGCCAGTAGAATTATACCATTTATCAGGTATTGTTAGCTCTGACATCTGTCAGCTCTGACAGCTCTGACATCAGCTCTGACATCTGACGCATCAGTTTTTATCAGCTCTAATATTGTTTTGCACTTTTAATATGTAATAGTCTGAGAAGATGTAAAATAAGAGTGCTGCGTTCCCGAAATTCTCCAAAGAAAAAAAATTATGGGGTTTTACGGGTCAATACGGCGATCAGATTATGAGGCACTTCGTAGTGGTGACTCCGGAAATTCGGACCACCTGGGGTTCTTCAACGTGCACCTGAATCTAAGTACACGGATATTTTCGCATTTCGGCCCCGTCAAAATGTAGCCGCCGTGGACGGGACTGGATCACGCAACCTCGTGCTTAGCAGCCCAGCATCACAGCCATTAAGCAACCACGGCGGATATTCTCAAAATTCAGAGGAAAAATTAGTGTAGACCTGTTATGACCAACTTTACTGCATGGTGTTGCAATATAACCCGCATATACTCAATGGCATATAGTATGGCAAGGCATATAGCGTACATTCATTCATTCACAAAACTTTATTAGAGACATGAAGCCCCGGCTTTTCAGACCGAGGCGGGCCGCGTCCACGTCGTCAGGCCGAGCCTTACGGCGCCATCGTGGACCCTGTGGACAGCCCGTAGCTGATCTTGATATGAAGAGCTTGATATCATCTTGTGCCAGTAAAGCCATTTTTCGTCGAGGTTGGCGAGAGTCGCAGGACAGCCCGCCCACATATGCCTAAATATACGCAGAGCCTCACGGCAACGCCAACGACGACGCTGAAAATTCGCTTAAAGTGTCCATATAATTGTTATCGCAATAATAAACATTACGCATTACTGGCTTAAATAAACAGCGCAATCAAATTATCCGAGTGAGGTAAAAGCAAGGTAACTTCTATTCTGTAATTATCGATAGTTACGTTTCGAAGCAAGGTTTCGGACTCTCACGCAAGTGGCCTCGCTGGCTGTGCTTTGAGTGACATTTGATACCGAACACGCCACCGCACGAAGACGCTTGTGGAACTATCGTTAACAACTTTGCCGTAAAATGCCAGTGGCCTGTGTTCTCTGTCGGAACGGTCATATCTTCTTCTCTCGCCTACGTTGCTGCACTAATAATGACTATCACCAACACGATTCTCCTTGATCTACAGATATTGTGTGCCACCAGCATCCCGCGTAGCACAGGAGCTAAATTAATTGGGAAGTGCTGAGATTTCGGCGCGCGTTATGGAACCCCCATACGGTATAAAATAACATCAAAATCTTTCAACTTTCAAAATATTTCAACCGGCGTAGCTTTGGCGCATATAAGGGCATATAAGGGCATATGAGGGCGTCGTTTACTGTGAGGGCGCTTGAAAAGATCTGCACTTGCGTTCAATGAGTTGAGCTACGGAGAGCAACGACGCCCCACACGAACGGCAACTGTTGACCATGAACCAAAGCACTCTTGCAAGCTCCGCAAGCTTCAAACAGCCCCAGAGATAAGGGTCACCGATCGCCTGCGCTGTTTTGTCCCCTACGCGAACGCCTCCGTGTATGTACGCCTCCGTTTCTGGGGGTAAACGCCCCCATTCCACGCGTCGCGTAGGTTGACGGCGATTCGCGTAGAAGATCAAGTTTAACGCCCCTCTCGTCATTCTCTAAACCACCTGTTGCATTCCTGCTTGCAAGCATGCTTGAACGACACACAGGGCGAGTCGGGAGACAACGCTGCGAAGTGAGACCGACGAGAGACAAACGGCGCCGCCCTTATCATTTCTGAAATGCAGAAATAGGTCACTTGACCAAGCATTAAGAGGAATGATACCATGCTGCTACAAGCGACTGCTTCGCTTTTCATCCCCTCCTTCCCCCCCTCCCGTTATCTGTAGAAGCTTTTCGCACGTTTTAAGTGCCTCTTCCGCTCTTGCATTCAGATATAGCTTAGCGCGTTCCTGAAGCTGAGTCCTCCGCTCAGCTGCGTCATAAGCAGTACTGTTCAATGTGGCATTCAAGTTTCGCACCGCAGCATTAGATGTCGCAGCTACTGGGTTAAGCGGCGTACAGCGCAAAAGAACGTTCGCTACAAAAAGACAAACAGGGCACCCACGCTACGGACCTTTCTTCCTTGTGCGTTCTGTATACTGTTCATATTCTTTCTGTAGCAACTCCCATCTTGAAGAACTGGCCTTCTTGTAACTGCTGTGGCAACAATGAAATCGGGTTTGTTGTAAGCGAAATGCACACGTTAAGACAAATGTACACGTCCCACTTAAACGTATCTTGACTATACGTCTTTTTCACGGACTTTCATCTTCAATGCTCATGTACCGATTCGCCCAGCGCTCAGCCTTGTTTCGCACTCTAAAGAAGTTTCCGTCATTGTGAGTGAAATTTTTGGACGGTACGAAACTTTCACCGCGAAAAAAGTGTCTGAAAGAGACGGCCCACTATGACTTCGTATTAACAAAAAGCACAAAAATATGGCTGTTGTAATTCAGTGGACGATGGTGCACTCGTGTGAGGCATGTGGAAGGATTCTGAACTCATCACAATGTCTGGTAAGGACTCTCTCATGGCAACGAGCTGGCCACCAATGTCCGATGATAAAGCTTTGTTGCGGGCTTTGTCACTACCGAGTGAAAGGCGTCACCCTCCCACTACGGCTTCTTCTCTTTCATTTTGTATATGACGTCTAGGTTACAGGACGCATACCACTTTCACGTCCCTAACTGCTCCAGCTCAGCCCTATATGAACATGAATTCCGTTGATGGTTTTTCACGTAGACTGTACTGCCTTCGTAATTATGAAGCAATTAAACGACTCATTTATATGCATTTTCGTAAGTGCAACACAGCCCTATATATTTCGCTATAGCATGTATAAAAAAATAGGAGTAATGGTGCTTGTTTATATATATATCTACATATAAATATATATATATATATATATATATATATATATATAAATATATATATATATATATATATATATATATATATATATATATATATATATATATATATATATATATATATATATATATATATATATATATATATGTGTGTGTGTGTGTGTGTGTGTGTGTGTGTGTGTGTGTGTGTGTGTGTGTGTGTGTGTGTGTGTGTGTGTGTGTTCTAACTTCTTGATGAATGCTCCGCGGAAGTGACTTCCGCCTAAGCATGTAAATAACCGCTAAGCGACGGTAAGAACCAACTAGTTGCTCTAGCAAAATGGCACAAACACTGTCACAAATGTTACAGGCAAAATGGCGCAAACGCTGGAGCACTGGAGAGCGCCATAACCTTATATATCAGACGACCGAGATAGATGTCTTTTTTTTTCTATTTTCAACATAATTCCTAATATTATCCCAAGTGAATCATATCAACATTCAAGCCAATCCAACGCAGGGCATTATCTAAACCACCTTATTCCACAATGACGAGATGCGATGTTATTGAGGACTCGCGGCATGTTTTAAGCAAATCCAGTCGTTACTCAACCAAGAGGCAGTCTCTGAAGACTGCGCGGAATTTGTACCCTCGACTCCAACTTGAAAACAGCGCCACATTCGCTGCCTGCATATGCGCACGCTGTGAAAAATTATGCGAAACTTTCAGCGCACCATAATTCTACACGAAACTACCCGGCACGAAACTACCCGGAGGGTTAGTAGAGAAGCTATATGGGAGGGGCTCTATATTCATTTTTACCGCTTGTGGTTCTTTAGTATAGCACCCAAAAAGCACGGTACACAAGCGTTTTTGCGCGCCCCATTAAAAATGCAGCCGCAGTGTCCAGGATCGAACCAGTGAGCTAACTCGTTCAGTCAGTGCCAGTGAGCTAACGTGGCGGGTAATTTCTGGTGCAAGAAGCTCTATAGCCATGGGCATGTTGTATGGCTAGATTAACTGAGCAGTTCGATTAGATTAGATTAGATTTGATTAAGGTTAGATTAGATTAGTAAAAATGTTCAGCCACTCCTGCCGATGTTCTATGTGCTTGTAGCAGTTTATAGGAAATCAATAAAAACTACGGCGACAACGGCGCATTTGCAAGGTGGCATCCGTAGGCAGACTAGACAGACAAAGCTTTCTGGTTGCCAATATATTATTCATAATATATTATTCATAATACTATGTAGTATATACACAGCATATTATATCACACACAATATATTATTCATAATATATTCATACTATTATTATTTTCGTTGTTGTTTTGTTGTTTCAATATACTTGCCTGATAGACAACGGGTAATGACAACGGAAATTACGTTCGTGAGTCCGAACATGCCTCGCGGACTCCGTGGACTCCCGTGCGAAACAGAACACAAATAGACTACTCGCGGCAGCACGAATAATGCTCAAAATGACTTTCTATTCCATCTGTTTCAAGTTCATTCGAACACGCGCGTAAAGGTTACGTTAGTTCCTTGATACTGGCGTGCAAGAGCTAGCGTGAATACACAGGCGACGTTCGCGTACTCGCAGGTCGACATCAGGCTTGGTTGCTATCCGTCCGCTGTATATTTGTTATAGACTCAGTGATCCGTACGCAGTTGGCTGCCATCCACATCTGCATGCGCGGTGGGTCTCAACGTGAGACTCACGTCGAGAGGCGATCAACGGTTGCTGATAAAAACAGCTACTGCGCTGCTGCGCAGCGGCCAGAGAAGCGGAATAAGGCGATTCGATTGTTATATCGATAATGAAATATGCGTATGACAGCGGGAAGTTACGGCTGAGGCGTTTGTTTTCGTGGGAAACAGGATACACTGTTTCTCGCACTTCCGTGGAGCACGCGTGCAGGTCTGCGAACAATGATGTAACGGCGTCCTGTCAAAGTATACGCAGCTCGTGAGAGTATACGTCGCAGTTTGTCGCTGCCTTATGCGGCGAACGGCAATCGGTCCCGATGCGAAGCGCTACAGCCGCCTTTTGTATTCAACTCAGTTCTCGCGCCATCACGAGAGAAACGGTGCCAAATCAATGCAGACCTGTACGCCAATGCATCACCGCAGAGGAGGGCGATGAGAAATGGAGCTGAGAGAGATGCTGACGTCATTGCGTGCGGCCCTGCCTCAACTGGAGTTGACAGGGTGTTTCAGCTAACACTCTCAATTTTCTTTTAATTGGCTGTGGCAGATAGCACAATTTTAGTCCATGAGCTAGTCTACTCGAAGAGGCGGACATTACCCGAACAAAAAAAAACATTGAAATACATAATCAGCTAATTAACAAAAATTCACTAACTAAGTTTTTAACTAATTACCATTGCCGATCGAGTCGTCAGCCGCGATTCGGTGTGGCATGGGCCAAAGGCGAAACTGAACGCAAACCGAACGCGCGTTTCGAACAACGATCTCCGATCGCACCCCTGGTGCCCGTCGCAAAAGGCCTGCTCAAACAGGCACAGCAAAAGGAACATGCGTCCTTGACCAGTGGGCGCACCGACATCGGCAAGAGAAAAATAACCGTAGTCCCGTATATCCTCTGCCTTTCGCATAACCTAAAAAAAATGACAAAGCGAGCAGTCATCAGTGTGATCTTACCGGCACCGAACAAACTGGGTAGCCTTTCCCAGGAACAAAAATACAGGAAAAGTCTCGAAAGGAATATGTAAAAAAAAAAGACACAGTAACACGTATGTCAAACGCCGCGCAAGCGTTATCATTACACTAAGTTGCGCGAAAAGCTACATGGGCCAGACAAACAGATGTACGAATGACAGACTGCGTTAACACAGTAACCAAGTGAGAAAAACGACACCAGACGGCTTTTTGCCTCTTTATTGTCTAAGATGTAGCTGCAGTCCCCGTTTTGAAGACGCGATCATTCCACGCAGAAACGGGTGAGAGTTTACTCGCCTGATTATAGAAAGAGACTCGATCGTCAGGAATGGTGATGCATGCGTTAGCAAGCCGCCTATTGCAGTGTCAAATAAAGAATTAGAATTTCAGCGCATGAGGCGAAATTATCCCAGCATCAGTAAAATCTACTTTCTGTAAGTTGATGTCTGAGAGTTTTTTTTTTTTTCCGCTGTTAAATAAGTGATTACTCTAATGCACGTGTCCGCTGGTGCGCGAGGAAGAGGGCATAAGTAAGGCGTGCTACCGGAAATAAAACATATTGTTGCAAGTTAGTGCCACGTCCGCGTCTTTCATGCGCCGTGTTGCATGTCGACTGTATGTGCTACGCTATAGTATTCCAAGGTGCCAAACCAACAAGCCCGCATTACAACGCTAGTTGGTCAATAACCTGCTAACTCGGTACTGAGCTAATGAGAGCCTTTCTCACTCAAGCGTGTCAAGAAACTAATTTGTCAAGCGAATTATATTAATTTACCTTTATGATCATGTACCATGCGACCTTTACTTTCTCACTTTTGAAGTTAGCCCTTGTTTCGAATTATTAAACTTCATGGTTCTCTTCTGTGGAGAGGCAATGTGATTGAATCAATGTCTCTTTAATTATAGCTTTGATTCAATGTAACGAAACTTTGCTGTGGACGATGCTCCGACAGCTCCTATCAGACATTTCTTTTTCCCGACTCAACGCTCTTTAAATAAACGAACACAAACAGATGGGGAGTTTCACCGCACGTGGAACTTCGCCAACACACCTGTTTTTCGTTGGTTCTAATCGTGGTTTCCCCCGTTCCGAGTGGGAGCAGTGATTCATGACTGGCGGCTTCCGCTTCAATATATGATAAGCACAAACCGCATGCAGGTATATACACCGTTAAAGTTCCTTTCAGCATCCGTAACTGCTTCTTTCAGGTAACCGTAGACTAAGCACGCACGCATGATGTCAAAACTGAGGATAATATAAATATCTCAGCAATATTTATTCGTGACAAACCAGCAATACCTAATCAAAGACTTCACAAATATCTTAAGAAGAGACAGGCTTGCGCTGAATGTGCGATAGTCGGCAGCAAATGACGTCGAGGATGTTCCTGTAATTTTTCTGTTGAAGAACATAACTAGGAAACAGCTGCGTTGTTTAAGGCGAAGCGAACCCCATGTTACCAAAATGAACGAAGATTACACGACATAGCATGCAGCAAAAGCTAAAACATATTAAACACGGTGCGCAACGTGCAGGGAAAAAGAAGTGAAATGGTTCGCAAGTCACGATTACTTATTTACCTCCTACGTTCAATTCCGGCTACAGTAAAGGAAAAATTAAAAAAAACGCGAACGAAAACATACCACCCCGTCACCGTTGCAGCAGGCCATCGCAATATCTCCCGGCGTAGCGGCGACTCCCGATGTCCACTCGGGCTCATGCAGAACCCAAAGCCAAGGCACGGCGTAATTCCGGTATATCCAAGTGGGGGTACAGTGCACAGACACAACGTCGCGATGAGGACGGCACGTCGGCTCGGCACGTTCGGCGTACTCGGCGTACGCGCGAACACACACGCCCAATCACACGCGCAAGTCGCGCCGCCCGCTCGCGAAAAGTAAAAGCACACACAGAAAGAGCAGAAGGAGAAACTGTCGAACGCGCCAAGAGATTTCAATCCTTAAACGGGCCGCTCGCGTGGCAAGAGTATAAGGTCGTCGAGAAGCCGGCGGCGAATTCGAAGTGAGCGCTCGAGCTTACGCACGAGAAAGCGCAGATACATGCACCACGGCAGGGGGCGAGGAAGGGGTTCCGAGGAGGCGCCGCACTTTTTTCTCGGTCGGCCCCGGAGCACAGCGCTCCCGTACAGTGTAGGTGGACCCGTTCGCGGCGCCGACGCCTCCGCTTCGCGTTGTCGTTGTCCGCGGCGGGCTCTGCCCAGACGAAGATGATAATTCGCCTCCGCCGAGCGGTGTGACGGCACAACGCGAATGTGGTATGGGACGGACGCCGTTCTTTTCTATGGGTGTCAGTGGCGCGCGCGCCCGTCGAACTTGCGTTATGATGCAGTGCAGCAACCGTCGTGTCGCGAGCCACTTCTCCCGACTGCACACCCGCCTTTAACCCCCCCGCTCTTTCTCCGCTCCCGTCTCTCACTCTGTGATGATGACGCGACCGCGACGAGAGATAGCGGGGGAAGGAAAGGGGGGGGGTGTTCCTGCTTATGAAGCAAGGCTTGATCAGGTCAGACGACATCCTCTGCGCGGTTGCGTCCTTTTTTTTCTTTTTGCTTTACTTTTCTTTTATCTTCTTTTATTGAGCGTGAGAAGACGCGAGGGCATGGTGACGCTCTGTGACGAGGCGACGTCGTGTCCTCTCTCACGCCTGATTTTTTCTCGCGTTTTTGTTTCGAAACGGGGATCTCTCTCTCTATAACGTGCGACAGCCGTAAACACTCACTGGCATCCAACGTCCTCGTCTGCGAGCTCAAATGAGTAGTGACGGGGCAACGAACAGACTGTAGAGACGAAATTCGAGTAGCACGTTAAGCTACCGCTTGTTGGTACACCCTTGAACTTGTCTGGCATAACCTTGTTCGCTTGCACTTCAGTTGCGGCGCGAAACCCCGCTCGCAGGCTGGTAAACACGAAATCGAGTTTACCAGTAGCGTGTGGAGCGCAATTTAATCGGATGTGGAAGGCCAATTACAACCTCTGCAAGCTTTATTAACGGACAACCAAGGCGAAAACGGCTAAACACGCTAGCTTGCCTTCCTCCGTAATGTTAGAACCCTCTTAAGACAACGGCTACTCCTGCCTTATCATCTTATGCTTCTCGATGACGAAGCTCTAGTTTCTTCTTCTATCATCATTTTTCTCTACCTAGTGCGTCTACTATAGAGGGTGTTTCAGCGAACACTTTCAAAAAAATATTTAAGAATTGTCTGTGGCAGATAGGACAATTTTAGTCCATGAGCTGGTCTACTCGAAGAGGCGGACTTTATTTGCCTAACAAATCGGAATGCATGATTGTTTAATTAACAAAATCCCACTAAATTTTGTTTAAATTTAGTTAACTTGTGGCACATACTGCCATATACAAATTCTAGTGGTTAAGACTGCAAGGCCTACCCACTTGAAAATAATAGTGTGGATGACACCGTTTACGGGATATGCGCCGTCAAACTTGCGGTAAAGATGCGCTGTCGTTCCACTTACTTTCTTAACAAAACGTCGTTTTACGCATTGAAGCACAATAGTAACTGTAACGCCCAAGCATTTCTCCGCAAAGTTCGGGAATTGCTATATCGAGATTTTCGTTCCAACTGTATCCGGCTTGCGAACTCCCCGGCTAGAATTTGTAAGTTGCAACATGAGCCATAAGGTAATTAGTGAGTTTTTTTTCCAATTTGTCAATTATGCATTTTAATTTTTTGCGCGACTAATCTCCACCCCTTCGGGTAGACCAGCTCATGGACTAAAATAGTGCTATCTGCCACAAGCAATTTTTTTTAATATGTTTGCTGAAACACCGAGTATGCTTCCTATCTAGCATATAGTTTACTTTCGCGATATTAAGTAAACACAAAACAAATGCTGGTCCTAGAGTGCTGATCGCACTATGTACCGAATGGTATATCTGATAAGCCGGAGATCAACAGGCATAATACATTTTGTTCTTCTTTTTGTGCTATCCGGTACAATGGCTTTATAAAACCGAAATCTCTCGGTTCAGGCAAATGTTTCCAGTAACATGCCCTTTCACCCAGCGTTCTCAAAATAAGTTCACCGTTAAAGTTCAAATGTGCTTTGTAACGACATCACAAGAAGTTCTTTCAAACTTCGGCGTTCTGCATTTCCCACAAAATATACTTCTATGACTTTGCCTATGATATCGCTGAAAAATATATACGGCTGGCTTTAGCAAAAGCTAGAAATACTTAGCATTGGGTCCATAACGGGTATCAGTTATCATCACAACTACACAGCCTAACCCTTACTCAGAAAACCACGGCAATAAAAAAAAAGGTCCTGAAGTAATAAACAGCAGTCTAGACAAAAAGCATGCATTGTTCAGGTGCCTGTGAGAAGGTTGATGAGATTAAGTTGTACACTCTTGGAGAGTCTGACAACAATCACGTACCGATGTTCGACACGCGAAAAAGTTTCACGACGAAGCACGAAGTTAACCGCTGCTGCGCCGTGTGTCAATTACTTTATTGAATGCCATTGAAGAGCATCTGCGAATTCGAGTGAATCATAACCGAATAAATGCTGCCGCCGCAGTGCCTCAGTGGATACAGTGTTCTGCTGCTGGACACAAAGTCGGGGGTTCGAGTGTCTGCCGCTACGACCTACAAGTGCATGGTGCAATGCACGGGAGGGAGAGTGAGAGACGAACGCCCGTGTATTGAGTATTTTACGCATCTTGAACAAAGCGAGGATGGTCGAAATTAATCCGGAACTCGACACTACGGAGCCCAAGACTTTGATTTATAACGTATTTATTTAAAACAAGAAAAAAAAGGGACAAATAAAAAGAAAACGATCTCTTAAACATGAGAGACGTGTATAGAGGCTCCCTACGGGGTCCTTGGTTGCTTATGTCTTCCTGGCCGGTTCCCAAGGAGACGATGGCCTAGTCGGTCTTCATCGTAGACGAATTGGGCAAGCTTCACCCATGGTTGGGAAACATCTCTCTGGTTGATGCGCTGAGGTCGAATCGAATCATTCAAACGTGGCTGACTGAATATCTCGAGGTATTTCGTTCATGTTGCGTTTGCGGATTGTCTCGTGTCTAGGACGATCCTACATCACATGTCTAGCAGTGGCTCGTTGCTGGCATGCTCTAAACACCCCTTCGTTCGGCTCGACATGAAAGAATAGATGTCTCTTGTGATGTGACATCATTTGAGACAAAGCCGCTTGAGCATCCTTTAGTTCGTTTACAGAGCAAGGCTTCACGTGGACGAAAAAAGAGACTGGGGCACAGACTGCGCCGTGCCCTAGCATCTTCTTTCGTCCGTGTTTTGAGGTGACAACAACAACCACAACGTGAAGCCTCGAGCTGTGAAGGATCACCCACACCCACCAACTATAGCCAAAACTTTTACACCGCTTGAACGCTTGAGACCAAGTCATGTGTTGGTCTGAACTGCAAACCAGTTCTATCGGTGATTAGGCCCACCAGCAACGAGAAATTTGGACATTATTTCACGTACAACTTCGCTCGGAAATGCAGTGGCTCCAGGCGAAAGTTTTATGACCTATGCAGGAAGGACGCTAAGGGACCGACGGCCAGTCGATCATTTAGGCGTAATCGCGGGCCACACCTTTCCGTGCGCCCTGCCCGCTTTTCCTTCATTTTCTCTTCCCGCCAGTCATTATTGATCGCGGTCCTCTCGACCCGTACCGTTCGTCCAGCGCACAGATTATAGCTACTGTTTTATTCACCAGAGAGTCGCTGTGCAGCTCGGCCTAAAATATCAACGTCCCCTCCACCCTCCTTTCCTTCCGTCCTTCCTTCCCGTTTTCACCTAAGTCTTCCGTGCACGATCTTCTACCTACTTGCGGTGGCCCCATTTTGGCAACGTAAACAATTGGGACACAATGGTTGGTGACCTTTGGCGGGGAACCTTTCCAACAATAACTCCACGAACGCCGCCATAATGTTCCCTAGAGAAAGAGAGGTTTAATCCCAACTTCATACTTAGCACACGTGATGTAGATCACTCACGATACTCTCGGCACGCCCTTACACTTGCACACTAAGTACATATTTGTATATGTTGTCGGGCAGCGCGCGTGAGCATCTGCTCAAAAGGCACTGCGGGCGGCGCTATCATGTACGCTCTGTAGCCATGCGCAACAGTCCAGAAAGGAGAAGCTGTGGCGGTCTGATGGCAGGGCGACGCTAACCACGGGCGAAAGCAATGCTTGCATCGCGTCGTTTCCGTGCATTCGTCCCTTTTCGGGTTTTGTTAAATTCATTATTGCGATAGCACTTGCTCGGACACCCGAGGCCAGTTCACTCCGTCGGCGCCGTCTGTCACTGTGCCGTCCCTGTATCTATTGCGCAAACGCGGCCGGGCGCATGTCGGAGGTCACGTGATCTGCTGCGGGTGCTAAGACGAGAGAGAGAGAGAAAGAGAGAGAGAAGGCGAGTCCTTCGAGAGCGAGAAGATAAGACGAGAACTTTCTTTCCTTGCCTCGAGAACATAGAGAAAGAAATTGTCGAGAAGCACGCTAGGTCTCCAGAGACGCGAGAGGCGCGCCATGCGTTTGGCCGCAAAAACGACAAAGTTAGACCTGGGTCCCTCACTACTCGGGTACTAAACGTCAAGCAAAATCAATTTAATCTACTCATTGGGCTCTGACAAAGGTCGACGGTTTTGCGTCGGCTTCACCAATACAGCGCCTGCAACGCCACAGCCAGCGTTCCTAGTCGCGCCAGCGTTGTAACACGCCTGGTACCTGCCAAGGCGCTGTTCCTGCGACGCAGCAGCAGTTATGTCGCGGGCTGCGTCGCGCCATGTTGCCCTCGCGTATGGTTAGAAAAACCAATGCACGTGAGGAGCTCGAGCGCGACGATAAACCTTGCAATCTCTTTCAATGCTTCAGTTTTGGGAGAAACTGTCACGTTTTACACCCTCGTACTTTCAAGTGTGCCGCAGCCATGGCACGGAACGCAACGCAATTTCGTGTACCACAGTGGTGCCGGAAGTGGCGTGACCGGGAAGCCAAGGGTGACTGTCGCCTCCCCATATGCTCAGGCTTCTGCCACTGCGCGCAGACAAGGCGCACATCAGTGGCTGGCTGGTAACCGTTCCTCCTACACCGCTTTTTGCGCCTATTAACCAATCTGCCTTGGATTGACGTAGGAGGCTGACCCTGGATTAGGCAAATTTATGTACTACCCACCACGTAGCTCAGTGATCTCGGCGCCAGAGTTCCCTCTATAGCGAATTTTGTAGGAAACTCTGCGATCAGGCGTAATACGAGGTGTCGACAGTAAATCAGACTATGGACACGCTGCCGCTTCCAAGCCAAAGTGGCAGAAACAAGTTCCTCTCTTGGCCGAGTTATCCCCGCCGTCAGCTGGTAACGAGCCACAGTCGGTCCTGCATTCCGGTGCCTTGGGCTGCACACCCCAGCTTGCTCCATCTGAAAAAATTCCTGTCGTTCGGGCCGACCATTAATTGAAACTTCGGGAAGAGCTCAACATCATACACAGTTTCCTGAGCTCCTGAGTGCTAGCTGAGTGTTAGCCAGCGCCACCATTCACAAACTTTGGCGGCGGATGTGGAACATCCTCTCTCACGAGTACGTGATCTTTTTGGGTGAAGGCAATTGGTCAATAAACAAAGACGTGCTACCTGAAAGCACCAATGTTGCCGGATTCTAGACCCTCGTTATGTAACGCACGAGAAGTACGGGGATTAACCTAGGGGCCCGATTTTTTTATTATTCATATCAAAGGAAGCCAACAAAGACACCAAGGACAACACAGGGAAAATTACTTGTACTTACTAATTGAAATATAGAAATTATAGATTAATGAAATTGAAAGTGGATGAACATATGTATATATATATATATATATATATATATATATATATATATATATATATATATATATATATATATATATATATATATATATATCGCAGGGTATGCTAGAGGCATCAATCAGACATACCAGATTGCCAAGCAACCGACCTCGTTTTCACTGGGAAATGACTGCTGAAAGTCTCTAGTGCCAAATTTCTTAGTCCCTATCCAGTGACAAAAACAGCTGCAATGTGTGCTTCTTACATTGATGTACGTGACACGGGTGGTTGCACTTCAAGCGGAAACGTTTTTAAATGCTACCCTAGGAGGGCTTATGGAAAAAAGAAAGATATTGAAGGTACAGCTCTATGAAGCCCTTCGCGATAAAATAAACAATTCCAAGAGTCTGAGAAAAGGAGAGAGAAAGACGAGGGTTGTATGAAGATGCGCACGATGGGACGCAAAGTCTACATAAAATTATTGTATTGCGTTCTTTTAACCAGGTCGTCATAACAACGCTTTTGTAGCTGGGTGTTGTGCCCACGTTACAACATATTACATTTAGAGTAACATAGCAGACCTTTTGGTAGGCTCTCCAGTGGACGTGGCACCATCTCTCTTGTTGAATAATTTTAGGTTGCTGTGATGAACCCGGCACTTCACGTTACGATCAGTTGACTTGTTCATCCACTGCATGCAGCGGCCGTACACGGAGTCATCGTGGTGCAAATACTGTAAGGACCAGGGCCAAGGCTCCCCATACTCCTCAGCGCGAACCTCCCCCCCCCCCACCCCTTCTCTCTCTCTCATTATCGCGATCCATTCCATGCCGCTACTATTTTTTTGTCACAATGACACGCAAAACTCATGCAAATAAAAAAAAAATAAACATTGCTGTGGCGGAAAGCTGAAACGTTATGCGTCGTACTCACCAAGAGCCTTACATCGTATCGCACTGATCCCCGCGCTTTCACTGCCCTGGTCAAAAAATGTGCTGTCACAAAATTTTTTCGGTTAAGCCGAATTCCAGGAAATAAATTTGCCGGAAAACGCAATTAAGAACGGAAACATTGAGCCTTACACATAAGGTTTGCCTCATAAAGGGTGTGCGCTTCTGTGATGCTGATGCTCCAAATATTCCACGCTATATAACGCGGCCTCCGTGGCTACAAATCGAACCCACGACCTCGTGCAAGGCAGGTTGCACGAGGTCGCAAACAGAAAACTGAAGGACGCTCAAGCTTCGCTTCTGAGACTCGGTGGAACGCGATAGCACTTAAAGGTCCCTGACTGCTTCCCACGCTTCCCGGCAACTGCACCTCATGTAACCGTAATGTTTACTTGGAAACGCTGGCATCAAACGCTATGACCGAAGGCAAGCTTCCTGCTACAAACGCGGCCTCTTGCGTGGGCCGATCCCGGAGGTAGTTCACAGCCGCGCAAAATAAATCGCATCATTTTCAGGTTTCTGTTATTGTTTTGCACTTCTAGTATTTAAGTCTGAGAGGATTTAACATAAAAGGCATGCGCTGTCGGTGTTTTCCTTGATTTACGCCATCTGTTTGTGGGCTGTCATTACCAAAATTCTGATTACTAACATTGTCAAGAGTGTAAGACAAGGCGTGAGCTACTACTTCAGTGATAGAATGGTGTGGCAATATAGCCCGGATATACCGGATGTCATATAGCAAGGCGTGGCGTGCACATGTACCTAAATATATATAAAAATGTTCGCTCGCGGAGAGGCCGGCGCCGGACGCCCACGCCGACACCGGATCTGCGACACGGAGCCCTTAACGCTGTCGCATTAAAACAGCTTCTTGTAAAGCAAGCGAAGCAAAATGTTCTCTCCAACTGCTCGCCAAACGACTTCTCAGCCTGTCGTCTGTTCCCACTTAGGCACCATATATTACGGAAAGAAGGCGATCAAGATCCGAGCGGTAGATTTTTGCACCCCGCCCACCGTACTCATTTAAGTCAAAACGCATGATTAACGATCGGCCCCGCGGAGGGCGTTTCATGGCTCCGAGGCGGCCTTTTACGTGGGCACTTAATCCTCCCTTAAAGGGCATCGTATTGCGATCAGCATGAACTGGATGTAGATAACAAACGTGGCTTATAGGCGCCTTCCAGCACCTAGCTTCAGAGTGCCGTTCACCAGGCACATAAATAATAGCTTAGCACCTGTATGTTAGAGGTGATAGCCGATATATATTGTGCTTACCACGTTGCCACAAGACCAAGGACTCGCGCAGTAAATCTTATTCTGAAGTTCTCTCTGAAAACGTTACGAGTGCCTTTGCTTGGAAAACTTCGGACATTTAACACCTTTCAGCTGCTGCACCGACAGTTATTGTTCTCGCCAAGAATACGCCTCGGAATCACAAGCGCAAAGCAAGACAATGACATTGAAAACCCGTGTCTGCAACGTGAGCGGCGTATTTATGCTATCATCGCTTCGAAATCGCTCGCACGGTTGTCTATGTTGAAACGCTAACTGAAGAAGTAGCGAGACGCAGATGTAAAAACAAAACGATTGCACAAAGCATTTGAAACATCTTAGTCCCGAGATACTGGGGCCGACATGCTCAGTCAAAATAGGTGCAATGGCGTTATCACTTAATTCAATCGGCTTAATACAATGCCACTGTTTCCCTGAACAGTGTTCCACATGTCTGTAACTTTTGTCTATTGCACTGCTTCACCTAACTCTACCTACAACTATGCTTAAGCAAGTGGGACGATGTCCCGCATAATTAAACGTGGACCTACTTAGAGAGAGGGGGGAAAGGGAAGGAAAGACAGGGAGGTTAGTCAGTGTAAGGACCGGCTGGCTACCCTATGCTGAGGTAACGTGCTAGAAGAAACAAATAAAAAAATAAAGTGAAAAAATATTCACACAATTACGCGATGCTATGCACTACAACTTTCAAAGTCGGTCGCACAATTCACAAGCCCTTAAGAACTTGAGCAAAGCACTTAAGGCATTGAGGGCCAAACCAGTCTGGACGAGTGTCCTATAGGAAATTTTCATCTTTCAAGGGGCAAACGTCCAGTTTTTCGAGCGCGGTCTCTTGTGTAGGGCTATGTGTAATAATGTTCGGCAAATAAATACAGGTATAAGGAACACTGGATAGAATACCAGCGGTATTTTCAGTAGACCGGTGAAATAGGTTAGTTGGTATTGATTCATATAATTATCGCATGTCCCTTTCGTCTTCGTATCTTGCGCTGTAGTGATAACGTGGTGTTTTCGCTGAAACACGGTTCCAAATATTTACTATGTACGTTTATTAAAAAAAAGTAGAAAAAAATTCCAATATCCAGAATGCCATTCCATATACCCTGCGATCTTATCCGATACACCGTTCCATTCAGGTATACGTGGCAAATATTAGAAAAATTTGCCGCTTATAGCTAGAACTAAAGTGGAAGGCATTTAAAAGTTTAGAGACTCTGTTGCTCGAGATTAAACGCGATTGTCTTCCGCGAAAAAGCGAAATACCACGCATTCTGCCGGCAGCGTTCTCTTTTCGACGTCGTGCTGGTTTATCTCTATATTATGCACCGAAGTGCGCATGTGGGTCATCTTCTCGGGTGCGCTGCAGCTTCTGAACAAAAACTTGGCTACTCACTTCACACGGTGTAAGTAAGGTATTCGGCAGTGTAGGTTGAAGAGATGTTATAGCGTGATTTCTTTCTTTATATGAGCCTTCATTTATTCTGGCGCACTCTTTGCTTATCCGCACTGCGCACCAGCTGAATACGCGTTCAGTTAACCTGAACCTTATCGAAACTCTTACAACGTCCTGGATATGGGTTCTGCAAAAGTTTACGACGAAGTGATCAAACTACAGAAAAAGAAACGACAACTTTCTGACATGAAAAGACTGTAATGTTTGATGTTGGCTAAAAGCCTGACGGTTACCTTTAACTATTTCTTTTCAAGAACTAACTACTGCAGTGTTATTTGGTTACAAGTGATGTCAGTGCATGGTTAATATCTTATGAAGCAAGTAGAAAGATGTTCTGGTGGCACGACCGGCACAAAGTAGAATGCCTAACTGAAAACGGCCCAACGTTCGTAACTACTACGTGCTTACATTCGCAGATTATTCTCTTTCGGTGGGTGATGGAGAGTCTCGCGAAAAACTTTTTTTTTTTTTGTGAAATAGAACGATCGTCCACTTCATCACGCGCCATAACGCTGGTGTCAGTTATTTCAGAACGTGTCTTTCTAGTACATATCCTATGACTAAGCATGGGCAGAGCGAGCCCTGATGTACACTAAACAACCACGTGCCCATCAGTGCGGGAAGTTACGCAAGGTGTTCTTCAGGTTAGTACACGTATACGCCTCATACTTGTGCTTAATTTTTACAGCGAAAGCTGTATTTCACTAACCTTCTGTAGTTTTTCCGGCGTCCGGCAACAGAAACGACTCAGCGATTTATAACAAACCCATACACAATGAGTTCCATTGTTTGCTTTATATGTGATCACGTACGGGTGCAGTACGGCGGCGCAGATTTCAAAATGCGGAACAGATTAGAACGCTCGCCGTGAAAAATAACGTGACGTCAAGGTTATCGCAGTATATAAGCAGCAGAGGTATCGGCACAAAAAACAGCTGCGTTATCGATGGGGCGGGCACGTATAATTCGTACACCCGAACAACACCATGCGTACGAGGAGCGCCGGAGGGAACAGCAACAGCAATGTATAAACGGCGCTGGTCCGAAACGACCACCGACGAAGAACGTTCCCGCGATGCTGAATGAAAACGACAGTGGCGAGCCACCATTCCACTCTATGAAGATGAAATGGTTGTCTTTCTTTTTTTTGAAGGATTTGTTGGCTACTTTACACGGGTTTGGAGTACGGTGGATGTGGGTATGTATCTGGCCTCTTGATCAAGAAATTGCACTTTCGCATTTACAGAGCGTAGTAGCGAGTCGCAAAGGGCGTCAAAAGGTGGGTCCCAACGAGACGAGAATCGCTACTTAGTCGCAGAGCAGGTAAAAATTGACGGTATGGGCGTAATTAACTCCACTTAAGTCGAAAATTAACCACATTGGACCATATACTTCATTTCCGGGAATGGTTAAAAATTAAAAGTAAAAGTAAAAAGGGGCGTGTCAGCCAAAGTCGACGCGAAAGAAGAAAATCCAACGTACATATGTGCGTAAAAAAAGCGAATGCGATAACTCGATATTCATTTATAAAAAAAATAGAGGGTCCGGAAAAAAATGTAAGCTCTGACAACGAAATGAAAAAAAAATAATGCAAGTGATGCAAAAATATCGTGCATATACTCAACGCTGCATTATCTCTATTGCCACAATTTCAGTACATAAAAATTGACCGCCCTTCCACTACTTTGAAGAGGGGTGCAAACGCCTCGGCTTCACGCTCGCTCACAGGGAGCACGGAACGTCGACGACGAGCCCTTTCTCGAGCTAATTCCCGGCGGCGTTCATCAAACGTCTCCTGTTCTTCGGCCGAACGCACGACGCGGCCCACTCACCTTGGCGTTCCTGCAACGCAGCCTGCTCTTCGGCAGAACGAACCAAACACGGTGGTCTCGCGCCTCGGAGGTCGGTGGCTCGAAACCGCTGCCCAACAAGCAATATTTATTTTCTCACGGCTTGAGTTTTTTCGTGCGGCAATACCGACGCCGACACGAGTGAGGCAATACAAGCTTCGCTTGAAAAATACATATATGCCATGTACGCCAACCTTTTCTTCTTTCGCGTCGACTTTGGTTAACAATCCCACGTGGTTGCTCAGTGGCTATGGTGTTGGGCTGCTGAGCACTAGGTCGCGGGATCGAATCCCGGCTACGGCGGCCGCATTTCGATGGGGGCGAAATGCGAAAACACCCGTGTACTTAGATTTACGTGCGCGTTAAAGAACCCCAGGTGGTCAAAATTTCCGGAGTACTCCTGGGCGGCGTGCCTCATAATCAGAAAGTGGTTTTGGCACGTAAAACCCCACAATTTAAACTTTTTTACTTTGGTTAACGTGTTCTTTGTTCGGCAGTTCCAAACAGCTGTAGGCCTGAAACACCCCGCTGCGCTGACAAGCCATACCTTCAAATAGAAACTCCGGTGAGGGTGCAGCGACGCTTATCACTTCAAGGTTTTCTGCTGAGGTTTCCCTCGCATAGATAACAGCCAACGGCAACCAGCTAGCACAAACCATTTGTGTTGCGGCTCGAGTATTCTGAGCCATGACGTCACGTAAGTGAACCGGCCCTATAGATTACCAAGCCTGACGCGACAAAATCGAGAATGCGATGAGCGCACCACCGTCCACATTTCATTATGGGCTGTCGACACCTTCAGTGACGGTATGGCTCGAGAGATGTATGGTTCGCGTAATCCAGGTAGCGCTGCAAAATGAACTAGTATTACTACATGACACAATGGTTATCATATTACATGCCCTCTGTCTCCTGTGCTCCGTTTCACACTTATAAGTAGGCAATCCTGCGGAAACGTGATCTTGAATTGTAGCGCGAAGTGACACAGACAGAGACTAGAAGCAGACAGGACGAGCGCTATGTACAAGAAATGTAATGCAATAGGATAGAGAGTTGGACGAATTGGTACGGTAACATGATCTTGAATTGCAAGTGCGGGCGATCCAGTGATTGATGGTTAAAATTGAGCAAAGTCTGATAAGCCTGCAGTACACTAAACTTCAGCTATTGACTATGCCTTCTCAGCCCGCCCATAGAGAAAGGAATATGGCCCGCCATTATGGCGCTTTTCATTTTTCCTCGCTGCTTGCGCCTTTGTGGCGAGCGCAATGTGGCGAACGTATTTGTTGCGGCGTATAGCTACGTCGCCGGCGCTTACGCATTCAGTTCGCCTATTCCTCACGAAACTGATGCATGATGTCCGTAGTCATTGACGCACATTAAACGGTTCTAGTTGCGCGCGCAGTGCGAAGCAGGAATGCCATAACTGGCGAAAAAAAAAAGGGGGCGGGGAAATCTTGCACTCTTTCTTGTGGTACCGCTTGAAGCAAGCAGTAAACATGGGTAAAACGCGCAAGCAGCCTGCATTTGAGAAGAATAAAACTTTCTTCAATGTCATTTGTCGCTGTCATGTCAATGTCATTGTCGACATTGATGTCGCAACAACAATAACGACTGTCGTCTAGGTCGTCTTCGTTTGTGTAGATGGCGCTCCACTAAGGTGGGCACTATAGAAGAATAACGGAGAGGCATGCGTTTTTCTTCCGTGTCTTTTATATCCTGCCTTTTGCTTGTTGCCACGGGCTCCGTTTATATTCTTTGACCTCGACGCTGGTTGTGTTTAAGGTGTAAGTTGTGGCATTCGCCAATCGTATTAACGAGCGGTCAAGAAGGCAGGTACCTGATGAGTGAGTGAGTGAAGAAACCTTAATGCAGGTCCGGCGAGGATGCGAACTCGTCGCGCACCCGGCTATAGTCCCACGTCGGGACCGACAGCCCTGATTGTCCCCTGGGAGCAAGGATTGTGCCAACGAGAAAATGAAAGAAAAGAAAAGGATAATCTAGAAGCAAGGACCTCGGTAAAGGACACACCGAGTATGGTATAGAGCAGACAGCGGATTACACAAGGTAAACTAAACGCGTGCGCCCTGTTCTCGAACAAGCTTACTGGCCCTCTTCCATAAGACTTCTATATATATATGTAAACGGTAATCATTGAGCCCACGTGTAACAAATTGAACCGCTCGTACAGATCTTAGACGTAAAAAAAGTACAAAATTAAGACAGACACAGCGAGATATACCGTATCTATCTCAAGATATGGTCTCTGCCGTCGTTCAGGATTGTCGACGCACCGTCATTATACGGCGCGCTCAATAGTGGCGGCTGGTCTCGGGCCAAATCGGGTGCTTAGGGCGCGTAAGGTCGCCTAAGCCGACTCCTATTTGGAAAGTAAATGATGCCGGAGAAACCAGGCCTCCATAATGCGACACCCTTGTAGAGGCCGTCCGCACCGCTCGCTCACTCGAAAGACAAATCGATTTGGCACGCGCACCAATTGCTGGCGAACGTGCGGGTGCGCGGCGCAGGTTACGTAGTACAGGCGTTGTACCAGCGCGTCGACCGTGAGCGTTTGGGAAGAGAAAGAACGCTTTACTTCGATCAAATCCTTGACGTCTCTTCGGAGCCTACACACACACACATATATATATATATATATATATATATAGTCCACGTCAGCATTTATTTGATATGTATAGCGCACCTATCGTCCTCCAGCATCCAAGGGTGACCGAACCGCGGCTCGCCGGTGGCATCAGGATTTTCGAGACTTTCATCATGCGGCAGCGCAACCGAGTGGATACGGGGAAGTCTTCCAATCTTTAGCCTTTCAACTGAAGCTTCAGCGAAGACGTGGGACGAGTATGTGTACACAGCGGAACGTGCCTAAAATGAAAACGGATAGAAAACGAACAAAAACTTACTACAAAGGAACCTCTACGCCATGCATGTGCCATTACGTGTGATTCAAACATACACATTCATCCTGTGTTAAAGAAATGGAAGACTGACTTACACAACTTGCGCGTGCTTATGGATGTGATGCGCTTAAGCTATCTCTCGGGTACGTTGATCCTTGTGTCTTATCACGATTGTCAGTGTATGCGAAATTTGGCGCGCTAGCGCATGAGCGACAATGGCTATAGACAAATGGGAGCTGGGAGTGTCATTTTATTGATTTGAATAAAGCTCAGACGGACGTTGACTCAGCCCCAAGTCTGGCCAATTGTACACCTTGTCGCAGAAGAGCGGTGCCTTGTAAGCACCCCAACACCACAGGGTATGAAGCAGGAGGTGTGTTTTATTGAACGGCCACAGTGCTCATGACGTTTAAGTGCGGCCCGCGAAGTCCTGACAGGTCAAGCCGTAATTTCCCACCATGAACCCGTATGTGTATGATGGCTGTGTATAATGGCCACCTGCAGATACATTTTAGACATACTTCTTACCTTTGGTAGTTGCGTAAGGTTACGTAAAAGCATCATTAGTAAAACAGGTCCCGGAATTTGAGCCGTTTTTTTTTCTATAGACATTTCCAGGCCTGATTCTTTCGGTGTTATGGCTTAGAGGGATGATACGCAGATATGAAGGCAAACGAAATTGCTCGATTGCACTTTAGGAGTAGCAGATAGTCCTGACAAGGATGTGATATGGCGGAAATGACGCGAGAACAGGCGACAAGCAGAGGCACGGCTTGGAGGGTCTGCGCCAGGGCTCCCTGTACGTCATATAGGAAAGGAAGAGAAAGCAGAAGGGCTGCGATGGTTTGAACTATGTATAAGCACTCTGGTTAACCGCGTTTTTTGGAAGAAAAAGACATTGTAAATCGCAGTGATTTCACTGGTACCGCAGAGACTGAGGGAGAAATCCAACAAGCAATATTAGGGCTTAATTTTTCTCCCTTTAAGCCGCAATCGCTTTCCGCCGGCATATATTCCGTTTTAAAGCACTAAGCTATTATATTAAAATCTGACAAACATTTCATACAGTTTTAAAACGACAATCTGTGCTACTACTCCGGCATACTATTTCTCTACAATATCCGTTTTCACCTGTTCCTTCCCTTGTCAGGTTCGTGCTCATCTAAACGCCGCTCTCCGATCCAGATATCTGAGTCCTCTTCGATGAGATTTCGAGCCACCAGGGGGCAGAGTGTAACGGCCAAGCTTAGGCCCTACACCGCGGGCACGATGTACCGCTACATTTTTACACCATCCAGGCGACGATAGCACCCGGTCGCCATGTCTCCGCCAACAGGAAGCTCCAATTCCACAAACAAGGACGACTCAAGAAAAGAGTACACAGTAAATTAAGCGTCCTTAATCTTCCTTAATCTACACGTATAAAACAGTGCCTATCAGGGTGTGTCCACGGACGTATGGAATGCAATACCAGATGAGGAACTGCGACTCTCCGCCGATTCATCTCTTTTCATGTGTCATAACTTGAATAGGGGTCGAGGACTTAGGACAAGGGTACACTGTGGGGAACACGAATGCAGCTGCGGTCTCTGTCCTCAACTATGTTGACATAAGCATGACATGCACCGACTTAATTTTGGCCAAGTGTGGTTCTTTCTTGCGTGCCCGGCGCACCAGTACACGAGCGTCTTTACATTCCGGCACTCATAGAAATGTAGCCGCCACTACGGGTATCGAACCCGCCCGCGATCTCGAGCTCTGCTGCGCAACGCCACAGCCACGACGCAACACCTGGAAAGTTCTCTGTAACGCGGTGTCGACATTTGCATCCCACGCTTGAAACCAAGGCTATCTAGTCACGCCGTTTCCGACAAGGGGTGTGCTGAGCCTGCAACGTTTAAACAGTGGAAAAGTGCACGCATATACCTATATACGTATCGGTCATCCTTGTGAAACGGCATTTGTTGCCCGTTTCCAGAGACGACGGAATTGCAGCCTATGGGACGCCCTTTGCTAGCACGCGTCACGTATACTGTTGTTTGGTTCACCGCCTTGCGCAAAGTGGTTTCCTTTTATGGCTATTTTGCACGAGTCTGCCCTACAGCAGCTTTCGCAGTATATGGAATGCATGCTAGTGCATGCGAATTGCACCCAGGGCATAACAGTGATAGCGATTTCGTGGGATTTTCGGGCATTCTCGCGAGATGCATTGGTCAGAGTACCTTCAGTCGCGTATCGAGAACGCCACGAGGGCCCAGGTGATATTTATATCTGGCAGATTATATTCCCCCTTTCCCTTAACCCTAGTGCATGTAGCAAACCGGACGGTCGTCTTGTTGACCTCCCTGCATTTCTCTTCCTTGCTTTCTCCCTTTCTCTCTCTCTCTCTCTCTCGGGGAAGGGGATATGCCATTTAAGTGGATAGAAATTAGAATGACGATTGAAGTGATAACTCCCAAGTAAAATTCGGACTTAAGATTGGACGTATATATAAGCACGCGCCGCATGCCTTTGCAATTGCTGTCCATCGTTGACCAGACTTGCATCAACAGGTGTACTACGCATGCACATACATACATACATACATACATACATACATACATACATACATACATACATACATACATACATACATACATACATACATACATACATACATACATACATACATACATACATACATACATACATACATACATACATACATACATACATACATACATACATACATACATACATACTATGTCGGCACAGCATATATCTACATAACCAAACATATGTAGACAGCAGAAAAAAAATTATAAAGCATTGCACCCCCGCCCCCCCCCCATTTGCATTGTGGGCTTTTAGAACGGCATAAGAGAGGGACCCTCTCTTACGCCTGTGACATCTGTGACTCTAACACGCAGCTATATCGAGTTACGCGGGTGTGGAGAGCTCCGGATCAACTTTGAACGCCTGTGTTTCATTAACGGATCTCTAAATCTTAAGTGCGCGTGCGTTTTCTTGCACTCCGCCCCTAATCAGAAGACGGCCGCCGCCGTGGGGAGCCGAACCTGCGACCATGTTTTTTGGCAGCTAAGCTCCCATTGAACCTCCAAGGCCGGCAAAAACCAACCGCAGAAGACGACCATCCATTCTTACACGACGCGACAAGCTTATAAAAACGATAATAAATAAATAAATAAATAGAGGTGAAAAGGAACGGAGAAGGTGTCGAGCAGCGTCCAGACACTTGGCAGAATAAAGTAAAAATTAATAAGCGAGACAGACGTAAAACCGACATCCTGCTCTATACGCAAGCGTATTAGACAGTCACGAGTGTCGATTATTCCGCATCGCTGCGAGAATACTGAAGTCCGGTCACGACAAAGGAGGCTCTCCTTGGCGGCTGCGGCGAGCGCCCGTTTCCGGGACAGCGGCACGCTCTTCATTGCCAAGGTCGCACTTGCGGGAAACGTGTGTACGTGCTTTATACACTTGCGCGACTTCGCTCGGTTGAAAACGGAAAAGGCCGACCCGCCGCGCATTAGGAGCACGGGACGCGCTAAGGTGACAAAATCCCCCCCCCCCCGACACGGTCACTATTTTTCACACTGCTCTCGCTTTTCTTTTTGTCTAAACTGATAAGTTAACGTCACTTCCGGAGAAAACAATAAATACAGAACGATAGCCACGAAGGAGGGAACATAAGATCGCAACAATTTGGAGAAACCGCCTCGCTTCTCCGAGCGATAAAATCTACGGCTGCACGAAAGGCACACTCCGTAAAATGCCGGTATTGCGCACGCAGCTATGGACGTCATAGTAAATGACTTCCCGTGTCTTGCTATAAAAAAAAAAACGAGGAAATGCAGCGTGTGCAGTCAAAGATTTCTCGCCCCGATCGTCGTAGTATAAACCGAGAGAACGTTTCTTCGCTGCAATATGTCCACCGCACCAGTAAGCGAATAAAAACAAATCAGAGCAGAAAAAAAAAACGTTAAATACGGCCGTGGTCATTCAGATTCAACGCAACTCTTGAGTACAGGAAACGCTAAGCAATTGAAGCGCGACAGAGTGGACAATCTTCGTGAACGCAACGCTTCAGCGGCCTTCAAATCTGACGTAAGCAAAAAACCAGGAGGTACGTACTTAGGCTCGCCTCTAGCTTTGTCCGAGACATAGACCATCAGCAAATCCGACGACCGCGAGAAATTATGGTGCTCGAACGTTGGATTACTGCCTCCTGGGCACATATGACAGCTCGAAGATAATAGGCAGAAATTTACGTGTCGACTCCAAATGATCCAACGTCTACCCTTAGGTTCTGTTCGCGAATTCGGCGGATTTAGCGCAAAACTATTTGAATAACGTTGAATATCTTGAAATGTTTGTCTTTATCATGTACTCCCATTTATTCACACGTTCTTAATATGCTAAAGAGAGAGAGAGAGGTATATAAGGAAGGCAGGGATGCTAACCAGTCAAGAGTCTGGTTAGCTACCCTATATAAGTATACGCTGGGGGAAAGGAGAGGGGGAAGAGAAAATTGTGAACATTGCCTATGCTCTGTAACAACGAAACACAAAGTATGTGTAATCGCTTTGTTCCAGCCTCCCCTCCAACTGGACATTAGCGAGGACGGTAGCTTTTAGTTCTTGTTCATGTATACGTTCATTTTTGATAGCCGTTTAACTTTTTCACAGGCGACACCAAAGCCAGGTGCTAACCCAGGTTTGTGTTGTGCTCACGTTTTTCCTTCGTCTTCGTTTTGAGTGCGTTGTTGCTCATTTGCATTTAATAAATACCAACCCTCCCAGCTTTCCAGCCTCTTCAGTAATAGCTTATAGTACACCAGCTCGACGAAGCCCACGCAGCTTTTTTCCCTGCAAAAGAATAAATTCAGCAGCAGAGAGCAACTCTGCCTGACACTGAACTTTCCCGCGTAACGACCTTCACCACGACGTGGTGAGGATTAGGAGAGTGCGCGACATTTTCGCAAGTTTTGATTGGTTTTCAGTTTTCAGGTTGAATTCGGTAATTCTGATGAAAAACCATTTTTAAATAGAAAAATACTGCCGACATCAGCTGTTATTTAATTCTAGCTTATACACACATAAAGATTTTTTTTTCTGGAACTCGGAAAACTGGGGAACTCGGGGAACTTCCAGGAACTTCTGGAACTGAGCTTGCCTTTCATTCGTCGTTTAGGAGAATTTTCTAGCTTTCGAAATCTCCGCTATCGCTCAATGCGGTCTAAAGTATTACTTGAGTAAAGTGCACTATATACCGATTAAACGACACTTAATGTTTGTAGGACGTCTTACCAGCGCAAAATCCACCGATGCATAAAGTGCAGACACAGACACCTCAAATTCTGAGCTACAACTAACATTTACTTGGCATTGGGTTAATTTTCAGGCAAGAGCCATATAACCAAAAGTATACCTTTTTTTTCTGCACGTGCAATAAATTTTTTTGACAAATGTATCAACCAACTAGCCCACCTAGCAGCCTGCACCTAGCAGGCTGCGTTAGGCACGTTTATTAATTTCCCGCTGTGCCTTTCAAGCGCAGTGTTTTCTTATTTATCACTTCGTGGTCCGTGCAAGTATGTGTACAGCACGGCATAGTTGTAGCACGCCTCAAGTGATCTAAGTGCAAGGCAGTTTTCGCTTAGCTCGCTTGTGCGCCTACTCATTTTTTACTCTGCTAGCCACCCCCCGAGTTAAGTATCAAAGCGCTAGGTTGTTCAATTAGTCAAGCTAATCGCGGTGCATCTCGCTCCTGTAGGCCATTAACCTCGCTTGCCTTATGAAGTGGGCGTGGCCGCCAGTAGATTTTCGATCTTCTGACTCGGGCAAGCTCCCCAGCAGCCATTATATTGGGTGTTATCGATGAGCGCGCACGGGCAGCAACAAGCGAATTCTTAAGAATAAACTAGCAGCACTGATTAAATGTTTTATTTCTTTCAGCACGAATGGAGAGAAGGTGGGGGGGGGGCGGAATGTGGGGAAGATTGTGTGTAGACGAAAAGCTGGAAGGTTAACCAGGGAATAACTGACGTCCATAATTTGCCTTAAGCGAATATTACGGTTAGCACTTCAAGAGTATATGCTCTCTATACGATGCTGGTCATGTGAGTTTATTATAGCCAGACTCTGTTACCTTATTCAAGAGACCATGCACCTAGCGTTCCAAAGCAACACTGGGACTACGCAAGACGCCGTAAGCGAGGGTTCGCGATTAATCTGGACCACTCGTGATCCTGTTAGGTGCGGATAAATCTAAGCTCACGAGCGTTCTTGCATTCCTCCGCCATCGAAACGCGGCCGTCACGATCACAACTGTCGAACCCGCGATCTCGTGCTTAGCAGCAGAATTTCGTAGACACTGAGCTACCGCTGCGGGTAACGTAAACTCTGTACACCACGGCCGACTTAGCCGGTGAGAACTTACAACTTGCCCAGCGCACAATAAAACACATGTCGACGTTTGGCCGTCCAGCACGGGTGTCTCGATTCCACGAACGAAACCGCCGTAGGGGCGTAGTGGCTTTGGAGTTGCGCTGCTGTAAGCCCGAAGGCGCGGGATCGAATCCCGGCGGCCGCATTTCGATGGAGGCGAAATGCAAGAAACACCCGTGCATCATGCATTGGGTGCCCGTTAAAGAACCCTATAGGTGGTGAAAAATTAATCCGTCGTCCCTCACTACGGCGCATCTGATAATCTGACCGTGGTTTTGGCATGTAAAACCTCCGAATGCAATTTTTTTTTAATTTCCCAAGAATGAAATGCACGGCAACTGCGATTATTCATCAATGAATGGCGCAAGTGGCTACGGTCGGCTTGTAGCAACTCGAAGCGACATAAAAGGGCCTATATAACTTTTAGCTAATGGTCTAAGTGTGATGGCGTATTGAAGTTGAACAGAAGACAGAGAGAGAGAACGCGACGGACAAACAACTGGGCCCATATTCACAAAAACGTCTTGCAAAGACTGTTCGTAAGAGAAAATTTCAGTCAATCTGGATGCTGGACATATCATTCGCGAGGTCGGCTGGCGAAAAGCAAAGAGCAACTACGAACGAATAGTTTTGTGAATGTGGACCCTGTTGTATATGTAAATATTCTAAGTGCAAGTATACGCTAATATTTACAATGTGCCATTGGAATCGTCTTGTTTTACTCCAAACAACCGCCGCAGTAGGTTAGTGCTATGGCGTCCTGCAGCTGAGCCCTAGATGGCGAGTACAATCCCCCACTGACGCAGACACTTACCGCTGAGGGTGCAATAAAAAAGACAGCAAAAAGAAAGCAGCAGCACTTGTGTGCCGGGACTTGGGTGTCACAGAACTCCAGCTGCTCTTAATTGGTCCCGTGCACCCTGCCAAGGCGTCACTCACAATCCGAAAGTTTCTTTGGAACTCTGAACACGTCCCAAATGAAATTGTTCCACTTCGTTGCTCGTGTCAGGCAGGTGCACGCTTGGTTTAGAGATGACAGCTTCTCAACGCGTTTTGCGAGTCCCATTTACTTCTCAGTTACATAGTCACGCAAACCGCTGCGAACCATTGAGCTAGCGCGTGTCGCGTTGCCGGAACTGTCATCGTTGCGCAGAGACAACCAATATACAGTCTCGACTGGTCTCCATTTTATAAAATTTTTAATGCTCTGAAAACTTGAAGGTTAATGGCTAGCCCCAGGAGAACTTTATTTCCGTGTTTGTTTCTTGTGTGTGTGTGTGTGTGTGTGTGTGTGTGTGTGTGTGTGTGTGTGTGTGTGTGTGTGTGCGTGCGTGCGTGCGTGCGTGTGTGTGTGTGTGTGTGTGTGTGTGTGTGTGTGTGTGTGTGTGTGTGTGTGTGTGTGTGTGTGTGTGTGTGTGTGTGTGTGTGTGTGCATGCGTGGGTTTGTGTGCTTGTGGGTGTGTACGTTTCAAAACTGTGACGCTTCTGATTGCGTCAAATGCACTTCAGCGTTTTGTTTTTCTATTTTGTTTGTTCTGTTTTGCTGCTTTGTTTGCTTGTTTTTGTACTGTCTTGTAGACTGCGAGAAAATTCTGGTGTTGATTAGTTTGGCTCGCGCAATACCTAAAGGACACCCGGGCAAAACCACTGAAACAAAACGTGCAGTGCTCAGCGATTGAAACGCGATGCCCAGAGCGTGTGGCTGCCGGCACTTCTTGGCCCCCGGTGGGTATTGGGAACGCCGAGCTGATACATTTTACAGCGAAGATGTATATTGCTAGGGTCCCGTGCATTTTTGTGCACCGTTAACAAAGACTATCATCATCAATGGTTCATACCACCGTGAGCAAGCAAAAAATGTAATGTCTTAGAGTCCCGTAAGGTTCATGGCTACTCACTTTACGAGAACTAGTTGCCATGACACTACCTCTGTCGTCGTTGTCAGTGATTTCAATGTGGATGTGTCGGTATACCGAAAACGGGGTAGTTTACGCGTTCCGTGTTGCAGATATATCTCTTGCGATGACGCCACGCCGACCCGGCCCAACCGACCACCCAGCGGCGTACGTGCATTGACTTGACATTATCAAAGCGTGTGATTGCAGTTGCGAGTGAAATAATGACCACCGATCAATACAATAAATGACTGTGCGTACCTTTCGTCACGATGACCACCCATCAAGACAATGAATGAGTTCGTACCTTTGTTCAAAATCATGTGTCGCCTTCGTGTCCTGTGCTGAACATCTTTGCTGGTCAACCACCTTCATAGAGTGGAATGACTCATGATTTTTGTATCATACGAAAGGCAAGAGACTTTGTGCAATGCATGACGACTGTCTTTGTTTGCTCAGCTATGACCCAGCGAACGCTGATGGCACAAAATGTGCAGGCCGCTGTGCGGTCCGAGTATTGCGTTTCAGTCACAACGCGATCATCAACAAGTGATAAATGACCCTCATTTCAGATACCGAAAACAAACTGTTCTACAAGCAGCCCAAATAAAGGCAACCCGTACCTCTGCTTCTGAGGCATTAACTTTCACTATACCCGCTTCGCTCACGTGCTGGCAGCCTCTACCGCTGACCACCGCCGTATTTTGTAATGGCAAAGAAGTGTAACTTTCTGTTCGAAATGTAACAGCCTACATCAAACTCTATTCCCGTTAGCTGAGTGATGCCATTTGTTATGTAACACCTCCAATAGCCCCAGCATGTCCTTTCCACAGAGTTAAAGTAAAATATTCCGAATTGGTGAAAAATGCATGGCTCTGAACTAAAACCATTTTCAACAACGGATTCACGTTGAGGACAAGCTGCGGCGATATGTCGTCATAAAACTTATTATCTCGTTATTTTCTGGAGCGCGCTTATTTTCTGCTGTAAACCAACAGTTGTTTAGCTGACACCATGTACATCGGAAATTTATTGATTGGGAGCAAACTAGCCCCCGAAATGCTGTGAGAAATTTGTGTACCGAGCGTTTCGCAAGGCTGTAGCACGTATTTCATGATAAACTCATTGTCACTGAACGAGATCCGCTGCTTGAGAAATGTCAAACGTAAAGCTTTTGTAATTGTGTCGAGTGTAAATAAGTATAGACTGTAAAGAGGAATTTCCTCGAAGTTTCCAACCAAGAACACGTATACAACAACTGTAAGGATTCTGTGTGATACTGAGTACAAAGGTATAGCACACATCATACGAGGGCGGAAAATCATTGCCACTCAAAGGCATCAGCAGGTTGAGAATCGTCGAAAAGTGTATGAAAACAAGAACA
Organism: Dermacentor albipictus; assembly: GCF_038994185.2. Taxonomy (NCBI): domain Eukaryota; kingdom Metazoa; phylum Arthropoda; class Arachnida; order Ixodida; family Ixodidae; genus Dermacentor; species Dermacentor albipictus. The sequence continues at coordinate 83,626,116 of NC_091825.1, read as the reverse complement.
GCTCTTCGCAAGACAGCCCACCGTAACCAGCTGTCTCAAGCACGGCGACCCGTCAAAACACGCGCGTTTTCTGCGTCGCCCAATAGTGAAGTGCCAAGAAACTGGCCCTACTACTATTATTATTATTCTGCACAGTGACTCACCGGAGGTTCCCGCGGAGGGTCGGGGTCGTCCTGTCGCCCCTCGTCGCCGGACGGCCCGTCGGCGAGCTGCACGACGTTGCGGACGCGACTGGCGGCCGGTGCGTCCCGGACCACCGGCGGATCGGAGACGACCAGCGCGAGCTCTTCGTTCTCACGCCGCTCGCCCATCATGTCGATCTCGACGACGACCCGGTAGCTAGACGGTCGAGACAGGCGCACGAGGCAACTCACGCTGAGCGCGTACGGGGCCCGGGAGCAGCGGGTAACGGCGGCGCTTCCGCAGCAGCAACAGCCACCGTCCTCCGCGGCTGCCACTGCTCTCCGCCGGTGCCGCCGCACTGTCACGCTGCTGTTGTCGGCCGCCGGCGCTCGCGGTCGTGACGACGTTCGCGGACGCTGGGACACCGAACGGGCCCTTTCGCCGCGGTGGTGCGGGGGCCCAAAGGCGAAATGCGGGGGCAAGGGTATAGTGTGCAGATTCTTCTCGTCGGCGAAGATTGGGAGCTCAAGTCTACAGCGTTCCCAGTGTGTTTAACGCGTACACGTAGATGCGCGTGTGTATTTCGATCTGCTGGAAACGTTTCTCACGAGTCTTCACGCATCAGCTTGTCTTTCGCACCCAGGTCCGACCTCTGCAATAAATTATGCGGCACCCTTTCGCTTTTCTTTAAACCCCCATTGAACCCTTAATGTTGCTGTGGTAGCCGCCGTTAAAGAAGGCCGCCACTTGAGTGGTTTCTGCGAAATGATCCAAACTTTCAGTGAGCTGTCGCTGCGCGCAGGTCAACTCAGTGTGGCCACTGCACTTTTCTCACAAACAAGGATGATATTTCGTGTGGACCGTTAGATTTTTAAGGAAAACGCAAAAAAAAAGAACTGTGCTGAGCGCAGACTTGTCTTCGCAAACGGAATTCCTGTGACTTCAGAAGCAGTTTGGAAAAGTAGGCAAGACTTTATCGGGCCTGTTTTGAACAAGTGTGCTTCCGTATCACGCCGCTTCCATGTTAGTTTTAAAAACCTCGTTCCGTACGACGCTAATAAGCAAGTTTCGCCATCACCGTAACCATGTACACACTAATGTGTCTTCAGCTCGACTTGCCTGCGACCAACAAGGCTGTTAGGAATTCAGGCTACGAACAAGTCGTAGTTTATAAGCGCGTGAAACTGATAAGCGTACTAAAGGGCTTCTGACTTCCTTAAAACAGCAACAATAGCTTATGCCAACCCGAACGACAATTGCAATGTTAGGGAATGCAGCCCTAGTTCAATATGGATAAATTTTCAACGCGAAATGTTGAACTGATCTTGTAAGATTGTGCGCATTTCATAGCACACTTGAATGCAATTTGATGACTCAATTGAAAGCTTTCCAGTAGAACCTTGGGTCACTTTTCACCGATTGCGCCTGTATTCACGATAATTTCTGAACGTTGACGGGCGCCAGTTCCGAGACACGGCGTCGCAGTAGCACAGACTTCAGAGGAAAAGAGAGAACGTCAAGCTCGTGGCGACACAGCACGGGCTCGCGAAGCAGTACACAATAACACTAACACATTTACTAAAGGTGCATTGCGCACAAGGGTCGGGACGTAGTGTACCGGAGTCGCAACTGATCCTGCAGTGTGACCGACTTATGGCTGGACACCAACTTCTTCAGCAACCAGGACCCCGGAGCACGAGCGACGAGGACTTCCTGGTCCTGACACCGGGACAACTTGAACGACGTGGTTGGTGTACAGCGGGTAGTACGCCGATATCGAGGGCTCGTAACACGACTAGCGGCACACACTGCAACACTTCAGCACAACGTGATGCTCGCTGAGAGATGCACCAGGCACGAGGTCCCCACTGAAGTCCAGGTCACGCTCTCGCTCGAGCGAAAGGTGCAAGCCGCGAAGGTGACAAGCGCCGGTTCGTCAAATTCGGTGCTGTGCCCCGATTCTGAGACGTTCTGATGGCGTGTCGGGTGCAGCCTTACGGCTCCTTTCGTAGCGCGTGTCTGTCTTGGCACTTGGCGCGAATCGCACGGGCCGGACAAGGTGCGCTCGCGTGCAGCGGCGCCGCGACGGATGTGGCATTCACGACTCGACTCGGACCGCCGTGTAAAAAAGCCGCTGCAGCACGAAGGAGAGTGACGAGGGGGAGAGAGGAAGGGAGAGATTAGAGGGAGAAGACCTGGGCCGTCAGCTGTCTGCGCCGTTGCACGCCGCGGCCGCAAAAGGTCGCCGTCATCATAACGGCGCCCGCTTTTTTTGTTTGGCGGCGCGCAACGGCGGTTTCGGTTTCGCTCGTGCGCCGCCATGTCATAAGCAGAGACGCGGGTGAGGGTTCAAAGGATTGTGTGCGCGGGTGCAAAGAGAAAGAGGGAGAGAGACAGCGGGAGGGGGGAGGGGAAGCGGAAGGGACGAAAGCGTAGGAAAGAGAAAGTGAAGGCGTCGGTCACGCCAGTTTTCGCCGTCGCCGGCCGACCGCTATTTTGTGCGTTTAAATTGCCGCCGCGACGATGAGCCGTGCAGTCTGACCGATCGCGAGCCACGCAAGATGGCCTTTAAGAAAGGTCCCGCTGGCACGACGCGGACGGGGTGCGCTAAAAGTCACCTTTACGCCGTTTACACGCAGCTCTCAATCCCCGCTCGCACAAGTTACACACCTGTCGCTGGACAGCCCGCGAGCAGAGTGAATGGTGCGACCTACATCTGGTTAGTGCGCAGTTAAATAGTACTCGGAAAAGCACGCAGGAGCTCGTTAGAACGGAAGCAAAGCATATAGCATGTACGGCTGCGTAAAGGTTGTCGGCAGCAATGTTTTGTATATGCTGAGTATCCCAGCTAACGTTAAGCTATAGGTTTAAAATAATTTGGACGCAGTACAGGAGCTCGCGAATGAAAGAATGCAGTCGGACACATTACGGAAACAAACCACAACTTGTTGCTTTCTCTGAGTTGCATAATTCGTCGGTATTAGTTAGTCAACTTCGCAAATGATAAATCTAGAGGAAAACATCAGTATACATATATGAAGCACTTGCATAAAACTATGCAGGCTTATCGGTACACTAGGGCTTTGGACGTGTGTGTGTATGTTTGCATGTGCGTGCGTGCGTGCACTGTAAACCAATTTATAACCTTAAGGGTGCAAATCGGACTGCAATTCACACTCTTACACCCGTAAAGGGTGAAAGGGCGCGAGTTGCAGACAGAAAGCACCCTTAAGGGTGCCAATTGGTTTACAGTGTGCGTGTGTGCGCTTCATAGATCCCTTATAAAACAGGTCTTAACACTCACGCTGGCGTCTAAACATATATGCACTCCATTTGACGCTGTGCGTGCTAGCCAGGTATTCCGCGATCCGCTTATTAAAGCTTGAGGATCAAGTCTTACACACTGGTCGTTGCGGCGTGAACATTAGGGAGTTTTACATTTTGCGGACCTTTCTTGCACTCAAAGCGCCATGCCCTGCTGGCCTTCTTTGGGTACCCCTTCTGCTTATCCTTTGCATACCTTATGGCCTTCTTTTGTAAGCCCAGTGGTTCGCGTCCCCAAATTTTGGGTGCGAAAAATCTAAAAGTGCCTCGCGTTTTCGAATAATTATCAACGGCAACATGCCGTTTTCAGATGGCCACTGCTATGTCGTCCCAAATCGCGCGGCCCGCGTTGTCAGCGTGCAGCACAGCGCCATTTCAATGGGCAACAAGAATGCAGACAATGGAACCAGACAAAGCATACAGGAAATTAATTGCCGTGTTTAATTGAAATGTAGAAATAACAAGGTAAACGGAAATGAAAGTGTACGTAATTATAACTTCCCGAAAGTAGGGGCCGAACCGGCACCTTCCGCGCAAAACGCGTGCGATGATTTCCCTCACACTACGCGTCTGGCTTCATTGCTTGTTTCTGGGTGTAGTTGTAACTCAAGCCATGTCGTATGTCACTTTCCGTTTGACGGCGTCATTGGGATAGTGCTTTGGTTTTCGGATATTTCTGCTCATGAATGTGTATTCTGTAACTCCCTCTCTCTCTGTATATTTATATATATATATATATATATATATATATATATATATATATATATATATATATATATATATATATATATATATATATTCCCATTTGAACGGCCGATATAGCACTGCATGTGACGTTTGTTCGTACAGAGAGACAATTGCGAATGCTCTGAGCGAATGATATATCACTCTATAACGAGTGGAAAATAGCTCCCTCCACTCGGGTAGATAAACTCAAAAGCAGTACCTTGTCGAAAGATAGGATTTTTGGATCCGGTTTGCGACCAATGTCGGCGCGACAGTCTTTACAATACTGCGATAAGTTTATCTCTCTTTGTTTTGTTTTGCTTTCTTTCTTTTTAGCGATGGGACTTCCCTATACACTGTGACCGCTGTTAAATTTGCTGCACTTCACCCTTTCCTGCCTTCGTTTCTTCCCTTTTTCTGCCTTGCCTTTCTTACCGTTAATCTCTTTCACCCAATTCAAAGTAGCCCATCGCACATTCACTCTGTTTAACCATCTCGTGTTGAGTACGCCATCCCTTTTTCTCTCTATATATACATATATAAAGGTATCTCGCACACGCACATACATACACGTCCACTGACACTCACCGCCGCAGACCCCCTCACGGGTCTGAAGCTAGTATGCGTAAGTGCACTCATCAGATGAGTGCGCCGATCTATGTAACTGGGGCTCCCGGAAGACGTTGCTCATGAGAGCACCTCCGAAAAAGCGTTATTCGAGCGCTGCGCCGCTTCTCTGCGAAGGCTGAATTTAAGCGGACAGATTAAGCGGGCGCACTGCGTACGTGCTCTCGCTCAGGCAGCCGGACACCCCCTCCGCCAACCCCCAACTGAAACCCTATTCCCTTGTTTTGACAAGCTGCTGCGCGAGTGGGTGCAAGGCCGGTTCAACCGACGACAGGGCCACCTCATCGTCAGCTTGCCGCGCTGCCCCCACTTTAGTTTACGAGTTTCGTTGATCTTTCTTTCTTTTTTCTTTTCATCCTTACAGGCCCATTTAAAGGCGGCCGCCTCAAAGCCCTCCGCGCCCTCGGGAACGGACATACACGCACATAACCCGGGCTCGGATGACGCGACGGAGGAAGACAAGCACAGCAGGGAGAGTGAGAGAAAGATCGATTTCGACAGCGTTGAAGTACAGGCGTTCCTTCCGGTCGCAGCACGACAGGGGCGCTCCCTTATTTACAAGCACACACACACCGAGCGCGCCCGACGAGTCATGTTTGACGAAGGGGCCGGGGAGGGAGGGGACTGTGTCGAGTAGAGTGACGACACGCCTGAACAAAACGTTACATGCGGCTCGGCAAGGCGCAATCACGTCGCAGCCCCTACACTTGACGATCGGAGAGCTGCGTGCGGAAAATGGGAAACAGCTTTGTCGGGGAGGCTATATGACGTGCGGAGACAATTGACCTATGCCGGACCGTTGTTGCCGAGAGTAGCAGAGCTTCCTCTTGGGCTGGTTGGACGAAGCTTGGGAAATGACGACGAAAGTTTTATGTACCACTTATTTTACTTTTTTCGGTAGCTGTAGAATCCATAATAGCGATCATCATTATATTTATAATCATCATCAGCAGCACAGCAGCAGCCTATTTACGACCGCTACAGGACGAAGGCATTTTCCAGCGATCTCCAACCGACCTGGTCTTGCGCCAGTTGACACCATTTTGAGCCAGTTGATACCATCTTATATCTCAGAAACCTTCGGTTTGCAGATGATCTTGCCCTGTTCAGCAACAGTAGGGACAAGTTACAACAAATGATTGAGGACTTTAACAGAGAGAGTGTAACAAGAGGGTTGAAGATTAATATGCAGAAGGCAAATATAATGATATGGCAAGGACACAAGAGTTCAAGTTGAGTTGAGTTGAGTTGAGTTGAGTTGAGTTGAGTTGAGTTGAGTTGAGTTGAGTTGAGTTGAGTTGTTGTAGGCTACTGGTGGGATTAGCCTTGCAGTTGCTGCCGGCAATTGCACCACCGTAGCGACACTTAAAATAAATGAATCACATAATCAGACACAGACCTCCCAATTACAAATGGTCACTCCTCAGTTCACCACCCGCCGCGGTTGCTCAGTGGCTATGGTGTTAGGCTGCTGAGCACGAGGTCGCGGGATCGAATCCCGGCCCCGGCGGCCGCATTTAGATGGGGGCGAAATGCGAAAACACCCGTGTACTTAGATTTAGGTGCACGTTAAAGAACCCCAGGTGGTCAAAATTTCCGGAGTCCCCCACTACGGCGTGCCTCATAATCAGAAAGTGGTTTTGGCACGTAAAACCCCATATATTATTATTATTATTATTATTATTATTATTATTATTATTCCTCAGTTCACCACGTGGAAGCCAAATCCGTGTCCTGTAGGTAATTTAACAGAAGGCGAGAGACCTCCTTCCTACACAACCGGTTCCCGCGCGGGAAAACAATGTCCTGAAGAGAACTGTGAGGAAGTCCTGTGTTCTTGAGGGACCCGAATAACACCCTCCTTTCCGCGTTATACACAGTACAACACATTAGGTAATGTTCTATATCACCGCACACACCACACGTTGAACATAATGATGATAACGCCAGGCCAGTCTTATACATCCACGCAGGGGTACGAGCAGAGCCCGTGCGAATGCGAAGAAGTAAGGTGGCTTGGTTTCTTTTGAGACCCTTGATCCCACATGGCTTGTGAGGTGAGCTCCACAAAGAACTGAAGTGGCACGACACCGCTTCTCTGAAGAGTCTCTTGTCTTCTTGAGGCACTTTTATCAAAGTATTCCCAGACAGCGCTCTATGGGCGAGGCTGTCCGCCATCTCGTTGCCTATGATACCTATGTGTGATGGCACCCATTGGAATCGTATGGAGAAGCCTTTGACACGGAGATTTTGCACCGAACGTAGGGAGCTTAGAGATAAGGCATCAGTAGGGAACCCGTGCTCTAACCTTTGAAGGGCGGATTTCGAATCTGTAAGAATGACAACAGGTTGAGGCGTACAAAACCATAGCTTTTTGAGAGCTGCCTCAATGGCAACGCTTTCGGCCATTGTGGAGGACACGACTGCAGTGAAGCGAACGGACAAATCATATTTCAAAGAGCTGATGGCTCTGTGGACAAGGTGAGAGGATCTAGTGCAGCTGCTTTTCACAAGAGTTCAAGATCGCCAGTCAGCCTCTAGAGTCTGTGAAGGAGTACGTTATCTAGGCCAATTACTCACAGGGGCCCCTGATCGTGAGGAGGAAATTTACAGAAGACTAAAAATGGGCTGGAGTGCGTACGGCAGACATTGGCAGGTCCTGACTGGAAGCTTAGCATTATCATTGAAAAGGAAGGTCTGCAACAAATGCATTCTACCGGTGCTAACCTATGGGGCAGAAACCCGGAGATTGACAAAGAAACTCAAGAACAAGTTAAAAAGTGCGCAAAAAGCGATTGAACGAATAATTATAGACGTAACGATAAGAGACAGGAAGAGAGTGGTGTGGATCAGGGAGCAAATAGGGATAGCCGATATTCTAATTAACATTAATAGAAAAAAATTGAGCTGCTCAGGCCATGTAATGCGTAGGTTAGAGAACCGGTGGACCATTAGGGTTACAAATTGGGGGCAAGAGAAGGGAAGCACAGTCGAGGGCGACATAAGACTAGTTGGGGTGATGAAATGAGGAAATTCGCAGGCGCAAGTTGAGGTCTGTTGGCGGAGGACAGAGGCAATTGGGGATCGCAGGGAGAGGCCTTCCTACTGGAGTGCACATACGATAGGCTGAGGATGATGATGATGATAATGCCTGCAAATTTCCTAATTTCATCAGACCCCCTAGTTCTATGTCGATTTCGACTGCGCTTCCCTTCTCTTAATAGGCATCCATTCTGTAACTCCAACCGACCACCGATTGCCTGCCCTAAGCATTATATGGCTTGCCCAGTTCCATTTCTTTCTCTTAATATCAACTAGAATGTCGACTATATTCCCTTTGGCTTTCTAATTCACCCCGCTGTTTTCCTGCCTCTTAAGGTTACGCCTATCAATTTTTCGTTGCATTGCTCCTTCCGCGGTCCTTAACTTCAATCCTCTCAACCTTCTCACCTCCAAATTTCTGCCCCATATGTTAGTACCGGTAGAATGCATTTGTTGCAGACCTTCCTTTTCAATGATAATGCTAAGCTTCCAGTCAGGACCTGCCAATGTCTGCCGTACGCACTCCAGCCCATTTTTAGTCTAAGGTTATACATACATAAGGTTATACAAATGTACTGTTCTTTTCAAGGATAGCGGTGAGCTACTGGTCATGATTTGTTTATACCTACCGTGTGTGCTCTAACTCATTTTTTATTCTTCTGTAAGTTTCCTTCTCCTGATTATGGTCGCCTGCGAGTAATTGACGAGGTTAATGTGCTCTTGCGCGAACTCTAGAGGCTGAACTGCCGATCATGAATTCTCGCTTTCTTTCCAAGCTATTGAACATCACCTTTGTCTTCTGCACGTTAATCAGCATAATTCTTACACTCTGCCGGCTGAGGTCCTCAAATATTTGTTGCAAGCCATCTCCAGCGTTGATGAACCGAACGATATCATCTGCGAATCGCAGGTTACCGAGACATTCATTGTTGATCCTCACTCCTAATCCTTTGCAGTCTAATAGTTTGAGTACTTCATATAAGAATGCAGTGAACAGTACTTCAATTATTGGTCTCATTGCCTGGTGGAACCCTTTCTTGATTGGTATATTGCGGTAATAATGATTGCGGTATGAAGGCTCAGTTCTCCTGAGGTGCCACAAATAATTAATTGAATTACGTAGTGCACTGTGGCTTCAGACGTGAAGCAAGGGACTATTCAAGTCTCCGAAGCCGGAGGTGGTGTTTACGTGGTATCACTGCACCGCTCCCTGCAGCTAGCCCGGTGCAGTGGTTGTTGAAGGTCATACAATGGTCGTGTTGCTGAATGCGGTCAAACTGACCTCGCTTCTCTCAGAAACGCAAGCGTATCCTCTCTCCCCTCTTATTCCGTCGAGTGCTAAGTGGACTCAGCTTTCTGCAAAATGGTGATAGGATTTGTGTACACTTCAGTGACGTCTGTAACCACCACGCCGCCCCATCGGGTTTCGTTGACGTGTATAGTCTCCCGGTTCACGTCAGAATCACCGCGACGATTGGCGAGCATTTGAACTGGATAACGTAACGTAACTAAATGCTCGTTGCACTCTCCAGAAATCAAGGTTTCTTAGGGTAATTACCAAGTCCACCGCCATGTCATAAATAAAACCGAGGCAAGCATTTCTCGTTAATACTTCTTCAGGCTTTCGAAACCTGTCGATTGTCATTACGTGAGACGTATTACACTTGGTACTTAGGGTCGGCAGCGGCAAAACAACTACCGCACCAGTGGAGCTGCTCAGAGTGGAAAAGTCGTCCGTGTAAGTGTGCATGTGGTTAAAGTATGGCCGCCGCGCAAAATATGCTGAACCTCTTACTTCAGGGCCACTCCTGAAATGGACAGGCGCAGTTCTGTTTGCCAGGGGTGGCACAAAGCAGGCGGTGGGCTAGCTACAGGCGTGAAACCGGATGGAAGAGGTGAGCGACATAATGCTCGAGCGCTTAGCGCGAACGCGCCTCGAAGGTCCCTATCGTTGCTATCGCTACAAAAGAGGCCTAACTATACCAAAATAGTGTACGAGAAGTAGGGGAAGCGAGATGCCTAGTTTTTTGTTGGTCACGATCACATGACGCCAAGAGACAACAAAATTAACGAAGGCATAGGGTAAATTACATGTTTTAATTGAAATGTAGGAATGATAAAGTACATGATTCACATTCCATCTGAGCTGATTGTGAGTGCATATGAATGGTGACTAAAAATTGACAGTCACTTAAGTATCTTTACGTGATTTGAATGCGAAAGCAATATGTTTTCTCTAATTAATTGGTTACAACCATGATATGTGACGTCATGCATTGCCACGTGTCCTTCACAACTCTACCTTAATCCACATTGCTCTAATTTGTACCAGCCTAAATACACTTTAATCCGCCTTAATTCACCATCCTCTATTTTGTACCAACCTTTATCCACCTTAACCCACTTTAATCCATTTTATCCGCCGTGGTTGCTCGGTGGCTATGGTGTTGGGCTGCTGAGCACGAGGTCGCGGGATCGAATCCCGGCCGCGGCGGCCGCATTTCGATGGGGGCGAAATGGGAAAACACCCGTGTATTTAGATTTAGGTGTACGCTAAGAACCCCAGGTAGTCTAAATTTCCGGAGTTCCCCACTACGGCGCGCCTCATAATCAGAAAGTGGTTTTAGCACGTTAAACCCCGTAATTTAATTTTTTTAAACTTTGATCCATTTTAATTCGCCTTCATTCACTTTACTTCATCTTAATTAACTTTAGTGCACCTAAAGTCACCTTACTGTAAGTTGGCCTAACTTTAATTGTGCATTACTAATGATGTCATACAAGACGCTGATGACGTCACTGATGATGATGATTTTGTTACCACTTGTTGCTGACAACGCCACCTTTTCTGCCTCATGGGACATATATAATGCTTTCGCATTAAAAGTCGAGGTCCCTCAGTTCCCCTTCTTCATCTCATTCAATACATACAGTGGGTATCGAGTACGGTAGCTTTGATGCCTACAGGTAACGTACGAGGGCTTATTGGCCACTTGCTGCCGCCCAAATTCACGTGCTATGTGACACTTGTGGTATAAGAGGGCGTTCTACATCCACCTCCATGGTCACGAGTGGTGGCGCTGGCTAACACTCCAAGGCCTATACCTAGTACACATAAGTAGATGGAAAGACACTGTAGTTCAATGGGTAAGAGCTTCGCACACGTAATGCTGAAGACGTTGCTTCGTATACCCTTGCCGCAAGTTGTTTCTATTTTTTACGCTTGTTTGATAAAGAGACTGCTTGATAAAGAGACGGTCTTTTTAAAAGGAGCACTATATGACGTTTCGACCACGAGCGGCACGGTTATCGATGGTGAATAAATTTAAGAATTTTTCCGAGGACAGACTGTCGAAATTAGCGCAGCGGGATGTCTACGCCTACTTTTCTGACCTCGACTGCCGGCTTTAAAACGCATAGTGCGGCATGCGGTACATCGTCAGCTACAGCGTGTCGCGCCAAGACCCGAAAGACAATCCCCGCTGACCAAGCAGGGGCACGTAATTAAGAATCATTATTAACGTAGCCGCTACTCTGAAAGAGAACTCGGTTTCAGCTTATTTGGATTTGCCAGTGAGTAGCCGACATGGCCCGCTTTCAAAAGTGAGCGGAGGGGGGGGGGTGCAAATGACTTTATTCCACTTCTGACAGCGGGGGACAGCTGCGCCCCCGTTAGTAAACTTTATTCATTTATTGCTCCAAAACGCGCGTCAATGTTTTCTAAGGGTTCAAAAGTTACGGTTGCGCATCCTCTTTACACGCGATCCGTCCAGCTGTTCAGCATATAGCGTGGGGATATGCAGGGCTCGTGAGACGACAGACTGCACATATCGTAATCGAGCTTGTATACCGTATGCCAACGTCATTCTTGCGGACGTCGAGAGGCATGGCACCGGTGCCGCATTCCAGTGCGAGCACCCCCCCCCCCCTTTTGTGGTGACGATGTCACCCGGAAAGACAGGCCCCGGTTGCGCAAGCGCACCGCGGGCGTCGTTATAATACAGCTTTGCACGACGGGCTTCAGTCATCCTCGGGTCACGGCCATTATACTATATACGCGCGACGTATGCGCGTCCGAGCGCACGCGGAAGCATTTACTGCACTCCTTGGAACGGAAACGGGTTTTTTGTGTGCGCAGTTTAGAACGGCCGTCCGCGGGCACTTGTTAAAGCGGGAAAATATTACTTGATACGAAAGGCGTTCTTCCTTATACGTCTCCCTTTTCCTTGTCGTTGTTATTATTTACGGCACTTGGCTATGCGGCAGAGAAGGCGAAGGACGAGGGTATATCAGAGTTAAAGTCACGGCGAACTATTCATTATAACTTGGTTCCTGATGTGTTGTTTATCGTTAACCTGACACATATTGGCACAATAAAGAGGCGACACGCGTAGAAGGGATCCTGGACAAGCGAATATGTCACTTCTTCCACGTGGGTTTTACATTACGCTAATGTGTACGCTTGTGCGTAGAGAGAGAAAAAGAGAAAACATTTAATTGGACCATCGAGGTCGTTGGTCTTGAGGTCAAGTTGATGGTGTCCTCATTCCAGGACTCCACTGGACATGGTTGCTCGACGTACTTGCTGGACGAGAGCTTCTTGTCCCGCCAGGGTATCACCGGTCAAGCTGTACCTCCCACCGCTCAAATGACGTGCTAGGAGTCTTTAAGTGTTGAGTTTTGCCCCCGTACCCCCACGAGATGTGAAAGCGTGTAGGGCGCGTGTTGCCGCACCAGGGGCAGATGTTGCGATATGTTTGTGGGTACATTTTGCTTTATCTGTGTAGGTTTGGAAATGTGTTGGTCTGAATAAGTCTGAGAGCTACTGCCTCTTCAGTGCTGAGCTTTCTGTGAGGGGGAGGATAAATCCTGCGGTTGAGTCGCTGGACCTCGAGTCGGTCGCATTGGATGGCAGGGGCACGAAGGTGAAGGGTGGGGATTGATGAGACGATTGGTTTTGCCCCGCTCGGTTGATTAGCGCTCGAGCTGAGGCGTTCGCCCTTTCGTTCCCCTTCAATCCCGCATGGCCCGGTGTCCACGTGATTTTATGGGATTCTTGCAGCCTCGGGCCTAGAACCTAAGCCGCCAGCAGCGGAACCCTGGAGGGGCCTCTTTGCGGTAGCTGCCGTGAACGGGAGTAACAACTCCTTGACCCTCGCGGCCTCCGTCAGGGCAGAGACCTCAGCTGCAGTTGACACGATAGCCACGGCGCTAGTAATAAAGCAACAAGGCAGGGTAGGCAGGGAAGTTCATGTCGTTACCGACTCGCAACAGGCCTGCTGTAACTTCACCAACGGACGCCTGTGCGTAAAGAAAGGTGCGGAACGTGCCTCGTTAAGGCTGCTAATACAGCAGCTCCTTGCTTCTACACAAGCATTGTTCTGCGATAATGCTTGACAAAAAATTTGCGGTTTTGCAGAAAAGGGCGAAACCGCTGTCAGCGATGGCAAGCTTTAGTGTCACGCTTGAACTCTTCCGATGGTGTGCTAAGAAAAGTTTAACACCCTGTGCACAGCCTGTTTCTTTGTTTCTTTGTTTCCTACTTTCTTTCTTTCTTTCTTTCTTTCTTTCTTTCTTTCTTTCTTTCTTTCTTTCTTTCTTTCTTTCTTTCTGTCTTTCTTTCTTTCTTTCTTTCTTTCTTTCTTTCTTGGGTGCCCAAAGTGAAGTTAGCCCTAAGCAATTCTTGGTAATTGCATCGCTCAAGCGCCACCGCGCTGCCGGTAAAGAGCGGCCCCAATGAAATTGCACCACTTTCAGATGCTGAGCACTAGCATTGTTTTGCACCTCATTATTTAATATTCTGAGAATGACTGACGTATAAGACGAACGCGCTTTGAATGAAATAAAGTATCTTATTACTTTTGTTTGCACGCTGCAATTTTTGAATAACTCTGAGGAATAATTTGGTCGAGGACGTAAAACATAGTTTGAGCAGGCTTGGCGGTTGGACAGTATATACTATGTACCTTGCGTATGGGTTCGAGATAACCATGCAGCGTACATACGCGCAAACAATTACTCGAGGAAATGGAACTTGTCAAGCAGCGCACAAATATTCTTTCCAGTCGCTTAACTTGCACGCGTAAGTATCTGACGTGTCTGAGAACGCGGCGGGCCGTTTGGCGGCGACGTTTTCTCGATTTCTTTCGTTGTCATTTAATCTTAATTAGGCTTAATTCACATTAATTGCCCTAATTCTTCCTGATTAGAGTTAATCAACTTAGCTTTATGCAATCCAAGTTAGGCTTAATTATTCTTAAGTACCCTTATTTATTTTTGGTTAGGCTTAAATTTAGCTTAAATTAATTTTGCATTACCATTGATTTACCCCAATTATCCGTCAGTTTATTTGCCGTTAATTAATTCTGATTGACATTATATGTATTAATCTTATTCAATCAAAATTATAATTAGTCGTAACTACCACTAATTAATGTTGAGTGTACCTAATTAGTTACTTGTTGCTATACCTGTCGCGGTCCGCTTTCTTTTTGCGCCGAGCATTGCGGCAAGTGTAGGTGTTCTAATGCTTTCCGAACCAAAATGAAATGAAATCTTATTCTGCCGTCTTAGATAGGCATTGGTTCTCTTGCAGAAACGTGGTAGCGTTACTTGTTGTGCCGAGTGTAGTGACCTACCTTGTTGCTATACCGACCTCACCTTGATGATCTTCTATAGTTATAATCATAAATGTTAGTATCAATGCGTAATCATAAGGCATTGGCGCTCTCGCTCCCGATCTTGGGCTCGCTGAATCGGTTGGGGGTTGGAAGGCCCACTTCCTCCATCACATTTCAGAGTAAGGGATGCTTTATGGCGTCCTGGTTTAAACTACGGCGCTCCTCTGCGATGCTCGAGGGCTTGCCGGCTTTCCAAGCACACACTGTCGCAGCTGAAGGCGGTATAACTCTTGTGCTTCAGTGCGTAATACAGAATTTTAATAAAGAAAAGTTAGCTGGAACGCCGTAAGACACTTCGAAAATTAATATGTCGAAACTAGATTTAAAAAAAAAAGTAACTGGAACGCCGTGAGACACTTCGAAAATTAATATGTCGAAACTAGTGCCGTCCCGAGAATTCGTTCCAAGTGAGTACGCCTTGCCAAATCACCGACTATAATTCGTAGATTAAAATATGTGCCCTAAAGTAATTAACATAAAAAGTTAATTTGATTAATTATGTCGATTATTCAATTAAGCATATTGAGTTCTAGTATAATGGCCGCCTCATCAAGTTATCTAGATCAAGGGTTAGAATTGTACTATTTGCCGCTGGCAATTTAAAAAAAAGATTTGGTGCAGCTAAAAAAGAAAAAAAAAAACACCAGATATATGTATGGAAGCTCATCGAGCGGATTCTGCACGTCGAAATGTGTCGATAGGGCAGGTGTTGTGTGGGTGCCGTATCTGGGTAGAAACCGTATGCAATTAAGGCTTTGCTGACCTCTTCATTAATTAGTTGGCTGTCTTATAGACAATGTCAGTGCACTTCATGCGTCGGAATGTTTATCGCACATCTGCATCATCCACGTGAAGCTTCTAATTTCACTGTGAGGAATATGTAGCAGAATATTTTCGTCCTTCACTTTTTTCGTGCACTCTCGCGTCTTTCCTGCCGTTCAAAACGTGGCAAGAGCTGTCTAAACCTTTCAGCTTGACCTTTGTCGCACTTCGCGATTTCTTAGAGTATGGGAACCTCATGGATTGCCTATTATATGTGACAGATCCATGTTGTGCCTTCTGCTAATAGGCTTATGCGCAAGTTTCGACGTCAACGTGGTTTCCCGTTAATTGTGGCATCGTCGGCAACGACTTTGCTGAAAAGGCTGCCCGGCCGGCATGCTCATAGACGCATCCAATTCCTTTGACCAGGACGACCTCTGCCGGGCAACTTTGCCCGCTTGGCCGCAGAAAGACAAACGTTTTCTGGAGTTCTCCGAGCGTCTCCAATTATCGGCTGGGTAACCTGGATCCCTCGCTACGGCTGGAAATGCCAACGTCTCCCGCTGCGAAGCTACGTCGTTGTACCTTCTCTCTTGTGCTTACGTGTGGGAGCTGGATTTATACGAACGCTTGCTCCTGCCGCATTAATTGAAAAGGCCGATAGCCCAACATGCGACTCCTGTATATAGGCGCGAGGAAACCATTGATCGAGCATGCACCTGTTTTGTATCTGTAGTCGGTGCGACGCCCAACGCTTCTCTCTCCGGTCAACTTTAAATAAAATGTAACCCTGCTTCCTATGCGAGGCATCATATAGTGGAAGGTACCGAATTAGCTGTTCTACAAAAACGTCTGTACGGGACGCTCAGGAACTCCCATTCCTTGCGTCGAAATAATCGGGACAGCGAGTCGAAACAACAAACATGAGCAGTGGCGTAGCAACAGGGGGGGGGCCGGGGGGCCGTGGGCCCCGGGTGCACGGGGCCAGCAGGGGGGGGTGTCATATACGTCTGAAGACACCCGAAACTTGTCGATATCCTCGCCTTCCTCAACTACACCCAGGGGGGGGGGGGTGACAGAAGAGCTAAGGGCCCCGGGTGCCAGACGACCTAGCTACGCCACTGAACATGAGTCCTAAATGTATAGTCCCTATGTAACACCAAAAGGCCCGAACGCATATGTGTGCGTTGTTGCTGGATGTTCAAACACCAAACTTCCGTATGAATGCGCAGTTCTCAAGCCGTACGTATTTCCAGGTTTCACAGTGGGTGAGACGTGTGCTGGAGTAGAGCGTACTATTATATCATAGTGCACTAGCTCTACCATTTACACTCAGATCCTCCCGTGGTTCTACCTCTTCTCCTATTCGCCTTCTGCTGTCATGAACGATGCCCCAGAGGCCAGACGGCCTGATGTTGCTCGACCAGTTCCCTGTTCAGTAAACAACCCGCAAATAAATGGCCGGCCGACAGTCTTGCGCGGCGTCTTTCGCAGTCCTGCAGTCACTGCGCTCTGCCTGACCAAACTAAACCGAAGGCCTCGCCGCCAGTGCCTTATGCGGACCACGATGCACGCGAATGTCAGAGCCGCGTGGCTCGGAACAGAGACGAGGGGGAGACAGCGCGACCCACGCGCCAGCGCTTAGCCATTGGATTTGGTAATTTCGCTCCGGCCCTGATGACTCCCTGCCGTGACTCGGGGCACCGAACAAGACGAATGCGGAGTCGTGACTTGGCGGGGTGCGTGTGTGTGTTTGTAGATGCGTATACTGCGTGCGTAATTAATCCGTATATCTTTATGTGCCGTGCGCGCGCGTGTGTGTGTGTTCGAGTGTGTGTGTGTCTGTCAGCGTGTGTTTCGCACTCGTGCAACGCGTGCGTGAGAGTAAGCGAGCGTGCGTGAGTACTCCGTCCTCCTAGCGTGAGCACGTTATACTATAGTACCCTGCGTCTGCGTGCTTTGCGTATCCGCTTGCTGCATATAACTCGTGCACGGCGGAGTGAACAGAGGAGAACGGGCGGTGGTGAGGAGGTCTGTCGCGTCTTATCGTGTCGTGACACAACAGCAGCGCATTATTGGGAATGTACAAACGGGTGAAAAGTATTAAGAAGACGAAGCTGAAAAAAAAGTACTCCTCCGTAACGAATGGACATCACCGCCGAGCCTCTCAGAGCGCTGGTTGTCATCGATGCACAGCGTCTCCTCAAAAGGTCAAACATCCCGACTACGAAATATGATTCGACGCTTGCTTTCGCTTGCTAAGTATAGAGTGGGAACGTTGCGCGAGTCCAAAGCATGGGAAATCACTTGTTTGTGACGACGCCAATGCCACATCTCAGACAATGTGCAGTGGTCTTCGACGCCGCACGCGTATATGGTCTCGCTTCATAGAAGCACAACGACAATTATGCATAAAACGCGCAATGCCTTATTATGGCACACATCTGCATGCTTATGCGCGATCGTCTCCTTGTACTATATATAAGGTATATGCGCCCGACGTCGTAGCTCTTGAATATTTCCGCGCGCACTCCTGATTATTGTGCCCCGGCATACTGCATTAAAATATAAATTTTTGACTGATGCTAGTATTCTTAGTATTCTAGCGTAGCAACTCGGCAAAGTCTAGACAGGGTAGGGTGTCGCAGCTGTTTCTAGCCAATATTTTTAAATATTTGGGCGTGCTGTCGGAATCCGAGAGAAAAAGCATGTTGTCGGCCACTTTACGAAGCTAATTGTAGAATTCTTATGCGTACCATTTAGTTATGTAAGTAATCAACTTTAAATATTGATCTCCGCCAGTATTATATTTAGAGACAAATTTACAATGACGAAATTGCAGAGGATTCTGGGAAACGTCCGGTTCGGCAGTATTAAATTTGTGTACGCAATCGTCTCTTCTGTTTTGTTTTTTTTTGCGCGTGCCACGAAGGAAGCCCGCGAAATATGAAAATACCGGCATAACTAAACACGTTTGTGGATGGATGGATGGATGTTATGAGCGTCCCCTTTGGAACGGGGCGGTGGGTTGCGCCACCAAGCTCTTGCTACTATACTGCCTAATATTCTACCTAGGTTAAACAATGAAAAAAGAAAAAAAAACCGCGATCACAGCGCTCTCAAGCGGGTCGCGCAATAACCAAGGCATCAACGAACAGCGGTTTCAACCTAACGTGCATGCCGCCGCTGAAGGATTGCGACGCGGGCGTTTAGGTTTCGAAATTCACGCCAGCAGTTGGTGCCGGTTGCACTGCTGACAGCAGCATGAAAAGACTCCGAAATCGTTTCCGCCTCAGATAGTGGGCACTTATTGTGCGTCCAGCGCTTTACGTGAGACCGCACGCGAAACAAAAGTTGCCGCCGCTGCACACGTGACTGAATCCCGGATACATCTCGACTGCAGGGAACTAAATCTCTACGTAGGAGAAAACGTTGATGGCTCGAAGCTTGAGTTTCGCAGGCTGTATATTGTACCACTGTGTAGCTGCAGAGCGGTGTCCGTCAATATGGCTATGCTGCTGCTGCATCTAAAATAAGCCGTACTGGGCGTCAACAAGCAATTCTGAGACGCTAATGGCTCGGACAAGGTTTATAGTTAACGAAGGAAATCATGTCTGTCTTAATTGTGTACGGAAGGGTAAACAGTCTCGCCAACACAGTGACCGCAAGGCAAGATCGCTACCGATCGCACATCAAGGCAGAGATCAACATGCAAAAAAAGCACTGATGTCAGAATACGCGCAGATGCTCGCTCAGTGATATAATACAGTACAGTAATTAATTTGTTGCGATACTGACACGCGCTGGTTATATTGTCGGCTCTTGTTACGCGTCATTCGTCACAGAATAAGAAAACACACACACACACGCACACAAACACACACACACACACACTGGTTTTGTTCGAAAAGCTTCCGAGTGTTTCGATTTGTGGGGAAGAAAAAGACACTTTACTGCGCTCAGCTTCTAGTATTGTATACAGCTTCTTCTGCGCAGGTTCGTGTTCTAGACGAAAAACGTCCCAATAATTATGCGCTAGCCTCACGTTCGAAATAGCGCTGCAGCCTTTTAACTATACATATCTTGTCGTCAGGTCCGAAACATTCACGCGCACTAAAAAAGATGTTTATATATATATATATATGTGTATATATATATATATATATATATATATATATATATATATATATATATATATATATATATATCTTCGCCCATACAGTCATAGCCTTCGCCACGAACTTCACCGATTATCAAAGGTAGGCAACAAGGGCGTTATCTGGTCGCGTAATTATTCCTGGTGGTTCGAACAAACCAGTATAGTGGCAGCCTTAATTCAAGATCCTAACAGCTCCAGATTTAGAAGTCACCGCCATCACCGCCGTCTTCCTGCTCGGGCATCATTTTAACGAAGTGAATTGAATCAAATTCTGGTGCTTTACGTACCAAAACCACGATTTGATTATGAGGCACGCCGTAGTAGTGGATTCCAGATTAATTTTGAGCACCTGCAGACCTTTTGCCCCCAATGTAGGGGACATGGGCGTTTTCGCATTTCGCCTCCATCGAAATGCGACCGCCGCGACCGATCATAACGAAATCGTCATGATGTAAACACCGATGCAACTTCGGCATTCTTAAATGGCGTAAACTTTTGCGAACTGCCTGGATGGATTGCTTGTTATTTATAGCATCATCACGTGACTTGTTTGGCGGACCTTTACTGTTACATATGCCGATGCTCTGGGTGATGGTCTTGGTTAAAGTTCCGTTTAGCCAGAGGTCACCAATCGACGAGTTCCATTTAACAAAGTTTGCCAACATTGAGCCTATGGGCGGCCAACCAAAGCTAATACTTATTCCGTTCAGTTTATCCGGCATTTCCGCTTAAGGAAGTTTACTTGATCCATAGTCAATTGGATTCGTTCCGAACGTTTCATGAAACGCAACAATAGTTACTATTTCAGTGTTTTTGTGTATTCACTGTTTTTTTTAAAATATATGTATAAATAAAACCTGATAGCAAATGTCAACATAGCTGGACATTGTGTCTGTAATTACACAAATCACGCAAATAATTTTTTAAAATACAACTTACTTGTGCACCACTTCTGGGGTTGCATGACGCTCTATAGTAAATATACTTCTTTAAGCCACACTTAGTTTATGAAAAATGTAAGATTGCACGCGTGATACGCCTGTATCCCATACTTGCTAAACGCGTCGAACATATTTACGTTAGTACAAACTGGAGTCAAGAAATAATTACTTATAAAAAAATTCTTTAGCGTATCGTAGCATTGCGAGCAGCTACTCGATCCAAAGAAAGATTAAATTTCAATATGCAGTAGGCGCTTCGCCACAAAACATGCGTCAATGCGCCCTAAAACCGAAACTGGAAGTGACACCGAAAAGAGTACACCTATCGCGAGGTAATGTAGCGATAAATGCTATAGCCACACTACGACTGCTGCGCATGCACAAATAGTTCACACCGAACAACAGTGGAGTAGGAAATAGCCTTTTTTTTAGTCCGTGTAGGAGAAGTGTAGCGCCGCCCACTTAAACAGAGCCATATTTTACATCAGCAGTGTAACATGAATACTACACTTTTCGCAGTGCGGTTTCGGATGAGTGGACACAGCAGACGACAGACAAACAGGCTGGCAAACGTGTAGCCCCACTATGCATGCGACTGTCGGCGCTGACAGGACGATAGCGAATGTTCTCTGCAGGGAAAGCAGGGAAGTGCGAGCATGATCGTGTGTCAGACAGGAAGGTGAGCGAATCTTACAAGATAAAATTATCCTACTCACGAATGGTGCAGGCTGATTCAGGCTCCGTGCTGTGTTAATATGTGTGTTGCGCATTCGCGGTGCAATTAGCTGCAGTTTGTCTAGATTTGTTGCTGAAAGGGAACTCGTACATTGGCGTTTAGTTTCAGGCAAGGGCGTATACGCAGCTGTAAGTGGGAAGTCATGCGAAGTGCGGAGTCGGCCGCTTTTCATCTACTCATGGAGAGGAGGACGCGCAGTCCGCTCTGATTGGCTGCAGTCCTGTCAGCCAAGTTCAGCACACGACGTCATAGCCTCTGCCCGGCACTATGCGCGATCCAGCACGTAGTGTAGGTAAAACAAATAGCCCTAGCAGTAGCACTGCGCTTTACAATTCGCGTAGCTGGCCCATTCTTCGACTAATCTTTCTGTAGTTCTGTAGCCGCACTGCGATCGCGGCGCTCAAACGTGCAGCCATGCGGAAATTTTCATATTTCGCGGGTTATTCACGACACTGAAACAACGCTGAAATTTTGCTAAAGGGATGTTTCCTAGAACGCTGTATAACTTCTGCATTGAAAGTATGTTTCTAAATTGACTACTTTGCTGTGTTGATTTATTAATCCTTGAGCGCAAACAAAAAGAATGTAAAAATTGTTTCATTTGCTTCATAGACGGGAATACAACACCCATTTTATGGCATCCTCCTCTGTTATGTAAATAAAAAGGCTAAACTTGCTTTATTTGTGGTATGTCACGCTCTGTTACAGCACACACACATATATTTAAACACTGGCAAAAGGTAGTTATGAACGTAAGATTCTTTCAAAGTTAAAATCAAAACCGGAACTGAAAAATTTTAGGTTGTTCAGTAATAAAAAACTTCTATTTATATTAAAATATAAAAAAAATAAATTTTATTTAAAATATAAATTTTAT
Source organism: Dermacentor albipictus (assembly GCF_038994185.2). Taxonomy (NCBI): domain Eukaryota; kingdom Metazoa; phylum Arthropoda; class Arachnida; order Ixodida; family Ixodidae; genus Dermacentor; species Dermacentor albipictus. The sequence goes on along the minus strand of NC_091825.1, from coordinate 83,604,119 downwards.
AATGGTTGTGTTTATAATATTATGCATAAAAAGTTTAAAATAGCAGTTTAGTGCGGAACAGTTATTCGGTGCGGCGCTACACAAACAACAAAAATGGCGTCCAAAAGCAGCAGCTTTATGGATACGAGAGCTGAACTCGCCGAACTCGTAAAGCGCAAGGCCGAAATAGCGGTGCGTAAGTCTCACAATTTCAGCAAAAAACGTTAGTCAGTCGTCTCGACGCGCATACTCCACCCAAAGCCTTTCGGTTATGAAATAACCGCCTTATCTTTCATCTCTTTCAAAATGGCGCTAGCACTGGTGCAACATGGGGCCGTTTTGCGTATACCAGCCCGCACGTGTTTTTGTTTACGTTTTAGGAGCGGCAGCTCTCAGGCGACGGATCGCTACCTGAATGTGTTTACGTGTGAGCCTAACCTTTCACCTTGCTGTGCTGCCGCAGTACTGACTGCGCTAATTTGAAATCAGCATTTTAATGCGCGCGCCGCAATTTGGCGCGCTATAACTCCTTCATTCGCGCGTGCTCTTAATGTGCAGGACACTCTCGCAAACCTCGAGCGACAGATCTATGCATTCGAAGGCAGTTACCTGGAGGACACGCAGCTGTATGGAAACATTATACGAGGCTGGGACCGGTACTTGGCGCCGAACAAGTAAGTAGTTTCGTTTCTCGCGCTTCTGTTTTGAGCCGCAAACGGCCGTATTGGTTGGCGATTGTGAGTTGCGTTGTAGTCGCAGCCCACGAGCGTTAACCTGCCATTTGTCTTTGTGATTTAGCCTGCAACTGCAATTGTGACTGTGATATGCATGCCAGAGTTGGACTCTTGTAATCGGCGCTTGCTGTGGTTGTTTGTGGCAAGCCGTAGAAGTGAAACTGTTTGATACTTCCATTATCTTTTTCTTTTGCGTTCAAGTTTCGACGAAGCTCGGCATAGTTCTGTTGATCCACTGCTCGCGCAAATAGTTCGAGCTGTGACATAAGGGGTGTAGAAGGCTGAAATGTGTTTAGATATGTTGCATACTTCTGCATGCACATCACCAATAATGCCTCGACAATCATCAAACATTGCCTTCGACCTCATGACATTCCTTCGTCAACATTATAATGTCTACAACGGTGTTCTTGACATTAAGTTTGTGACCTGTGCGGTGCGTAGACATTGTGTAAAATAAAAATAAAGACAATTGTGTGTGTCCCATTTAGTTGTATAGCATGTAACTGACTGCTTCATGAACGCTTTACCTCACAGGTATCCGAACATTGGGTCTGCAATGCATTTAGCCCGAGCAGCGCGGGAAAGCTTGTGTTTTAAGGTGCACACAACAGCGTGTGCACAGCTTCACAATTCTTTCACACAAAGTGTACTTCTTGTGGGCTGATTGGCCACTCAACTTTGCAGATCGAATGTGGCAGTGAACCCTTTGAGATAAAACAAGTGTGTCACTGAGGCCTTAACAAAGCAAATGTAGTTTGCTAGGTTATTCTGTGCAGTGCGTTGCCAGCACTAGTGCGTGCATGCACTTGGCATGTACTTTGCTGCCAAGTGCAGTGAGCTGTTATCGCTGACATAAAAAGAACTAAGGTGGTCTCCTCACCATAGTGCGATCATAGTTTATCCCTGCCCTGCACGTGCCTATTCAAAGTTTCAGCTAGTTTAGCTTACACATTACAAGTTCAGCAGCTGTGGACCACATTGAAATGTTTTCGTTGTGTTACAGCACAAAGAGGTGTGGACTAGAAAAGTAAGGATGACGTGAGTGTTGTGTGCCGCAATTTTTCACCTTGCTCAAGAGCAGCTTACAGCAGGGTTGTTTTGTTTTTACGCGAGTGTTTCCTCTTTCATTTCGTTATTGTCGTGCTCATTGTACAGGAGAAAATCGGGAGCCACTTAATGGCCACATGAGAGTCAGATTGTGCGATAAGTCCTGCTGGTCCTAGCATGCAGGTCATAATTCGTCTTAGTAGTGTACGAGTCTCTTTAGTCTGGCTAAATAAGATCTGTGGTAAAAAAAATACATAGCAGTTAAAGCAATGCACATGTGGCATATCAGTTTTCTTCAAGCTGAAGTTTAACAAAAGACACAGCTCACAGGAAGGCAGAGACTCGGGAGTGATCTACAGCGATGCAACAAGCCGATTGTCTTCATCAGGTTAACGTAACGTCCCGACGACAAATCTCCTTGTCATTATGTTGGCTCCAGATTGAAGCTGCGCTTGTTGGACTGATGTTGCTTGCATCATTTTTTATGTTGTAGAATATGTTCCTATTGGCACTGTAAAGGTGTAGACTGTGTTTCAGTTATCAGTACACCTTCGTTTCAATGTTGCACAGCTGGCGATAAGGTGGGTGCAAAAAAAAAAAAGAAGAATATAAATTTGAATTACCTGCTCACTTTTGCTCGTGCTGGTGCCTACTCAATGTGCCAGCCGCTCACCTGTGTCACACTATTGACATTATGTGCTGCTTGCTTTTATTCGGCTGTGAATGATCTACCAGTGGCTGTAAGAAGCTTCACAAGAGCTGGTGTGCAGAAGTGTATTAGTTTGTAGTGTTGGAGTTATGACATGTAGCAAGGTATTGACAGTCCTGTGCAATCTTCTGTACCTTCACAGCAGTAGCTTGAGCTGCCTTACTGGCCCAAACATGTGTCTTCTTTAATTTGGCTTTAATCACATTTACTTCTTCTTTGGTTGCATTTGGTGATTAGGAGGCACACAACTGGTCAAGGAAAGGTCTGGTGCCATTTGCGCTAGCAAAGCATCTCATGAGAAGCAACGGAAGTATGTGCTTCTTGTGCAGTGCACTGATCATTGCTCATGAGCCCATCTACTTCACGAAAGGGAGAACTTATCCACCAGACAGGAACACAAAGTTATAAAGATTTCCTTTAGGGCTGGGTGATTGATCGATTATTTGATTAAAACTTTACTTACAATAATAATTTTTTTATTGTGATTAATCGGTTAAGCTCACATGAACGAAATCAGGCAAGTGCTGACATGAACGCTGCCACTTCTCTTGCTTAACAACAAAGAATTGGGAACCAGTTCCGACTACGCTCACACATGCCCACTGCACTTGCGACAAACTCCGTTGAAATGTTTAGTTTTCCTGTTCTTCTTTGCTCGCTTTGCTTGCTTAAGGTGATGCTTATCATTCCACACACATAAAATACTCTTCTTAGAGATACTGAAGTTCCAAATCGACACCCCCTGCAGAAAATAATAGCATAAGAAGCAAACTGAGGATTTAGGTTCCTTCCACCTGTTGTTGAACCCACTTGTAATGATACTGGTTTTAACAATATATCGAATATAACAATGGGATCTTTTTTTGCACTTGAATATTGTTATAAATGGGTTCGACTATGTAGAAGTTATTACTTTGATGACTACGCAGTTGGTTTAGATGCATGTTAAAGAGCCCCGTGTTGTCGAAATTATTCCAGAGCCTCCCTTTATGGCAGCCCTTGTGTTCCACTATGCATTTCTGGCTAGTTAAGCTCCGTTAAAGGGACCCTGAAACGATTTCCTACAAACATAGTGAGTTGTTACAGTGGGTCCTTCTGATCATTCATTGACACATCTAAGTGCTCCGTGTAAAGCGTGTAATTTATTATAAGGTTTTAAAAATGCACGTCCAAAAACCGGATCTTATGATCCTGTGGGAGCTCGTAGGTAACGTCAAGGGGCGCAAGGCATTCTTGGACTATTGGCACTACCGAAGGAACCTCAGCCTCAAAGTCGGCCGGAGAACACTGAACACAAAACAAAAAATCGTCCACAAGTGCTCCGTGTAAAGCGTGTAATTTATTATAAGGTTTTAAAAATGCACATCGCTGCCGATCGCAGCACACTGCTTGGCGGAATTTTAAGCCACTCCTACCTATATGACGGAAACCACCCATGTGACATCAGTGGGGCGAGCTATCCGATTAGCTAACCAGGGTGCATGATCGACAATTTTTCCAACTTTATGGTAAACAAATGATGTTTATAACAGTTGGAATGTTAGTTAATTTGTTTTTAGAAAAAGAAAATAACATAAAGAGAATGCACAAGAACAATTTCTCAGTACACTTAAGCACTTCCGGCACACAGCAAGTGTTGTCTGCTTGTGTTACAATGTGCTCCGTCTTTGATGAGAGCTTCGCCGTCAGTGTCGGCCTGTCTTTTTACGAGCGCTATGATTCGACTTTGTTGCGCTGTGGACTGCAAACGTGGCGACTGGCAATATGTCAAGCTGCGACATCGTGTCCCTCTGCAAGCCAGTAGACGAGTGGACTGGCTGCAGTAAATTTAATTGCCGCTATCCGATGGACGCCAGGATTTGCGTGATTATGGCTGTCCATTTACACCGGAAGATTACTAATGCAGTAGTGTTTCGCGAGTCCGGTATTAGGGTAAATGCAAGCGCAAGGGTACAGGGCCTGGCCGTGTCCCCTTGCATGTCGTTTCACGGGATGAACAGAAGCGCAAATGGGAGTGGTCTGCACGGTGCAGCCACCTGGTGGCATAGATAGAGCTCAACCAGACACAGCAGCAGTAAGAAGATGTATTCTTCTTTGCTGCTGGTGTAAATGTTTCGCAGGAGTGTAATCGTTAACATGTTGTTTTTGTAAATGTTTAAAATGTTTTACACTTGGTTAGAGCAATATTAGCCCTTTCTTTGGCTGGTTAAGCTCTGCGCCAACGGGTGGCTGGACCGTGGAGACCGATCAGGCAGCTCACGTACGTCTACGCTAAAGTTCCTTCATCCACTTGAGTTTATGCCTCAATCGTTCTGTCGAAATATTCAGGTAGTGTGTGATTACCGGAATACCAGACACGTTTGGTGCTACGACAGAATGCTCGCAACGCACGCTGCTTCTGTAGCTTTCGCTTGGGATTGACGGTCAACCCGCTAGCGAAGATGTTTCGCGCGAGCAGGCCCCAAAACAACCGGAAATGGACGTTGTGACGTTGTATCGTGACGCAGAACCAGTGAAGGCGGAGCTTAGCCCCGATCGCTCAGTGAACTAGTTGAGGAGGAAAAGCATGGCTAGGGAGGAGGGTAACTTGTAATCACTTGTAGCTCCATTAATACGTAACGCTTCACTTAAATTGTGGCCTACACGTCTACAAAATTTGTCCGAACCATTTCAGGGGCCCTTTAAGCCATCAGTCAACCAGTTGAAGCAGCATAATCTGGCAGTGATTGCTTTATATGGTGTTAATGATATCGATAAGTATAACATTTGACAGTCCAAATACAAGGTTGTTGCATACTGACAGCCAGATAACATGTCCTTATCAGGTTGCCTTGCAAGTATTTGTTGCATTTTCATTTTGTTCTCTACCTGGTTGTATGACACAACATGTTGCCTCAAGAAAGGGCTCCTCCTCATGGCTATTTCTTATTGCATTTGTATTTGCTATCTACAGGAACACAAACAGCAAGGCAGACAAAAGGAACCGCAAGTTCAAGGAAGCTGAACGTCTCTTCTCAAAGTCTTCCATCACTTCCATGGCTGTAAGTGTGGTCTCGTTTATTACCTGTGAGGTTGCGTCTTCTGTGATGCTTAATCTGTCAACTCCCGCTATAAATTTTATTGTTGTGTGAAATTTTCTGGGCATTATATCCTACTCCAAAGTATTCTGAACACGTCTTCACCTGACCTTACCTGCTCAGCATGCAAAACGGACACTCACACAAGCATTTATCACCTACTGTGAGCGTGCAGTGAGCGTAGGTGAATTATTTATCGCCTACTGTGAGCATGACCCAACGTTCCAAGCACCTGGGGTTTAGCAGCAGACCTCGAGGATTAGATCCAACCACAAGTGAATGCGAAAGGCACCCTCCTTGCACAGTACGCATTCTTCCGCCGAACAGGCACCATCCACCTCCTTTAGAGGTGCTTTGGTTGTCATCCTTGAGATTGACTGCTGATATCGCGGTGTTCCTCCTCTCTCCTTTGCTCCCATACCAACCTCTTCCAATTTAATCCATGAGCCAGCTTTGTGCTAATAAACACAGTATTCATTCATCCTTTCCTCAGCATCACCAATTTATTTAACCCCTTCACTTCTGCCTGTCTGGTGTTCCACAGCACGTTTTCCTGCTCAACGCGTCCTGCGTTATGAAAAAATCACTTTGATTTCTGCTACAGACATCGTATTTACAGAATGTCTGATTTATATTGTTGACAAGAAGCTTCACAGCAGAAGGAGTAAAAAAAAAAGATATAAAGTGAGCATAAATAAGATTAAAATGTGCAGGAACGACAGAGTGAAGCTTTGTTCTTTTTTCTCTCAAATTGGCCTCTTAAGAGTCTATGACTTCGCTCTTGAGAACTAAGCACAGCCTCTAAGATTCTGCTGCGCACTGTTCTGTGGTATGTGCTAAAAAGAATGAGCCCACTTTGTGAAGCCTGTTCACTTTTTTCAAGCCTGTTTCTCTGGTTTCAACGGCTAAGGCAACAGAGGGAAGTACGCTGAGCGTGAAACTTTATATTGCTTTACTATCAACTTCTGTTTAATGTGTAAACAAGTATGGCCATCTAGTCTGCGAAACCTAAAACTAGAAGGTAGCCTGTAGTGTGCTGCCATCTGTGAAAAACTATGCTACTAATATATTATTATGACTTATGTATTTCAAAGTAAGTTTGCATATTTAGTCTGTTGCTCCGAAAACATTCTCAAAACTCATTAGGTTGAGTCTTTGACCCTTTTAGGATGCAGTGTAATCATTTTCGAATAATAATCTATTTACTTGTCCTCAGGAAGCACTGGCTCTATTCCATAGCCTCATGAATAGCTAGAATGAAAATTTTAAGCCCTTTGACTTCAACATAGTGGATGGAATAGATGCTCTCAAGGATGCAAACACAGCGTGCTGGAATTTTGGATTTAATGTTGAATTTCGTATTTCATGTCTAACGCTATGTGATGTCAGTTATTACATTTCCAGCCTTTTTTAAGTAATGACACCTTGAAGGGATAAATTTGCATTGTAGTGTTCATTGTATTGCCCCAAACTGTTCTGTTGTTTACAAGTGCCACATCCTTCCAAATTTCGTATTGGTGTCAATGTTCACAATCCATGGGAATTATAGGATGTCGTGTCACGAAAAGCTGCCTTTCTCCAGCAAAGTAGTGCTGAGGTACCTCTCGCACAGGCATCTACATCTGCATGCTTGAACATAATTGTGGTTACGTGGAATAACAGCAATGCTCTGTGACCGACAGTGAGAGGATAAATGTGATTACATCATTATGCTATCACACCTGTTTGCAAGATTGCTTATTCTGCTGCAGCTAGTCTGCCTGGTTTAGAAGTTGACCCAAACTCACTGGTATTGCCTCTCATAACCTTTAGGTATATGGAGCACTGGGTGAGCTAGATTGGTTTTACTTCTATCGCTTTCCTTGAAATAACGCAGAAGTGCTTTACTTGGTGCTCAAGTAGACTGTAGCACACGTTAGTGCATGGTTTGCAGTGAATAACATACATGTTACCCATGAGTCGTTTGTTGCTGCAGTTTTTTCCAGACTCTTTGCTCGAAAGGGAGTCCATCGTAAGTCATTGCTGCACCTTCTGCAGATCACCCGTTCCCTGTTCTTATGGCTCTTGTTTGACCTTGTGTTCTCATTCGTTCTGCCGTACCTTTTGTCCTTTTGTCATGAGTTGCTTGTGCATTGCTGCTGCTTGTGCTTTTGAGTGCATGCCCGCCGACTGGCAGCCTTAGCAGATGCAGAAAGTGACGGCACTATATTGAAGGTAGTAGGCTTGCATTGACTACCACCATGCAACCACTCTGGCTTTTTACGTGTTCCTGAGTGAGGACATGAGTGTTTTTTTCATTCTGCCACCATCTAAAATGCGGCCACTATGGCTGGTGCTCAATTCTGCAACCTCTTGAGATCCGGAGCGCTGCCATGTGGTGTCTCTCATAGCCCAGTCACTGAGCAAGAACTATAGGAGGGAAATCTTTGCTTTCTCCAGTGTGCGTTCATTTAAAATGTGTTCAAAATGTCAGAAGTGGCTTAGGGCCCCTTAGGTGTGCATAGTGAATGGCTTGTTTTTGCATAGCATAGTACATTCTTCAGAGTAGATGTCACATACCAGAATATATGCCATCACATATTGCCACCAGTGTCCACTAGATGTCACATACCAATGTGGTTGTCCACGAAGATTGGGACAACATGCTTGTGGCCACATGTTATGATTGGTTTTACAGTAGTAAACCAGAATCCTTATGTTGCATGACACTTTTTTAGTGTGATATCATAAGAACCCAACAAACACTGATACCAAGGACAACGTAGGGGAAATTACTTGTGCTTTATAAATGAAATAAAGAAATGATACATTAATGGTAATGAAAGTGGATGAAAAGTGGGTTTATTGACCGGTTGCCTTCAACCAAAAAGATAGTGTTCTCGTGACGCCTGTGGCAGAAAGGATGTTCCACATCCACCGCCAAGGTTTGTGAGTGGTGGCACTGGCTAACACTCCCAGGGTTCTACAAGGAAACATAAATAGCCAAGAAAGTGGACGGGGAAATGGCGCTGTGGTAGCTCAATTGGAAGAGCATCGCACGCGAAATGCGAAGGTTGTGCGATCGTTACCCGCCTGCGGCATGTTGTTTTTTCATCCACTTTCATTACCATTAATTTACCATTTCCTTATTTCATTGATAAAGCACAAGTAATTTCCCCTACGTTGTCCTTGGTATCAGTGTTTGTTGGCTTCTTATGATATTACTAATAAAAATTGGGCCTCTCGGTTAACCCCCTTCTAGTTTTTTTAGTGTGAAGCATTCTTTACCTCATTCTTGGCACATTGTGGTAGGCAGGTAGGTTCCTGTCTCGCTTTGCTTTAATAAAGACATAATGTGTGACTGATGGTGGAGTCGAAGCTCGGGATGTCATTAAGCACAGCAGACCAGTGCTCTGACCACTAAGCCACAATTGCACACATACTTCTCTCCTGCCAAGGGCAGACAGCTGTTTGAAACACTCTGCATGCATGCCACGTGCCACTTTCTCAACTTCTTTCCCTGCGACAGCTTGGGCTTTGCAGTGCCTTGTTAGATTTCACTATCTCCAGGACTGGCCCACTTTCCCTCATACTTTCCTCATAATAGTTTACACTACGTAGAAACTGTGTGATGTACTAACTTCATGATTGCCCAACTTAATCACATTTTAGCATTCCTTTGCTGAAGTACAAATCCCATTTCTGTTTTAACATGTGCCATATGATGTAGTCATAGGTACATGTGATTGTATAACACATTGCTGCTGATGTTCCAATCCGTGTTTCTCTCTCTTACGCTCGTCCACTACCCACGTAAAAACAAACATTTGTCTTGTTGAGAACTGCATTTGAACGACCGACATATAAATCATGCCTTTGCTGCCATTCAACCATCATTAATGTGGTCATCATCGTGGTGCTGTCGTCACACACACTTAAGGCACATTCACACCGAAAGCGGAGCGTCTAAGCGGACAAGCGTATTTTCAAAGTGGCGAGGCGGCAAGCGCCCACGCCTGTTCAGACCAGCCACGTTGTCCGGCTATCCGCGCCGCCGGGAAGGCGGGGCATCTCGCAATTTCTTTAACAATTTCACGGACGTGCCGCCATCTCGTGGCACTTTGGGTTTGTACGCATGCTTTCGATATTTTTTTTGTCATGGGTTGGCGCGCTCCCGTCCGCTATCTACTTCTGCAAAATGATGAGCTCAGACGAAGAAGACGAGATCGTTGGCATATTCAAGATTTTCAAGATTTGATTTGATTGACTTGGTTCAAGTCGATTTTCAAGATTTGTTACACCGCAACACAAAAGAAGGTATAAAGTGACGACACGGCGCCGTGTCATCGTTTTATACCTTCTTTTGTCGTTGTCTTGTCTTGCGCTGTAACAAATGAATCCCAACCAACTGGCCCAACTTGCCATTTTGACGCTTTTGAATAACAGAAGCGAAAAGCCCAGGGAAAGACATTAGTTTACATTCGTTCACCAGCGCTTCCGCAGTGTCGGGTTCTGATTGGCTGCGGCCAAAGCGGCCAACTTATCTGCGCAAAAAAAATCGGTCCAGGCGCGATCCGGCCAAGCGGGCGCGTATTTTCCGCAAAACGGAAAATCCGCGGCCGCTTGTCCGCTCTGCCTTCGGTGCGAACGTGCCTTTATGCTCCCAACCCCCACAAACACAACTACTCGATTTACATAAACACTTTGGTTCATCTGGTAATGGTTTTTGGAACGCAAAATAATTCTGGGTGGCCAGGTGCGTGCAAAATGCTTCGCATATGATCAATTCTCACTGTGCATGGGATCTGCACATTAAAGAAAGCAAGAGTTGGGAACACCTTTGCGGTATTTGCATCACTACTGAAACATTCATTCCAACCAGATAAGTCAAAGATAGTTTCTCATTGTATTGACTCTTCTTTGCAATTTGGTAGAAGGTTCCACGACTTTATTGTCCAGCTATTCTTAGTTTATCATGGTAATTGAGAGAAAAGGGGGAGGCAATATGGTTATACAGTTGACTTCCGTTGCTTTGATTTTTCGGTTAATTCCATCCCGACCGAATGTCCTGGCTGGTGCCGATGCCTTTCTATGGGCCCGAACTTTGGTTATTTTGATCCTAAAATTGGCCTTTGCGGGAGAATTCGAGTTTTACCAGGCAGCGTGCATGCGCCTGACCCCTATGGTGATCCCAATAGGGACCCTTTTAGTGGCAGCATCTATCTCAACAGAGCTGAGGCGAGAGTGAATATGTGAAGTGCATATCATCTTTCAGAAATGCCTATTTTCGAGCAACAGCCGTAGCTAACAATGTCCGATTACAGTATTTACCCTACACCAAAGTGCATATTTCTATTTATTTCAAGATAATTGGGCCAAAAATCGCATGTGCGGCGCACTTGGATATGAAACCAAAACCACTTTAGTGGCATTCTTATGCTTTACTGCGCAACATGATGTATTGCAGCAGAGCTTATGTTGAATAACCGTGCGGCAATCCTTGCTTTAGGAAGCCGGCCACCATTGTGCAACACATATTAAACCCTTGCCTATATTTCTTGCTAAAAAATCAGGTGCGCGTTAGAGTTCTACTTTGTTTAGGAGCTTGAACTTCATTTCTATGTTAGCACATGGAAAGTTGGCACGCATTTGATTTTTGAGCGGGTTAGAATTGGGTAAATGCTGCCAAATGAATCAGCCGTGCGTTTGGCATATTTTCTGTGCCTTCTTTTCCTTCAATTCACAGAATAATTTGATCAATTTTGTTTGTCCTGTCAGCGCTGCATTAACGGAAGTTCGCTGCTATGCACACACAAATATGGGGCTCCCGGTGCGCATTTTAACCAGAAATTTCATTTCGTATCGTAGGCTCTAAGCCCCTAGCCCCAACAACTACTGCCATTTTGGCATTGTGTGTGTGACATCAATAAGTGTCGGGCCACCGTGGTGTCATCTGCTCCGAAAAGGGGTAAACCACATGTGCAAGCCCTGCCGAAAGGGTACTGGCCCACCTCGGTCTAAGTGTGCCTCAGTCTGACTGCCGAAGTGCATGTGCTTAGACGAAACCTTGCGTATACTGCTGACATGGACCACACAAAAGACATTCCATTCTGTCACCTATCATTGTTGCCAGACTGCAGTACAGTTCAACTGCGATATAAAACAATTTAAATACAGATTTTATACGACACTAAATGCACTCGAATTTTGCTAGCTGGCTGTGGGACACATAGGGCTTAGCATGCAATGCATAAGTCAAGCTCGAAAATTGGGTATCACTCAGTCCACCTTTAATAATGGCATCTCAAGCCTTTAGTTGTGTATATATGCTTGCTTTCTTAAAACATGCCTTTTTGGCTCTATTAAAGTGACAATAAATGTTTAATTGAAAAATGTATTGGCTCAAATGCCGTGTATGTGTATAAGGTCAATAAGTGTATTTTCCTTGTTCTATTGTGGTCTGCAGACTTTTGAATGGGTTGAGTCCAGAAAGTCTTTGGACTTCACTGACAAAAAGTGCCAGATTATTACTAGTCCACAGGCTTTCTCTAGGGAGCCCATAGGCTTTGCTAAAAAACATCTATGGGCTGCCTAAACTATGTTCTTTTTTATTGTAAAAGCAATGCCAGCTGTTGTTCCAATCAGTGTTCTTCAGTATGCAAGTACGTGCTCACTTGTACGTCTTCACTGTGCTGCAACACTCCCTGCACCTGGAATCATGCGTACATACATTTGGGTGAACAACAAGTGCTATTGAATGCCCTGTTGTGGCAGCCTATTTTAACTGGCTTGACCTCGTAGCTTTGCTCATTGTTTTTGTCCTTTTCCTTACAGGCTGTGAGTGGCATTATAGAGAAGGATGAGCGAGGTAAGTCATGCTTTGGATTGAGTAATCAGGCTTCGTTTGTTTTCAATCTGGAAATGTTGCTTCTGTAGTGTACTAATGTAGGGAAATAAAGGGCAAACAGGGAGGTATAAAGTAGAATGCTTCTTACAGGCAGTAACTTTATTGCTATTTGACACCATCACATACCTGGTCGTAAAAGAATAATTCGGTGAAGACAAAGTAAATAGTGAAGAATGCAGTACACCCTTGTGTAAAAGAAATTATGGTATCATAGGCAAAACGCAACGTTTAACCATGAGGTAGTGCGTGAAAACATGTACACATATTGAGCATGAGAAAATGGTGCAAGTGCGAACATATTATGTGTATGACCACGTTATGTGTTAGCTTCTTCCATTGATGGCGATGATTTGAATATTGTGGGACCTTGTGTGCACTTTCAAATTTGAATATTTGTTTTGCCCTTTACTTTGTGGTAATATGTCAACAGTGCTTTTCACAAATAACCCTGCACAACATTAAACTCTGGGCCAAAACTGTGATTTCGTTACGAGGCACTCCGATTATAGGGGATTCCGGAAGAGTTTAGATAACCTGGTGTTATCACGTGCACCTAAGTCTGGCCATAACCAATAGCATGATCACGAGGCAAAGTCCTTGAGAGGATTTTTGTCTATGGTCGGCAACCTTCATACTCTTGTAACTGAATGGATCACTTTAGGAGAATTAAGTGGATTTGAAGTATTGCCTAAAGGTGTTGAAATGTGGTAGTGTGTGCAGTATGGTCAGCCTCACCCAGTCTGATACCTTAGCATTTGGCTTTATCTGCAGCCCTTCTTTAATGCGAATAGCATTCTTTGCCTAATTCAAACATGTTGAGCCTATCTGTCTGTCTATGACTCAGTGGCCCAATTTATCTAATAGCTTGGGTCGCTAGGTATGGATTACTTATCGTGGTGCCATCATAGATTGTCGTCATTCCAACTTTGTCATCTGACTCGTCATGTCATCGTCGTCACGTCATCGTCGTCATACAGTCGTCATGCATTCCTTGTCACACCGCCATCGTGATGTGATCATAGTAATTCAATCGTCATTCCAGCTTCTTGATCTGACTCGTCATGCTGTCGTTGGCATGCCTTCTACTGCGACTTAGTGATCCAAGTACAGTGGAACCCCGGTTATACGTCCCCCGGTTTTGCGATGACCCGAGTTTTACGATGGATTAGCGCAGTCCCGGCGAAGTCCCTATAGAAGCAATGCATTAAAAACCCCGGTTATCCGACGCAATTTTACGCTTTCCGCATTATATGACAACCCTCGCGAAGTGCGGGACGGAATGGTGCACGAAAGAAAAGTGCGGCGGGTCTCTTTCCTTGCTCTGTCTCTCCGCATGCGGAGCGCTTGACACCGCTTGACTGGTTCGCTCCGGCGCAGCTTTCTTCCCTGCTTCATCTCATCGTTCGTTTCTCTCTCCCCCACCAGCAGCCGCCCGCGACGCTCGCTGTGCTGAAATAGTGCCTTTTCTTCTCCACAATCACTTTCTCCCTCTCTTCTCGGTGGCGTCGCCTCTCGTCGCGTTGGGGAAGCATTTCTCTCTCCCCCCCCAGCAGCAGCCACCCGTGAAGCCCGCTGTGCTGAAATAGCGCCTTTTCTTCTCCACAATCACTTTGTCCCTCTCTTCTTGGAAGCGTCGCCTCGTCGCGTTGGGGAAGCGTTTCTCTCCTTCCAGTTTCCCAGCAGCAGATTGCTGACAAGGTAGCGCGGAGAGGCCTAGGTTCATCGCACATGTTCTTCGTCATAATCCTAATGACCAGCGTTCAGCGGAGGTTTTGAGTTGTGTGGAGCAACACGATGCACGATGTCCCGAAAGCGGACAGTTCTGTCGCTCGGCGATAAGCTTATATTATCGAGGAAGCAAAAAAAGCAGCATGGAGCCACGAAAGCCAGCATTGCCCGGCACCTTAAGATGCCCGAATCTTCGCTTAAGATGATTCTGGCAAACAAAGCTGTGATATTGCAGAATGCCAACAAGTTCAGGCTCAAGCGGAAAGTGGCAAAAGAAGGACGGCATGAGAAGTTAGAAAAAGTTTTCGTCAAGTTGCTGCATCAAGCACGGAGCTCTGCGATCAACGTTGACAGCATCATTCTAAAATAAAAGGCGGACCTTGTGGTATTGCGTCTGGGCATCGACGACTTTCAGGCATCGAACAGGTGGCTAGATTGCTTTAAAAAATGAAACAGCATTGTGTACAGCCGCTTCTGCGGAGAAAGCACTTCCGTGGACGTTTCGACGGTGAATGAGTGGATGGAGTCGCTGCCGGAGATGATTGGTGCATACAAGCTCTGCAATGTTTTCAACGCCGAGGAGAGTGGTATTTTTTACCATATGCATCCCGAGGGAACCCTTGTGTTTAAGGATGACAGCTGTCATGGTGGCAAGCGTAGTAAAGAGCGTGTGACGGCACTATTCTGTGCTAACGAGGACGGTTCCGAGAGGCTGCCCGTGCTCGTTGTTGGAAAGTTTGCAAAGCCACGGTGCCTTAAGAACTTGAAGACACTGCCTTGCAGCTACAACTTCAGCAAAAAGGCATGGATGACGTCTTCGCTCTTCAGCAATTTTTTGCAGCAGCTGGATAACGGAATGGATGCTAAGGCGAGGAAAATATTGCTTTTCGTGGACAACGCACTGTGCCACCCACCCTATAGGTCCAGCCTGAGGAACATAAAGGTTTCTTTTTTCTGCCCAACTTCACAAACCGGCTGCAGTCGCTGGATGCCGGCATCATTAAGTGCGTCAAGCAAGGGTACTGGAAGCGGTTAGTGCAGCGTCAGCTGGCGGCTATGGAGTGCAGCTAGTCGGAAAAAAATATCACTGTGCTCAACGCCATGTATTTTATTGCCAGTTCGTGGAACGCTTGTCGCGAAGCACAATTGCTAACTCGTTCAAGCACTGTGGCTTTAAGCGAGAGACTGCCTCCTCTGCTGGGCACGCAACAACCTCGATGGCGCTCGAGGCCGATGCAGGCTTCGCCAATAATAATTTCGAGGGTTTAAACCTTACCACGACCTTCGCCAAGTTTGTGGAGGCTGACGACAACATTGCGATCTGCGGCAAGGTGTCGCTGGATGACGTCATCGAGGAGGCTTTGCCTAGTGCCGACACTACTGCGACATCGGACGAAGACAACGACGGCGTCACAGATGCCGTGTCTGTGCCTACCACGTTTGTCGAGGTGCTACGGCACATAGACGGCATCCGGGACTTCAGCTGTTCACGCGATGCCACAGAGGACCTCCTTTTGGACCTTGCCCAACTCGAGCGAAAGCTCTTGGCTTCACGGATCAAACAAGTTCCAAAAGAAACTTAGACTTTTTTTAAAGTTCGTGCCGGCTGGCGGGAATCACGGCAGTGGGCAGTGGAGCGCCGTAAAGGTTTGTTTGAATAAAGCGTGATTGGTACCTGTACTGCAGCATTAATTCTTATCACATTTACTTTTTTGGTGATTTGGGTTTTCAAGCCCTGCAGAGTATGTTAGTAGTTTACATTGAAGTTTCTCGTAAATGCGTCGCGTGAAATAAGTAGTATCTTTATAGGCATAATTTATGTTCGGAATTTGCGACGCCCGCATTTTACGACACTTCTTCGCAGTCCCAAGAAAGTCGTATAATTGGGGTTCCACTGTAGTCTAATAGCTTGGGCCAAGAGGGGATGTGTTTGTGGTCGCGATGTCATTGGGTTGATGCAGTGTCGACATTCCAGCTTTGTCATTCGACCCATCCTGTCATCGTCATCACGTCATTGTCGTCACACAGTCATCATTGCCACATTGTCATTTTATCATTGTCATCACTTCAGTAACATCATCCCATTGTCGTCATGCCGCCTTCATAATTTCATTGACGTCAGTCTTTCTTAGTCATTTCATTATAATTATACATTTGTCACTCAATCAGGGCTATGCTGCCCTTGTCATACCACCATCGTCAGACAGTCACTATTATGCATCTTTTGTTATACCCCTGTCACACTGGGAGTTTTAATGTCATTCGAATCGAATGTCATTCGCCCACGGAAGTGCAACACTCGAAAAATTAATGTCATTCGGTGGCGATATCAATGGCGATCATACCAAAAAAAAACGTGGCAACTAAAGTAGAACGAGGTAGGTATAAAGTGCTTGCATAAGCAATCCATATATTTAAATATATTTTTGGTACGTCACTTCACTGAAAAAAAAAATTTTAGTATTGCGTATGCTTTGAAGGCGCAGTGGAGCGAAGAAAGAAGACACCAAAATTCGCTGACGCTGCGATCGCCCCCATTAATTGATGACGATGGCGATGCCTCTCAGGTTTCGGTTTCACTCCAGTGGTGCCAGCGCTGCTTTACCACTCTTTCGTGTTGCAGCAGCCATCAGCATTTGCCCAAATTAAGCGGTGTGGGGCCGAATTCTGACGAATTAACGAAGGTTTGGTCCCATAGAGTAACATGCACTTTGGCCGCGTCCAGTAAAGCTGTCCGAATTATCAGTATTGACAGGTGTCGAATTAACGAGCGTTTACTGTAGTATTGCGCTGTCATTTTTGTGCTGTAAAAAGATCTATGACTGCTTGTGTCAAGCATGTGGTGTGTGATTGTCGCACCTTCTGTTTGCCACAAGCATATCGATTTTATTATTGCTTCCTGTTTTGAGTACATCACAAAAAGTATTCTCCCTCGTTTTAAACAAATGAAGTGTAGCAGTGAGACACAAATGCCATGCTTTAGTGACTTGTCGCAATGTTTGATGACTCTGCTATCTCTGTGATACCATGAAACATGAACAGGGTGATGCGAACATCACTCAGCAGTAGAAAAAAGAATCGTAAGCATGTACTCCTATCATATCTCATCACATGCCTTATATTACAACCAGTGCATTAGGATACCGTATTTACTCGGTTCTAACGCGCCCTCGATTGTAACGTGCACCTGTTTTACCCTGACCAAAAAATAAAAAAAATGAAAACCTCGATTGTAACACGCACCTGTTTTCCATGACCAAAAAAGCAAAAAGCAAGAAAGAGTACAATACCGTGCACCACGTGCTTTCATGTAAAAATACTATTTTCTCTCATTTGGAAAAAGACAGATTTATTCCCAATACACCAAAGTTGCGATGAATAAACACACAAATGGAAGCGGCGTGCCTTACCGCCAAGATTTTCACTGCGCCGATACGAGTCGCCTGAAGCAACAGATGTCACTCATCGTCGCTGTCAGACAACTCCTTATCGCTATCAACGGACCAAAGCATTTCATCCTCGGTGCCGTCCGTGGCATTCGAAATACCGCACCTTTAAAGGCCTTGTTGACCATGGCAGACGGGATCGTGCATTATGCATCTTTCACCCGTCCAGCGAAGCCCTGCAGCGAGGCACGCTTCATTTTAGTGGCGGGCGTGGATTCATGACAGCCACTGACAAGCCATTTGGTGTAGAGCGCCCGAATTCTATCTTTCACTGGCTTGTTCAAACAAACATTGAGTGGCTGGAACTGCGATGTCATGCTGCTGGGTATCACAACAAGGTCGGTGTTGCATGCAGCCAGCTTGTCCTTGGATGTGCTGGTCAAAGTGGCACCTGAACACGTCGAGCACAAGCATCCCACGCAGACCTGAACTGCCGCTGGGTCTCTTCCGCCAAACGTTATCAATACAGTCAGCAACCAAATCCGTGGTCATCCAACCTTTTTCATTTGCACGCACAATTACGCCACTCGAAAACACGATTCCTTTCAGGAGGGTCTTCCATCTGAAGATAAGATACGGGGGCAGCTTGTGGCCATCCGCAGTGTAACAAAGCATTGTGGTGACTTTAGTTTTTTCGTGGCCGCACACGCGCACTTGCTTCGCCCCCTTCTTTTCAATAGTTGTGGTGGCAGGCATGTCAAAATAGAGTGGTGTCTGATCGGCATTTCCAATCTGTCCAAAGTGGTAGCCGTTTCTATGGCGCAACTTCAAAATGTACCGCTGAAAACTGTGCACTTTCTCTTCATATTCTTCGGGCAATTTTTGGCATATCCCTGTCCGCCTTCAAAGAAAAAGGCCTTTTATTTTCATTAAAATTTCATAGCCAGCACCTGCTCGCTTTGAAGTTACTCTGCATTAGCCCTTTCGGTAGGGCTAACTGCATCACCCCTACTTTGAGCAGATCGGTCGTCACAGGCCGTTGTGCCGCTCGTTGCTCTTGCACGTATTTGGCGAGCAGCTCTTCTATTTTGGCAAAGCGACCCTGCTTTGGTTCACTGAAACCCTTCCTTGTTGCTTTGCTGGCGAAAATATTCTCCTTTTGTTTGTGCCAGTCCTGCACGTAAGTTTCGGGAACTCCGAACTCCCTTGATGCGGCCTGATTGCCGTCCGTCTCCGCGCACATGATAACTTTCCTATTAAATGCAGCACCATGGTGGACTCGGTGTGCCTTCGCAGTGTGCACTTCCCTGCTGATTGAATAAACGCAGAAAAGGGGAAGACAGGCAGTAGACTAGGTTGTACTAGCTCCTGGTTACACGTATCACATGGAGGTATGCACATGGAGGAAGCCACAGCAACTAGGCTAGAAGCGCGTACGAGGCGGCCATTTTTCGAATGCCGATGGTGATATGGTAACGTGGATTTAGGATCGTTCTCAGTTCTAATGCACATGCAATTTTTGGACCCATTTTGTTGAAAGAAAGGTGCACGTTAGATTCGAGTAAATACGGTAATTGCGATGATTGCATGGCTCTTGCTTAGTAATTACGCGATGAGGGATGTTCTTCTAATATGGGGGTTCTGATACCACTATGGTGAATTCATGTTGCTTTGCAATTAGTAAATTGTGGGCTTTTGTAATTTTTTTTGCAGCTACAAAGTGAAGGAAAATAGAGTATTATATAAAGATCTTATTTGACACAGCACTGTCTAGACCGAGGGCGTCATAGCAATAAGTTCATAGGCAGCTTTTGTAATTTCCTTTTGCTTTTTGTTGTGAAATTGCTGGACACAAGACAGCGGCCACTATTAACTAAAATAAAACAACCTAATGATTTTAGCTCCTCAAATGCCTTTTTCTCACATCGTTGTCCTGCACATAACGGTGCAAGGGCGGTAAAAATAATGTCGTCGTAAACAACCCTATGATCATACTAAAGTACTGTCATTCAAGGTGGCCTAGCTTGCTTAACAGAACTCATTATGGCTTAAATTTCTCAGCAAAAAAAAATAAAAAAAGGAAACGAAGATGCATGCGTACAATTGGTGACGTAGAGCGCACATTAACTTGCTACTTTATTTTCATTGTACAAGAATAGACATTTTTAAACCACTACAAGTTTTGTAGAGAATGCTATATTAAATAACTTGTGCAACATTAGTTGCAGAGTAGACGGAACACAAGCGATACATGCACAAAAAGCCACAAGGGAGTGCTGAAACAGAGATTGTGTGGTTGAATGCCAGTTCCCCATTGAATGAGTTTGCGCTTCTCTCAAGTACATAGAAATGTATTCCACATTTCGTTCACGAACGTTGCATGGAAGTGCAAGGTAAGATCAGTTCACTGCAGTCAGTATGTATCATTACCAAAATATCGGGCCAAATAGTTCACAACAGAATGTCGCCGTGTTCATTTCAATGTGCGCCGTCGACAACCTAGCCATACTAAAGCAGCAACGGTGCTGCCACCTATAGTTTGATCTCAAGGATCTCAAGGATCAAGGATAGATCCGATGCATGTTCCTGCATGCTGTGCTATCTCGACCGACGCCAGTGTCCCGCTGCACATTCCAATGGCCTGGTAGGGCTGCAGTGCTGACTTTTCTTGAAGCCAGTCTATAGCCCGTCGTAGCGTTAGCACATGTGCCCGGACATTCCGTTATGTTTGGGAGAGGTGAACCCTTTACAGCCCGGCGCGCGAATGTGACTGTCGTAACTGCCACCCGTTGGCACTTCCTGGCAGCACCAACGTTGAGGTACAACATGCTCTATCTTGGCCCTGGGCTCTGACACTTGCGTTTCCCAGGATGCTCTGCATGTATGACTGGCAGCTTTTTGGCTCAGTGTGATCGAAGCTGTGGCAGCAGAGTTAGTAGCTGCTTGTGCTCGAACCATGACATTTGGCAAAAAACACGAGATAGGCGAGCCTGTTCATCAGATTGTGCGTGGCACTGATACCCGTATTCGGAGAAGCGCGCCTAGCATTTATCCATTTACTACTGCTGTCAGCCAACGCTTGACAAAGAAACAATGGTGCACTTGAACAGCATGCGGCACGTGTCACACAGGAGGGTTTTGAGCTATGCTCACTTGTGTGCGAGCTGTGCCGGACTATAAACGAGCCTTTAGGGATGGTTCAACAACAATGCTGGTGTCCGACTGTCCATTCTTGATAGCTTGGCCATACGGCAAGTTCGGGGCTCCGGCGCCAGCTGTGTTGATGACTCTTTTCTAGCTGACATTCGGCACCAATCATTTTCCCACATGCCACTGTTGTGCAGACACTGTTGTAAAACAACCCTTAACAATTTTTCTGTAAAAACAATCTTGTAATCAACATCTTGTAATCATGTCCAGCTGACTTTTTACGCAGAAATACTTGGCATTGCCGAGACCCTAGAATTATACTGCCACATGCAGCCAACTATGTGTCACGTGCATGCACATATATGTACACATTCATCGCACTTATTTAGTCCTAACGTATCCTAATTTGTAACATGCACCTTATCTTGGTACTCAGAAAAAGATAGGAATGTGACTTTCTCGATTGTAAAGCGCACCCTATAATTTGCGTGCATATTCTTTATACTGGTAGCAGTCATGCATACGCATGCCATGTTAACGAGGCCCTGAAACACTTTTCTAACTATGCATAGAATGACATCACTATTGATTTTTGTCGCTTTACAAATCTGCCATGAAAAATTTTTCTAATCCTTCAAGCACTAGCGAAGTTGGAAGTAGTTATCGGACCTATCAGTGGCTGTCTCTCTCATTTAATTTCCTCTAGCACTCTGGAAGCTGCACAGGAGAAATGGCAAAGGGGGTGCTGTACAGGTTGAACGCTAGATGGCTCGTGGCAGCACCCGTGGCGGCCGTGGTATTTACGCTACGCTTATCATGCTGGAGGCCTTGCGTGCCAGATGCGGCAATGTGCAATTGTCGTGTTCAGACTGGCTATGCAAAGATTAAGTTACTTTTTTCTTTTCGTCTTTTTGAGATTGCAGACATACCGTATTTACTTGATTCTAATGCGCCCTCGATTGTAATGCGCACCTGTTTTCCGCGACCAAAAAAAGGAGAGAAAAAATCTCCCTCAATTGTAACGTGCACCCATTTGCCATGACCTAAAGAAAAGAAAACTTCTTTACAGTACCGCGCACCTCATTATTTAATGAAGAAATACAACTTTCTCTCACTTGGGACAACAAAGACTTACTCCCAATGCACTAAAGTTGCAATAAATATAAGATGTTGCAGTTTCACCCGAAAGGCAAAACATTGATTACGATAGCAAATTAGTAGATAGCTATATGAAAAGTAAGGATAGTAGTTTTATCGGCTGTATAAGCTTTTAAACATTCGCTTACTAACTAAATTAACAAGCATGGTGTCATGCGTGCTCAAGCAAACATGAATATGTCTTGCTCAATGATTGCAGAAACTTTTTATCAGAACGCTGGAGTGGGGAGAAAGTGTGGTCGCAGGCGCGAGCGAGTTGATTTTTATGTGGCTTCTTGCTTCAACGTGAACTAAGCAATGAGAACACAGCGTGGTGCGCCTAGATGCATAAACTTCCTCCATCGCAGATTGCTTTCAAGATAGGGGCCGCGCGACTGTGCCTACGCAGCAGTCACCGGAGTAGAACACCTCTCCTGTTTGTGCTAGTCCTGCATGCAAGTTTCGGGTACTCCGAACGCTCGTGATGCGGCCAGATTGCTGCCTGTCTCTGCACACGTAATTACTTTCCTTTTGATTGTGGCATTTTAAACACTCGGCGTGCCCTCGCTGTCGGCACTTCCATGCTGATAGAGCAAATGCAGAAAATGGAAAGACAGACGGTGCACTAACCTAAGCGCACATACTACAGCACATGGAGGAAGCTACGGCAGCTAGGCTCGAACCGCATACGAGGCGGCCCTTTTGAAGTGCTGATGGCGACATAGTAACACAGATTTAAGGTCGTACTCGATTCTAACACGCAAGCAATTCTTGGACCAGTATTATTGGGAAAAAAGTGCGCGTTAGGTTTGAGTAAATACGTTACACATTATCACTTATTCAGCTCACATGAGGAATAAATGTATTACTGAGAATGATCTTGCGATCACAATATCAGCCAGTGGCTGTTGTGGGTTCAGCTGCTTGCAATGATGCTGCATGATGACATTGCGGAAGCAAAAGGAAGTGATTTATTGCTGTTTTCGACACCGGATTGTAAATTTCCAGCTTCATGCAGTGCAATAATATTTGGCTCACGTGTTCACAGGAGCCTCGCTAACAGTTTGGAAACATTTTCTTACTCTGTTAAAAAAGTGTTTCAGGGCCCTTTTAATTTGCAAGAATAGCACGCATTGGCATCAAAAGAAAGAAACTTTTTATGTAGATCTGTGCTTTTTAATCTTGGTGGCTGCTTCTCTTGGAGCCAGGGGAACAGTTGCGACAAAATTTGCCCACTGATGGGCTTCTTAAGCTGTGCACGCTTGTTCATATCTGTTAATCTTGTGTGGAACTTAAAGTCGGAAGGGCGACTCAAATAGGCCTAGCGTGCTGACAAGCCATGTGGCAAGTATTTGATAATCACTTCTAACTACTGCCTAAACATTAACCATTTGTGCATTTTTTGTGGCATATAGTATTTCTGTGACTGAGGCACTGTCTCTGTCAATACACAATTTGCAGTCAGCGTGTGGCGGCAGCTGCTGCGGCGCTACACACCTCAGCTGTTTCTTATGAATGGTGCTACACACCTTTTAATCAGTGTGTCGGTTGGGCATGGCACTTTTGATCGTTAGTTTACAGCAACCTCATGCATGTTAGCACTGTTGCACAAGTGAATGCTGTTCCACAATTCTTTACCTTCCGCAAGAAGGGCAAGGTACAAGGAAGATGAAAGGTATTGAGACACACGCACAGAAAGTCGACAGCTTTGAGTGTGCCAAAGATAGCTTTCTACTGTAAAATGGAAGCTGGGTTTCATCTTCGAACTATTTTGTCGTCGTGGATTCCGTGACGTCATGTAGTTGCCGGTGCCCCTGGGGCATCTTCTTCATCCCCAGACCGCACCAACAGTGAGTCCGAGTCACAGAACCAGCACAGTGGCAGCGAGGAGAATGGGCCTGTGTCCTCCTCCCTGTTGGCGTCACAGGGGGGTTCCACTGTGGCCGGCAGTGGTGGAGGTTCAAGCAGCAGCACATCCAGCAGCAGTTCTGGCGGCGCTGTCAACGGTGGGCCTGGCGGGCCACAGTCGCCAAACCCGGGTGCGTTGCGGCTTTTTCCCGACTTGTTTGATTGAGCTAACTTTCTGTGCTGGGGAAAGGGACATGGTGCATTTACATGAATGCAACAGGAGGATATCGCGTTTCTTAGTGCATCGTAGTAATCCTATGTGACTTTATTTACATGTTGCACCTCCCTCTTCATCCTCAACAAGCTGGAAACTGTTTCCACCAACTGCATTTCGCTTGGAAATGGGGAGAGCACTCACTAGCAGCCACTTCACCTTTAATCCGAAGCTTTCTTGTCTGAGTCATCTCCGCTTTTGTCATGTATCAACTATCTGGCCTCGTTCGCAAAGCAGCCAGTAAAAAGAACAGATGCAAGGAATAAATCATAGTAGATGAGCTCTGCCTGAAATAAATTATAAGCCTTGTGCCCCCAAAGAAGGTATGTAGAACTGCAGTAAAGGTCGGGCACCTTTTTCTCTACATTTGAGGTTGCGCTTGTAACATAGTGTGGGGGTCCACTTGAATGTTGACCCGCTCAGCTTGGATGGCTCCCAGAATGCTCTAGAGATGCACATACCCATAACCACTGGTTATGTGCCTATACATACCGTACTTGCGCAATTCTAACGTGCACTTTATTAAAGTAGAAGGTGCATTCAAATTTGCATACGCGTTACAATCCTAACTTACTCTCAATGCAAGGTAGCTAGCCACACTGCCATTGAACGGGTCATCTGAAGAAAGTGACGCTCAGAGACATTGCAAGATGGATCCATGGTGCGTCGGATGACATCCCACATATGATGATTGCAGGAGCCTCCAGAAGTGTGGCATTTCTAATGCATTAAATGGAACTGAAGATGACTTTCTGTGGTCGGTAGACAGCGAAAAGGAGGTGTCGTGGGACTTCGATAGTCACTAGCCGCTGAGATTTGGCTGTGTGTGTGTCTGCGTGTCTTTGTATGTTCCGTAATATTGTTTCAGTATGGTATGCGTAGACTGAGGTTTTGTTAATTCATGTGTGCGGTAGAATTGGCCCCAAGTAACTTTTTCTTGTATTTGGGCGGTAATATACCTGGGCGTGACAAACAGGGCCACAGTAGAATTGTCCAAATACAGTACCTATATACCTACCTGTTGTGCCATGTCATCTGAGCCAAACTTTGAAAACATGCACATGCCACGTAGCTTCACAGAACCATGGTGATGTTGTTTGTCATCACTTAAAGATACTCAGATTACCTTTTGCATTCCACCTAATTACATAATTCGTCTTAATTAATTAATCAGCTTCTGAAATATTATGAGACAAAAAGTGTCCCTGAGAAAATTGTAGAGCAACACGAAGAACTTCTCAACCGGCTTTCTGTTGCTCAATACATGTTACATAGAAGTGTTTTTCCAAGCATGAAAGAAGCTCGCAAAAACACAAAAGACTTGTCTCGCGACTGACCACTCGGGGCACTTTGCGTGTATTTGTGGGCCTTCTTCATGCTTGGGAAAATACTTTTAGGTAGCATGTATTGAGTAACAGAAAGCCGGATTGGGAGTTCTCCCGCTGCTGATATGACCGTTGCGTGCACAAACCCTTGTATTCTTGCTGGGCAGCTGTGTGTATACAGCTGTGTGTACGAAACTTCACCCATGGTGCATACAGTGGTCCGAGTTGGACGGTCAATATACTTTAAGTTACGAATGCCGGCTGTCTTCCTTTTGTCTTATTTCATGCACCATCCAGCAGCGATGCCGATGGCGGCGTTCCTCATCATGCCAGCATTGCAGGACCCCTGCTAGCTGCCAGGGCTCTGTTTCTGCTGTTCAGCCGCAGTTGCCTAGCAAGCTGTGTTGCGCTGACATGTTGCCCCTGCTTTTTGTTGGACACTATGCCAGGAGTTCCAGCGCAAGCGAAGCCTTGCTATTGCTTTCAATGCTTCGCCCAGTTTCACTGTTGGGTGAAACTGCCAGTCTTTTGTATGGACGAGTTGGACAGTTTTTCTGATTCTTTGAAATCAAAACACAAGAAGCCTTTAATTCTGTTTATCATGTGGCACTGCTTGTTGTACATGACTGTTTTTTTTAGAACAAGTCCCTGCAAAAAAAAAAAGCTTAACCATAGAGAAAGACATTGAACAAGAGCAGACACTCCCATAGAGCCCAGAGGCTGAATTGACTGTAGCGCACCAAGCGGATGGGATTAACTCCTTCCGGTTTCAGTTTTGGGCACGCGCATTTTGAACAGCAGCTGGCACGCGCTACGCCGGCTGCACTACTTGGCACATTTTTTTCCCTTCTTCTTCTGCTGCTGCTAACTCGCGCCCAGTCTTAGTGCAGAATTGATTATTCAATTAAAATGATGGTGAACTATCTTACCAGCCTCCATCAAACGTGTGTCACGTGCGATTTCCTAAAGTAGATGCAAAACACCTTGTCAATTTCGCTCTATACAAATGCTTGTTCTAGGCTTTTTGTGCGTTCATCCAACGTTGTGGCACCAGGTAAGCAGCAGTAGTTCCCACACGAAGCTCCACCGGACAGCATCAGCTGAAAAAAGTGAACTACAAGCTTGTGTCATTTTGATATTTAGCCCTTATAGGAATAGTGCATGTAGAGGGGAAACGTGTGAAAGTGGTGAATGGGTGACATTACAAACAAAAGCAATTCGCTTTTACATACATGGCGTCGAACCCAACTCATTCCGAGCCGTACAATAAATTACAAAGTAAACATCTGATTTCCAAGCATTCCCCCATTCCCGGGCATTATTTCCTGCACTTTAAGAGCACAAATGCACGGGCAACGGCGTGTTTGCAAAACAACTTGGCATCACCCAGACCATGCTAGACGCTCGCAGAATGCCCTCTACTCACACTCAAGAGAAATGTGTGGGTGCAAAGCCTGTTTTCAGTCGTTCAGCAGACAGAATTTTCAGCTTCTTCGTTTTTGAGCTCCTCAGCATTATCTTTTACGTGTTCTGCTGGCGCAACCAACACACTCCAGTGTTATCACCCTTGGCAATCACTCGTTGTGTCTTTGAGAAACAGGAGTTCCGAAAGAAGGTAGGTATATTTTGCGGGGCCGTAGAAAGCGTCACAAACTTGTCTCGCTAAGATTCAGTACACGCCAAACTAACTGTAACCATGGCTGGCTTGCTTTTTGCTAACTGCTTCACAACCCCAGGTGTGGCAAGCATGCCTCAAAAGTATTCCAAAATGTTACGAAATTAATTAGAATAATTTTCGGGTCAGTGAATGCGTCACGAACTTGTCCCAGTAAGATTTAGTACACGTGAAACTAACTGCAGCACACAGCTGGGCTGCTCTTCGCTAACTGCGTCAGAATGCCTGGTGCGGCCACTGTGCTTGAAAAGTACCCCTCAAGAAACTAAACTAGTTACAATAATGTTTGGGGTCAGAAAAAGCACCAAAATTTGTCCCAGTAAAATTCAGTACACGAAAAACTGCGTCACACAGCCGAGGTACTTTTTGCTAACTGCGTCACAAAGCCGGGTGCAGCAAGTGTGCCCAAAAACTACTGAAGTAATGATATCAGGGCTCATAAAAGGTGTCACAAACATCTCCCAGTATGAGTAATCAACTCAAATTAACTACGCCAGGACAGCCGAGCTGTTTTTCACCATCTGCATCACAAGTCTCGTTTCCGTGCCGTAAAAGCCAAGATTGCTTGAAATGCATCGCAGACTGTCAAACAAAATTTCTCACCTTGCCGTAGTCATATAGTGCAGTGGTGCCATGTCGAAGTGCAGAGGGAACACAAGAATATGCCGGAAGCCCAACAAACACGCTGCATCCAAAAGAGACGGGTCATCAAACAGGCGAACTTCACATGTGCAAATGGCCTTGCTGGCTTCAGTGGCCTGTCTGGCGCATGACACATGCATCTGTAATGCCTGGCATGCCACTAGCTTGTTTCTAGGTAACGCAAGAAATGTAAGTCGCAAAGTATAAGTTCATTTATACACAAAACTTCTTAGTTTTAGCAGGGAAGAACAAAAAGAATGAAGCATTGTCTAAGATTATTTCACATTCCTTTTTTTCCGATGCTTGCGTCAACTAACGGATGGGATTAACACTAGCCGTGATGTGTTTCCTGTTGCCAGTTTTCGTGGAGTGTCCCCTCTTGTTGAATTTCTTTCTCAGTGGCTTAACCTTTTTGTGGAACTGTGCGAGAGCTTGCTGTGTAACCAGGTGGGCATTTCTTTTTTCAAATGACATGCAGGTGCCAGGTCACACAAGGGAAGCCTGCCTCAAGCCTCCATGGCTTCCCAGCATCATCATCATCAGAGGGGCATGGCAACACCCTCATCATCATCCGCCGGGAGTGTCAAAAAGTCGGCAAAAAAGTTCCGCAGGTGGGACTTCAGCTTTTCATGAGCTCTGTTACAGCCAACACTCTTTTACTTGACACAAAGTTTTCAATCTTCATGTGGGATTCTTTGTGGCTGTTCGAAATTGCTGCTATAACCTATACAATTAAGAAGCGATTTTTTGAACGCCCAATGTTTTGCGCACACCCGATAATTCAGATGCCTTAGCAGCACTGCCACACCATAGAGTCAATCTTTAAGGACGTGTGAAATTTTGGACGCAAAACCCCTTCGCCGTCATTTTCCGTACTTCTTACCGTGGCCACAGGTCCGAAACGGCAATAATCGAAGACACCACCGCCGCCATTTTGGTTATTTCACCACCTCAAAGCAGCGCTCTCGCACGCAGATCCACTGGCAGCCGTAGCCACCACTGCGGCAACGCTAGGCCAATCTGCTACAACATTCGCTACCAAGCTTCTTTCTGCTCAGTGCCATGTTTTTCATTGAAAGAATTCACTGCTCTCAGCAATGGCAGTGATTCTGCCTTTATAATCCTTGCCAATGGCTTCGAAGCTCGCAAAGCATGGCTCATTGTGTAATGCCAGTTCGCAAAAGTAAGCTTCGCTTCAATACAGCAATGTTACACTTAGAATCATACGCTAAGTATTACAGTGAAGCATGCTAATAGTGGGAGGGGGAAATTGTCATGGGAGGCAGTCTGTATTCCTTAATTATGCACACATGCACCCGCTGTCTCCTGCCACAGTATGAGCACTGATATGCCTAATAAGTGTACTGGCAGGCTTTCAGAACTATTTCGGGTGTGCCTGCGGTGATTTGAGCCCTTGGGAGCAGTAAAAGGCATGCATGCATTTTTTGGGGGCTGCCCAATTTTTCGGAAGTTTTTATGGCCCCTAGGGAGTTGAAAAATTGGACGTTGACTGTATGTCTTACGTGTACGGTTTCTTCACTCCATTCTTGCCAGCCGAGTCTTCAGGCATAAGTTATATTGTTCATGTGTTTTGATATGCATGGGAAGTAAAACTTATCAGGTAAAGGCCACTGCGCTTCAGTATCACTATTTAGTTTTACTTCAGGAACTAAAGAAGAAATGAAATCAAAATTTCAAATGAAGAAAAAAATGAACCCTCTAAGCAAGGGATCGCCAAAGGACAAGAATGTCTAGGCATTAGTTTTTGAGATACTCTGTGCAGTACATGCACTTTTGTAGGGCGAGCCTGTGAATCACTTTTCTCGTTGCCTCTTCACTGAGGATGGTGCTTTGCTGTAGGCATCATTAGTCATTTCATTGATGGCCCAGTGAGTGTCATAGTGAGCAATATAGTGCAAACACATTATTCCTAATGTGCCTTTATGCTTTGTTCAATCAGAGTTGAATCCTTGCTCTCTGTCTTGGCATCAGTATTTGTGTGTACCATTTGATGACCTCATTTTATGCCTGCCTCATCTTATCTTGCCACCTTATTTATCTCCGTTACCCTGTAGCCAATCCCAGATCCAATTCTCCCTTTGCTCTTGTCTTTTCTTATTGCAATAAAAACTTGAGACCAGACAATATTAACCATGTCAGAAGATGATTGACATCATTACCAGGGTGTCTACCAACCGGGAAAACTGGGAATTCTCAGGGATTTTGAGTAGTCTGGAAAAACACGGGTAACACTAAGAGAATTTGTGCCTCTATCAGGGAAAATTAGCTGTAGTTTTATTGAAAGGGTCGAAAGTCGTGGTAATGCTGGCTCGTGTAACAGACAGGAATTGTAATGAATTGTCTTTGACACCCTGTCGTCGGCTGGAGGAGTTGCTAGTGTCCAGTCAATGGACGACTTTCTGGATTCCTGATAATTTGGACGGCTTCGCGGCACCACCACATACCCCATAGAGTCAATGTATCAGAATGTCTGAGATTTCTGACGCAAGAACTCTTCACCGTCAGATTTTCCGGACATTTTGCCGTGACCTCAGGTCTGAAACAGCATTAATCAAAGCCACCACCGCTGCCATTTTGATTACCTTGCCGCCTCGAACCGGCACTCTCGCACGCAGATCCACTGGCAGCCGTAGCCACCACTGCGGCAATGCTAGCCCTAGCTGCTTCGACGTTCGCTATGAGGCTTCTTGCCGTTCGGTGCCATGTTTGTTATTGAAAGAATTCGCCACTGTCAGCAGTGGCACAGACTCTGCCTTTGTGGTCCTCGCGATTGGCTTAGAAGCTTGGAAAGCACATAGCGTTGCATAATGCCGGTTCCCGAAAGTCAGCTTCGCCTCTGTACAGAAATGTTACTTAATGAAGCACACACAAAAGTATTGCAGTGAAGCATAACAAGCGTGGGAAGGGGCTGTGCCACTGGACACAGTATGTATTCTTTAATTATACACCCGTGCTCCCAGTATTTCTTGTCACAGTATGAGCACCAATATGCCTAATACGTGTACCGACAGGCCTTCAGAGCGTTTTCGAATGTGCCTGTGGCGGTTTGAGCCCTTAAAGGCAGTAAGTGACATGCATTTTTTTTTTCAACTGGCCAATTTTTCGGACGTTTTTGCGGCCCCTAGGTAGTTTGAAAAATTGTATGTGGACTGTGCAACTGACCAAGAAGATGCTTTAAATGGTCTGTGGGGCGAACGAGTGGTGGAAGGAGGACAAGAACAGAAATGACCTACGCACTGAGGAATGAACGGGAAAGGAAGCGTGCTGCCGCCATTTTGAAAGAGCTTGAGCTCAAAAAAGAACGTGTTGGCTGATGCCACGATGCAAGTGTCTCTCATCCAAACCAAAGTAAACTCTTGAAATCGGTGAAACACAACACTGAGGTGTCGTGTATGGGCTGAGAGTATGTCAGTACAGTTGAGGTTGACTTACGAGCTGTTCAGAGAGAATCTCAATTGTGACAAAGTTCGAGCCTCATACCACTGAGCTTGCTATCAATTGATAGAAATAGCTCATATTCGAAAATATTTGCTTCTGTGTGCATCTCTTTTTTATTCGTATTTGAGAATGTCCGAGTCGATATGCTTACTAGAGAGTGACGGCATCTGGCGATATGGTTTCAGCCCATCTTGACAGAAAACATAGTTCTGCATCACTCAGGGAATTTTGCAAAGGCGCCCAGGGAAAACCTGGGAAACTCAGGGAATTTAGAAATGTCAACTTGCTAGACACCCTGATTACAAAGTAAAACTCAACATTGAAAAGCACCTGAAAAACTTGAAGTCTACTCCAACTCAACAGCTGTTCAACTGCAACAAATTGCATCTAGGAAGAAGATTTCACTAAGTTTCAGTGTATGTGTACAAATAAGCTTTATTTCCCACTCCTTAAATTTTAGCCTTCAGTGTCCTTGAAATCCTTGAATTTCGAGCCAAATGTGTTGTATGAACCCTGGTCGCATCGTTCTGACTCTGGCGCATGTCAGTAGGGCATGGAAATGCACAGAAGCCATACAGCATTCACACATGCACTTACAGTGCGAGCTGTATCGCAGCAATCGGTACTCTAATCCCTCAGCTTGTGCGGATATAAATTTTTTAGCCCGAAGCAGAGTTGAAGTGATTAGTTCGAATAATCGTGGCGTTTCCCTAAAACCTTCACACAAGTGCCACATGTTGACAAATCTAAAAGAAATTGGTTCTTGCAAAGAATGGGTCTTTCCTCTGGAATCAGTTTATTTCCAAGCTGCTGTTATTCTGATGTTTTCATGTACAAAATCAAGTTCAACGTTTTTTCCAACACCAGCAGCACAGAAAATTAATTTACAGGCTTTTGCTCAATGCTGTCCTTAACTCTACTTGAAATTTTATGACAGTCGAGGCAGCAGGAGTGTTTTGCGTTTGCCTGTTGCATGTCATTATGCCATGTAAGGAGTCATTGACTGTGTGACGTTGGCCAGGTGAAAGCAAATTCAGCTCAGCGCTTTCTGTATACACACAAGCTTTAGCCCATTCTGTCCTGTTAGCACACACATGAGCTTGGTAGACGTGCTCACCATCTCGGCGACCCTTAGTGTAGCATGTGCACATGATCTCAGGCCTGATCACTAATGAGTGGCAAACTTCCAGTGGCAGTTTCCCGCTCACCACCATGCCTGCCTTGGCTGTTTGGGCTAACCAGTGGGCCTACCATTGTGTGCTACTGAACCTTTTATTACATTTCCATTTAGTCAGCTTCATGTGGAGAGCAATTAGGGGTGGACCATAGATTAACCTTTCTCCTGGCGCGCGGATGCGACCTGTAGCTTTCGCTGCACTGTATAGAGTTGGTGAGCATATGTGGCAAGGGGGAGAGAGCTCGAGAGGGGAGAGTATCAAATGAGAACGAGAAACAGAAGTGGCCAAGTTTTTGTTCGTCAAATGCCTGTAACGTTGTTATTGCACCATTTCAAAATATATCTTGCAGCTATGTGCTCCTAGTAGAGTAGTTCACATCAGCCACTACGTACAGTCATCTGATTTTTCGGACATCCTAGGGGCCCCGAAAATGTCCGAAAAAATGAATGCATGCCTTTTACTGCCCCCAAGGGCTCAAATCGCCACAGGCACATCCGAAACAGCTCGAAAAGCCTACCAGTACACTTATTAGTCATATTTACAGATGTACTTTTTGTCTTTATCGGGTGACACATTTCACTGCCTAACAAATGTTATCACACAGCACAGGACGCGCCTGCATGTATCGGAAGCTTCTGGAATGTTATTGATGCTTCCATCCGTTGTCTGTGACCGAACCTTGTGAAATCTGATCAGTGGGTCAAGCATGTCGGCTTTTATACATCAGTCGTCGAATGTTCCAGAGTAACCGCCAGGACCTGCGTGCCTTCCACAAAGTTCTACATTATTCGCGTCGCGCACATATGGGATCAGATTACACAAAGTTCGGTCACAGGCAGCGGATGGAAGCATCGATAACATACCAGAAACTTCCGATACATGCAGGCACGTCCTGTGCTGTGCGATAACATTTGTTAGGTGGTGAAACGTGTCGCCCGATAAAGACAAACAAGTACACGTGTCAATATCATTGATCGTACTGTGACAGGAGATGGCTGGTCTACACATGTATAGTAATCAAAGAACGCATACAGTGTCCCGTAAAAGGGGCTGCTTTCCTCTCATGGTAAGCTTCACCGCAATACAGTGTATATGCTTTACCACGTAACATCATGGTATCGTGGCAAAGCTGACCATCGGGGACTGCATTATGCAACATTTGACTACTGGCGTACTTTCCGCACTTCTAAGCCATCGGCGGTTAGTTAGGTGGGCAGATGAGATTAAGAAATTTGCAGGGACGGCATGGCCACAATTAGTACATGACAGGGGTTGTTGGAGAAATATGGGAGAGGCCTTTGCCCTGCAGTGGGCGTAACCAGGCTGCTGCTGCTGCTGCTGATGATGATGATGCCATCGGCGAAGAAGACAAAGGCAGGTGACAGTGGCGAATTCTTTTAATGAAAAACATGGCACTCAACAGCAGGAAGCTTGGCAGTGAATGTCAAAGCAGCTAGGCTTAGCATTGTCTTGTGGGCTATGCCTGCTAGTGGATCACTGTGTGGGAGCATTGGTTTGACGCTGCGATATAATGAAAGTGGTGGTGGTGGTGGCTTCGATTATTGTCGTTTCGGACCTGTGGTCAAGGCAAAACGTCCGGAATATAGTACCGCGAAGGATTTCAGCTTTCGAAATTTCAGACGTCCTTATACATTGGCTTTGAGAGATAATGGTGGTGCCACGAAGGTAACCGAGTTATGAAGCGTGTTCAAAAAAATGTGCATCCGAAAAATCAGTCGTTGACTGTAACTAATTATTGAGCTTGGGGACATTTAGTGGCCCATTGAGGCGATTACACACCACTTCCATTACGATAGCTTATTCAAGAGACAAGATTTTATATGCTAAGCTAGTAACAACAGAGCCATCTTACATGTTTCCAGCATTCCCAAGACTTGCGTGCGTCGCAGGGTGAACTGGCATAGTTGTTACTGCACAAATGTCATGTAGTGGTCCGTAGACAGTGATAGAATTGTATCCGACAGCGATAGCGACAGTCGTTAAGTGTGAATAAAAAACAGTAGTGTGTTGAATTGGCTGGTTGTATTTAACTTAAATTGTCAAAGTGAATTCTGCAGGTAGCTCCTTTTCCTGATTGCAAAAATTGCAGGCATGCTACTTTTTTCGTGTCGTAAAATTTAGTGCAGATTTAATTTTCGGGCACACATTATTTCTTACTGTAAACACATAAAAATTGGGTGCTCAGATTTGACATTAGAAGCAGGCAAATACTACAGCATGTAATCAGTCACCATACGTGAATGGGGTCCACAGTGCTGTGATATCGCTACCATTGCACGTTCAAATAAAGCGATTGCGATTGACTGGCAGTGTTCTTTTTGTGTGCTGCTTGAAATTTGTGATGCAAAATCTACATCATTCCTTCAGATTTCTCTTGAAAATTACGTTGATTTCTTTCAGGGCTGTCGATGAGTGAAGAGGGGTGGAGCTTGGGCCTGGAACAGGATCAAGGGTATCCATTCTTTTTACCGGCCATAACCTTGGCACCAGTCATGTCATCATCATGGAAGAGCGGCTTTGCAGTGTGGCTTGTGTCACTACTGCAATAGAACCACTTGGAGCAGAGCCTATAAAGAACTTGTAAATGAAATGTTGCATTGTACAGCGCAGATGGTAGCCTTGTGTAGCTGCTGCATTAAAGCCATCGTCCCATTACGGCTTTAGCTGTGTGACCTTCTTTGTAGCCCCTCCTTGTGCAATGTCTTAGTGAAAATTGATTGAGTGAAGAAATGTTTCATTTTTGAAGGGATGGTCCTCTGGCTTAATACGAGGAGTGAGGAAGGCAAGAAAGTGCGTTTGAAGTGGGAGGTGCCCTGCAAGAAGCATGGTCTGCAACTGGTGTACTTTTTATTTGAATGTAGACCAAAACTTTTAAAAAATAATGTGTGAGAGTGAGGGTTCGGCTCAAGTTCGAGGATATGGTTTGAGCACAACCGCTAAAAACTGCTAACTGCAAGAAGGTAGATGCCATGGGGCTGAAAAAGATGTTGCTGATTTTATCAGGATACAACGATGGAGAGCATATCGACGGCGGTTGAAAACTGTCACAAATATTCAGGACATCGCTCGGAACAAATTCATATGCCTGTCGGCGCTGACATGCTATTGACATGTCTACTGCTTAATCAGGTAGTGAACTGGGTTGCAGTGGCCCACATTAAATGAAATTCCGACCGATCAGATAATGCGAGCGTTCCAAAAGTGCAACATTGTTGACATGTTGTTACCCCCGTATTCAGAAATGCAACTTAAGTCTAAGCTCATGTTTGACTTGATTTAAATGACGCCTGGCGTTAACGTGCCCAAAGACGCTCACTGCGTTTCCTTCGGCTTGTTCACGACAGATGTCGCTTAGATGAAGTCAAGCATGGGCTTCAACTTAAGTTGCATTTCTGAATACAGAGGTTAGTGTTCTTTTCACTCCCGAATGCCTTTTACGTTTGAGAAATGTTTTTTTTTACCTTCCCACTTTTGAGAGCTGGCCTATAATCGAGGCGGGCCTATATTCGAATAAATATGCTAATAGTTCGAATTTTCTTGCAAAAGCCAGGAAAGAAACTAGGGCTGCAGGATGGTCCTCTAGGCCACTCATCCGCCGGATCCACTCCTGATAGCTAGGCACATCATCCTGGTAGAGGTACTTTCTGCATAAATGGCTAGCATATGACTGCACCAAAAAGAAAGAAAAAGAAAAGCACATTTTTTTACTAGCTTCCCACAAGAAGCCGTTGGTCAGCCTCAGCTCATTTACCATCTGACTTCTCTGCAATATTTGCATGAATATAACAAGATGCTGTGGCAGGCAGGCTGACCTTTTGGGAAAGATTTCTAAAAAATGGTATTTATGATTATGTATAATGCTAATTATTTGCATTGCAAGTGTGCCAAGGGCATAAAGGACACTGAAGATGGTTATTTATTCGTTTTTCTTGCTTATGAAAATTTCTATCCAGACTTCTTTTCACCATGCTTCACTGGTTTTACAGTTGCTTTAAAATGCATGTTGCAGGTTTATTATATAAAAAAAAGATGCAGGTTTATACTTCCATTGCTTATGGTTGCATAATAATGCAAGGAAATAGCAAATCATGTGCTTTTAATATTAATGCAAATGGCATTCTATGCCTACTTTAGCCATTTTGAGCCTACCTGTCTGTCTGTTTCTTCTATTATGCCAACCCAGTGGTCTAAGTTGTCTAATAGCTTAAGCCACTAGGCACAGGCTCGTGGTCGTGATGTCATGGTTGTAGCATCGCCGTCATTCCAGCTTTGTCATCCAACACTTGGCATGCTGTCGTTGTCACACTGTCGTCATCATACAGTTGTCCTGCATCTGTTGTCACACCGCCATAGCGATGCCATCGTGGTTATTCAGTCTTCATCATTCCAGCTTTGTGATTTGACTTGTCATGGTGTTGTCATCATGCCTTCTGCCCCGACCAAGTTGTCCAAGTCGTCTGATAGCTTGATCCATTAGGTTCAAGGTCGTGATGTCGTCGTGGTCATAGCATTGTGTTCATTCCAGCTTTGTCATCCAACTCTCGTCATGCCGTCGTCATCACGGCACCATCATCACACAGTCAATGTGATCGTAGCACTGTCGTTTTATCATTCTTATGACTCGGTAACGTCATCCCATTGATGTCATGCCTCCATCACACCATTGATGTCAATATTCTTTTTTTGTTGTATTGTAATCATACTATCATTCAATCATGATTACACCGCCATTGTCAATCATTATCATAGCTTTGACATCAGACTCTCATCATGCCGTCGCTGTACTGCTGTCATGCCATTGTCATCACTTCAGCATTGTCATCTTATTGCCATGCTGTCATCATACCACCTTCGGCGATCCATTGACATCATTCCTTGTTTGTCATTCTATCATAGTCATGCTGTCGTCATTCAATCGTGGTGATGCTGCCATTATCATGCCATCGTTGTCATTGCATCATAGTCACACAAAAGCTACCATGTGTTCGTTGCGGTACCATTGCCATGCAGTCATCTCATTGTCCGCATGTCATCGTCATCACGTTGTCGTCATTATGCCATCGTCATTATTAAATAATCAGTATCTTATTGCAATCCCATCGTTGTTATGCGCTTTTGTCGTACCATCGATATCATTTCTGCTTTGTCATTCCATCATCACTGCATTGGCGTCACACAGTTGTAATGCCTGTAAGCTCATGGGCGATCTTGGCAAGCTAGTACCATAGCAAAGTGGGACGATATTTGAGTATGTGGCATATAGCTGAAGCAATGGAAGTGTCAGAATTACCATTACACATGTGAAATAAATGCGACTTTAGGAATATGGTCTGTTGCTATATTGCTCAATTGCTATTTGCCTTATCATCGACAGTCATCATGGGATGAGTTCTGCCGGAGTTTTTTGTTACTGTAGGTTTTTATTTTTTCTTACACCCTGTTCCTTTGGTTTGGGTTAGCTTTATTACATTCACTTAATGTCACCAAAAATAAAGGTGGGAAAAGAGTTGCCTTCATGTGAAGCACTCGGTGCACGGGGCTCTTTCCTTGTGCAACATCTCTCTTGTGTTCCACACAGGTGGTCATCATCGGAGATAGAGCTGTGACCTAGCAAGATGCTACCCCAAAAACTAGTTGATTCTGGTGGACAAGAATAGGGGATATTGCATGCATGTTTCAATGCCGAGATTCATTGCATAGTTTAGAATTCATATGTTAGTGGAGAGATGAGGCACCATGTGGGGTCTTGATTGTGCACAATGCAAGCCCGTTCTGAAATGAGTGTACTATCTCATGAAACTGGTGATCAGCATAAGGACTGACAGGATTTAAGCCAAAAGTTTTATTAAGCGCCATCAAACTCTGCAGACTTTAAACAATAAATGGTGGCGACCACTTAATTGTCTGTCGGCAACCAAGTACACGCTCGGTCTTCACTCTGAAGCTGTCGGGCGAATTGCATGCAATGCTAAATTGTCTTTGTGTAGCATTAGAGGCATGGCTACTTGAGATCCAATATCAGAACATCCACTGTATTGGTGTACTAAGACAGCAATATGCGACACCAGGTGCCAGAAATGATCAGCGATGAAATGTTTAAAGGAGTGTCCTTGAACTGAATCATGTTGGTAAAGAGCAAGGGCGTGCAACATCATGCTTTGCAGCTACTTTGTTCGCTGGCAGCCTAGTTAAGCACATTTGCACGTTAATTGGTCGAAGTAAGTGCATGCCATGAGCCAAGCTTGCTAAGCCTAAACAAAGGTTACGGTTTGGCTCGGTTTGGTTTGCGTAAAATCGAGACGTCATAATGTAAGCACTTGGCATTATAAATGTAGCTTGCATGTGCATGTACACATTTATGTGCACATGATCTTTTTTAATCTTCCTGTGCATGCGTTCTACCTGTTCCATCTGTCACACAGCATCTGCTGCCAACAGAATACTCATTATAGCAAGCACTACAAAACACCCTGACATGTCTGCAATGTACTCAGCTTGTCCTGATGCCCTTCGGGCAAATGCTAGGGATGTTCGCTGGACACTAGAAAGTGTAGCCAAATGGTCGTGCGAGGGATCTCCGCTGGTTGTATTCAACACAACCCTTGGATATCCATGTCCTGGCAGTAATGTCTATAGGAAATGCAGTGGACATCACTGCGGTCACAGGGGAGGTGCCACGGCGTTGTTCCGATACTGTTCCATGAAGCGTATCATCTCGCCGTAGAGGAGCGCTGCCTCGTCACCCGTTCCCACAACGAAGTCGTAGTGTGTGAACCGCTGGTCGGCCACTCTGTAGAGACGGGCAACACTGGGCAGCTCTCTCTGCAACCGTGCCACATCCCATGGGTCGGCGTACCAGTCACCTGCGCTATGGTAGAGCGCCACGGGAACTCGTACACGGGACAGCTCGTACCTGGGCGGACGCCACTGCAAGAACAAAGACACGGACAGACCAAGTAACATGAAAGAGAGAAATAGATAAGTAAAGGAAATGCAGTGACGTTAATGAAAGAAAACCCGGTTTGCTAACTTGTTAAGGGAATATGTCATGATCACAGTCTATCTCGCCGGCCTGTCGACCTGTCTTTAGCACACACATAGATTGTGAATAGTGTCCTAGTATCTTTTATTGTGACAGTGGCTGCAGTGGCTGGTTGTCCAGCGCCTCTAACATGGTACACAACGCCTGCCTCTTCATATTATAATGTGGGCAGATGCACAAAAGATGTGAGAAGCCACGAGCCAATGCTCTAGCACTGTCAGAACGCCAGTTCTCTTTCTCCGTGGCACGTTTAAA
The DNA here is from genome assembly GCF_038994185.2 of Dermacentor albipictus. Lineage (NCBI taxonomy): Eukaryota > Metazoa > Arthropoda > Arachnida > Ixodida > Ixodidae > Dermacentor > Dermacentor albipictus. The sequence goes on along the minus strand of NC_091825.1, from coordinate 83,564,564 downwards.
GAAAAGGAGCAGGAAAAGCTCCTACTGATGGGCGCAGGCCATGCTCTCTGCTTCGTTGGCGGCACAGGATGTCAGATTTAAGCAGAAGTTTTTTGGTACGCCACCGTTGTGCAAGAGGTCAGTCGTTCTTAGAGAAACACTAAAAACAATTACAATTTGGTTTGGCATGTCAAAACCATGACACGATTATGAGACGCGCTGTAGTGAGGGGCTCAGGAATCGGAGTGCCCTTCATCTACACCATTCGAGTGGTCTCGAATGTGCAAACAGATGAATGCAATGCTAAAAATGCAGTTATGGGCAGCTGCTATTGATTTGCATGACTGCCTATGACGGCTTCGTCAATTTCGTCGACACAACACTGAAAGTGATTCGAAAAAGATCTGAGGGCTCATGGTTCTTAAGGTAACTTACCGTTTGGTAATTCAGTATGTTGAGTAGCATCCCGTAGTCGTATTTTCGGAAGCAGTTGCAACGTATAAGCTGTGAAGCAAAACAAAAGAAAAAAAATGTCGCAAGTTTCGCCCCAAAGGTGAAGCATCGATTGTGATAGCAAATTAGGAGACAGCTATACGAAGTAAAGATAGCAGTTTTATCGGCGTATAAACTCGGAAACATTCACTTACCAACTAAATTAACAAGCATAGTGTCCGCGCTTGGATATTCGCTGTCAAAACGCCGGCGTGAGGAAGCGCGGCAGCAGCGACGAGCTAAGTGGCCATCGTGCTGTATATCGCTGAAGCGCAAACTGAGCGGCGAGAACACGGCACGCCCAAAGGTATGAGCCGGCGGCACAACTACAACATGGAGATCGCTTTCAAGACAGGGCGCACGAGACGGCACGCGGCCGCAAAATACGCAGTTGCTGCCTGAGTACAACGCCCCCCTCGCCCCCCCCCCCCCCCTGGGACCATCCGCGTGGCGGAAGACAGCGCGCGGCCACCCCATTTTCCTCCCTAACGCGCGCGCGATTTAGCGCGATCGTTGGCTCCCGTCGGGTGCGGCCGCGCAATCCGCAGTTGCTGCCGGAGTACAGTGCCGCCACCCTTCCTCTCCTCCCATCTCCCACGGGCCTTTCGGGCGACGGAAGACGGCGCGTTTCTTCTCCGCTTTCCGTCCTAGCGCGCGCCAGATTCAACCGCGATCGCAGGGTCCCCTCGCGCGCTTTCACGCGCACATACAGCATACAGCACGCGGCGGCAGTGTGACGATGTTGTGACGACGACGACGGCGACTGCAGAAACGCGCCTGGTGTGTCCATATAATTGCTTTCGCAATAAACAATGTTTTTCCGTTTGTCTGGGACACGTTATGGTCGCGCTAGCTTAGTAACTTTCTCATGCCGAGCTTGAAGGGCCCCTGAAACGGTTCGGACAAATGTTGTAGACGCGTAGGGTACAGCTAAAGTTAATCATTCGCACCACAATTAGTGTGAACCGTCTCATATTAAGAGAACTACGGACGTTTACAAGTTACCCTCCTCCATAGTCATGCATTTTCTGTTCAACTCGTTGGGAAAGGGATCGGGGTTAAGCTCCGCCTTCGCTGTCTTTGCGTCACGATGGCACGTCGTGTCGTCGACTTCCTGTTCTTTAGGAGCGAGCGCGCGAAGCCTCTCCAAACTCTCCGCCAGCTGCTTGGCAGTCGACCCCAAGCGAGAGCTGCCAAAGCAGCGTGCGTTTTGAGCATTCTGTCGCAGCCCCGAACGTGTCTGGTACTCCGGTAACCACAGGCGAGCTGGGCGTTTCGACGGATGGCTGGAGGCATAAACTCAAGCTGATGAAGGAACGTTATCGTAGACGTACGTGAGTGGCCTGATCGGTCTGCGCGGTCCAGCCACTTGTTGGCGCAGAGCTTAACCAGCCAAACAAAGCGCTAATATTGCTCTAACCAGGTGTAAAATATTTTAAACATTTACAAAAACAACGTCTAACGATTACATTCATGCGAAAAATTAACACCAGCAGCAAAGAAGAATACATTTCATTGCTGCTACTGTGTGCGGTTGAGCTCTGTGCCATATGAGGTGGCTGCACCGTGCAGACCATTCACATTTGCGCTTCTGCTCGTCCCGTGAAACGGCACGGTCAAACAGCCAGGACCTGTCCCCTTGCGCTTAAGTTTACCCGAATACCGGACTCGTGTAGCGCTACTGCGGTAGTAATCCTCCGGTGTAAAGTGACGGCCGCAAACGCGCAAATCCGGCAGCCCGATGCGCTGCGGCCAGTCCGCTCGTCCGCTGCCTTGAAGAAGGACACGATGTCACAGCTTGCCATATTGCCAGTCGCTACGTTTGCAGCCCACAACGCAACAAAGTAGCATCACGGTGCTCGCGAAAACACTGAGACCGACTCTGACCACGGAGCTATCGTTTAAATGGATCACGTTGTAACACAAGCAGACGACGCTTGCTGTGTGCCGGAAGTGGTTAAGTGTTGTGAGAAATTGTTCTTGTGCATTCTTTTTCTGTTACTTTCTTTTTATAGCAACAAATTAACTAACATTCCAACTATTACGAAAGCAATTGTTCACCATAAAGTTGGAAAAATTGTTGATGACGCGCCCTGGGCAGCCAATCGGACAGCTAGTCCTACTAACGTCTTTGGGGCAAATGACGTGAAATGGGCACGGGGGGCTTAAAAGTCAGCCGAGTGATGTGCTGCGATCGGCAGTGATGTACATTGTTAAAACCTTATAATAAATTACACGCTTTACGTGGAGCACTTCGATACGATAATTAGTGATCTGAAGGACCTTCTCTAACGAATCGGCACGTTTGTATAAAATCGTCAAAATCGTTTCAGGGTCCCTTTGAGATAATGGTGACCCTGGAGTGAAAGGTACAAAGCGTAATCTTAGGCGGTGAACTGCACTCATGACCGAGCCAACGAGGCGATGCTCTGACGTGGAGGGACACGCGGTGTAGGAACTCGTGCACTTGCCTAACCGAACATCTCGTTGCTGCAGCGCCTGCTTCAGTTCCCACTGCTCTGCCATCACATTGCTTTAAAACAGAGCGTAGAAAAACGTACGCGTGGTTCACTCTTAGTGATGCATGCAAGCTATTTTGCTAGTGCTAATAACGTTTCCCCTTTTACCGGTAAAATCCTGTAATGCTTTACGTGCATCCGCAGCTTAAAATTATGTACAAAGAATGCCGAAGCTGGTGAGCTGGGACTTTATCCAAATCGTCCGTTATTTCTTCTTCTTTTTTTGGGTGAGCTGTTAGCGTGGTTAAAATCATGTTCAAAGTCGTTGGTGTGGCACAAAATCGAGATGGTGAGGCTGTTGTGCTTGGAGTAGGGGGAGCGGGGAGGAGGATATCGGTAAATGTTAAAATGAATAAAATATAAATACATGTCTAAATGATTTTAAAGCTTGCGCCAATTGCTGTAATGCTTGAACCGGCTGCGCGTCACGAGGACATAAGTGCAAGTGCTATGGTGAAGCCAGTACCTCGCGGGGCAGCCATCGTGGAACACGCTGCAGTTCTCAAGATGCACGTAAGCCCCTTAACAAGTACAAGGAGTTAAGCGAAGCCAGGTGGCAAATATGATCATGACGTCGGCGAACATAGGTGAGAGGGTATTATAAGCGGAAGAGGCGTTAGAGTGTACGAAGTGGAAGCACAGATCGATGCTAGGCCGCTGTAGTCTACCACGTACTCGTCATTAGCGCGAGTCTGTTATAACGGTGTTGGTCGTGGATGCAACACAGGTGCTCTCGGCTATCATACTTTCGCAGCTACGGCAAAAAACAAAACAAAAACAAACCCCGAACTTGTTTTGATGCGACTCACGGCTGTGGACTTCTACGTTAAAAAGTAAAACTGCAAGTATCGATCGTGTGCGCGCTCAGCATTCATTAACGTTTAATTTGTTGTTGCTGAGCCACACGGATTGGCGCTGCATGCATGGCGCGTTGATCACAGACGTGTGCAAAACAATGCAGTCAAAATCCGCACTGGTGCACCGAATGGCTCCACCCCGAATTTTTATCAGTCCTGTACGTAATTAATGACATGCAGATACTTATTTGTAATAAATTACATCTCTTGGCCATTTTATAATTTAACGATTACATTTTTTACTCGGTAACGCTTACCGTAATTCAGTTACTTTCTTCAGCAACCAATTACGTGTACTTAGTTGCGTTATTGACTCGGGAGGTCAGTATTTGTTTCTACATGTTAACGGCTACACCAGATGTTGGCCGAACAATTGAATCGGTGCTGCGATGTTCTTCATAGCGAAGGCCACTTAGGACGTTATTTTCAAGATACGATCTATGGTTGATTTTTACAGCTTTTCGGTGGCCTGACCGCGGAAGGGTCTTCAAGTCACAGCAACAATGAGGCACTGCGCGTCACAGAGGAACCAGATGTTGGGTAATGACAACCTTGCGCGCAAGATGTCCGTACGTTACAACACGTCCCGTCTCTCAGACCACATATCGAGCGAGTTTTCGGTGTCGTTGCGGATGTCTTTACGACAAATACGAAGGAAAGTGAACGATGAAATTTTGCGAAACAAATTCTTGGCAAAGATAATCAGTGTATTTTGCCGAGGATGCACTGAATGTGCCAGGCCAGCTCGTTTTGCTTACGGTGTCTCTGCAGTGTCCTTAAAGGTTCGAAATAAAGTAACGTAGAAGTAATCTATTACTTTCGTGTGGCAGTACTTGGCAACTGTAATTAGTTACATTTTTGATTGAAGTAATTGCCATTGTAATCGGTTACTTTTTTTCTGGAACGCGTACAAGACCGTTTTTTATAAACTGGAAGTTTAAAGCGCCGTCCCCGTGAGCGTCCTACCGTAACGAAATTTAGGAAGCGATAAGTAATACCGGAGAGAGAAACTAATAAAATCTGACGAGGCGATGATGTCAGGAGGCCAGCTACCCTTACAGAAAGGGCGAGGGGGGTGTGTGCTCTCACTGTATTAACCGACGTATACGCAAGCGACATTTCTCCCCTGTGCTTTTCCACACCGGACTTGATAACTAAGACCACGTTTACCTCAAAAGCACTTTTCCCCTTCTATCGCTTTTCTCCCTGTTTGGCGGCGGCGGCTTGGCACGCGCCGTGTTGCTGGCTCTTTGTGCGCTGCATGCTCGACCTGTGACGTGGCGGGGATGATTTGTGAAGGCGTCCTTGCTGGCGACAACGCTGGACGTTCTGAGAATGGAGGCGCGTGGGCTCTCGCTTCAATTTCCCACTGTTTATGCGGCGTGCATATGTAGAGGTTTATTATTTGGCATGCGCGATCGCTATATGGACTGCGTTAAATACGCACCGAGCTTGTTTGTTTGCAGTGCACACACCTGGCGAAGGGTCCGCCGTTATGGTGGACACTTTGTAGCATGTGTCCTGACTAAACATAAGGTTTTCATTATTCAGACTGAGAAATTCGTGATAAATGGTTGAGTCACAAGGAGTAAACTGCAACTGCAGTGACTTTTCTACGTTCTATTTATGCTCGTTTAGTCAAAATAACATCAGGTCATGCTTTGTGCGAGCGGCCGTTATTGGTTCGTACAATGCATACCATCGTCACTGCTTAGTCACGAACACTTTTATACCATCTTTAACATGTGGCAGCTCTGCGCAAACTGTAAAGCACTGAGAGCGGTCTTCACGCTGTGTGGTGCAGTATCGGTTGGAGAAAACATTCGCAATAGCGCGGGAACGTTATCCTTCTATGAACCACGGCTATTGCTTCCCCTTATTTCATATCTCTTTTATTACTGGCCACTGGAAGTGTTTAACTAATTTTACCTTAGTGCTGGTTTATGATTTTAGAACTGACTGCTAGGCTAGTCGGTATGGATCACACCTTTTCCTCTTGTAATTTTCAGCTGCGCATGCGCATTGTGTGGCTTCAGCTGCGATGCATGGATGCAGCTGGATATACAGCTGTGAGTTCGCGCCCGTCCTGTTACCGCCTTTGTCCTGGTTTTGTATTGCGTCATCGCCCTTATGATTTTGGGATTGTCTCGTGCACCGTAACACCGTAACGCACACCGCAATCACTGCCTCGTGAAGCAATGCTGCGCGTTCCACCTCGTCGACGTCATGGTGGCGTGGTTGGATCGAGCATCAAATTTCAAATGATCAAGGTCCTTTAGCGTAGCGTAGTCTACCGCCGCCGCTACGTGTTACCGCGACAAATGTTTGCGCCTCCGTGAAACTCAACGTTTTGCCGGGGCTTTGGTCTCTTGGCGTCTCAGCTGTGCAACTACCAGCGCGCTAGCGCGGACGAAAAGAGAAAGCCGCGTATCCGTGCGGTGACTACATAAAGAATACATTGTTGAGCCAAAACATTAAAGAGAGAGGCACGAGTTGTATTAGTGATACGTCCGTTTTTCTGTTTGAAAACGAGTTGCAACTGTTAAAAACGTCACTGGAATCGCTCTAGGCAACACTGATGTACGCATGCGCATTTGTTCATTCTCCCTGCCCTGCTGTAACAATAAAATCAGTTGGAGTTCAGCGCTCAATCTGTCGTTTCGTACTCTTCCTTCCCAAGTCTTTATTTTCCTTTTTTTGGCGCAACAATATATTCTTTAGATCCCAACAAACTCGCCCAGCAACAAGTTCTACTCAACTACCTTATAGTTGAAGGATTTGGAAAAAATTTGCGAAATGAGATTCGTGGGACGACGCACTTTAGTAGTAAGGCACTTCTGTGATTAGTGTTTCAGGGTCCCCTTTATGGCACAAAACCACAGTATATGTTATTTTGGCTAATAAAAAATAGGGGCAGATACTTTCTGATTCGCCGTCCTATAAGTGGAGTTACCGAGCCGATACCCGGCTTTCTCTTTCTTTCCGTCCACGCTAGCGCGCTTGAAGCTACACTTTCGCAAGTTAATCACAGTGTCCCAAATGGAATCACCTACGAGTTGTTGAAGGATTCGAAATTCTTTTTTTTTGAGCAGTGAGATTCAGGGGTTCACGCACTTCAATAGTACGGCGATTCTGCGATTAGTGTTTCAAGGCCCCCTTTAAGGCATAAAACCGCATAGGTGATTGAACTTGGGACACTGTCACGAACTTGCGAAAGTGGCTTAGTGGTTTTCAATATGATGCGTTGCTGCGCCAGCTAAATGAATGTTTCTTGTTTTACAAAGGGGGTGTTAGATTTGAGTTTGTTTTTCTGCAAGCTTTTCCGCATAAGGCCTATTCATATAATGAAAAAGAAGAAAATTTACCTGGGTAAGATGGTAAATATTACGCACCGACGTGCCCGATGGGTCGTGACTCAGGTACACTGACAGCCGGCTCTGCTTGGGAATAAACGAAATAGAAAGAATTATTTTTATCGCACTTGATGCTAATAAAGTTGCGACAATATTTTTTTTGCCCTAGAATTATAGGAAATAGTATAAAAGCACGTTGTTCTAACATATCTTTCAAATCTTCCAGAAATATCCACGGAACTGAATTTTCGCTCTCTCGGTATCTCCTAGTGACGGTGTACGCTCGGTGTAGGAACGTTTCTTTTTGTTTCCTTTTTGTGAAAGCGTTCACACACTAGTGTTATAACCTTTTTTGCACCCTTATCATTGCTTTGCTTGACGAAAATTGAAGAACTTCACGGCAAGAGAGTATCCTATTTCATTTGGAGTCATGGCAGTATATATATATATATATATATATATATATATATTGAAATAAATTGAGAAGTTAGATGTTTTCGATAGCAAATCCAATAATAATGGCGGCATTTATTGTTTAGGATACAGGAAGAAGTGGGTTGAGATAGCCCGATACTGATAGAAAGGCTGAAAATAAAATATAGAAATAGGAGCATTCTCATTCAGAAGGGACGGATATGAAGGATGGGACTAAAATCTGAGCCGCTGGCCGACCTTTCCGCTCCTCTCTCATCGGATGCCTCTGCTGTACTTCCCATTCGAAACGTGAAAAGTGCGACCTTGCGTGCTCGGTATGTTCGGTGCGTGTGTATCTAGTGGGGCTGTCAGAGACACGTTTTCGCCTGCCGCAGTACGCGGCTCAATGGCTGTGGCGTTCGGTTGTGGGGACGAGGTCAGGGGCAGGATTTCCGGCCAAATTCCCGCGGGGACGGAATGCGGAAACGCTGTCTTGTCTGTCGTAGGCTGACCGGTGCGAGTGTCGAAGGATGTACACTATAAGTGCCACTTACGATGTTCAGCTGCTTCCAGTTGATGCCGTTCAGTACCGCTAGCCCTGCGATGCACACGTCTACTGTGAAGTCACTTCCGCATATCAGTCTGGCCCCGAGCTTCGTCAGCGCCGAGTTTACCATGATTCCTCCACTTCCGGTAAGTCTGAGGAATGTCTGCGCAAGATCGAGTCGGAGGGGTTGTAATCACGCTCTTCCTGCGAAACTAAACAAATATAAACACGCGCGTGTTTAAAACAAATAAAACGTGTTAACAAATATAAACAGATATAAACACGCTCACGCACATATAAACACGCACACGCACGCAAGCACGCATGGGGAAAAAGAGAGAGAAAGAGAGGGCGACACCCAAAATCTGTGGTTGAAGGCTTGAAAGGGTCGCATTGGTAGCAGGCAGACAGATGGACAACTAACTGCCAGAAAAAGTTCATGTAAAGCAGGGGTCTCTATCACAATAGCGAATTTTTTTTCAGTTTTTGTGCTTCAAAAACACACACCTTACTGACTGAGGTTTACAGAGTGTGGTACCATTGTAAATAAAGAAATTAACTGTTGTCGCCGTTATTTTGGGACAAGGAAGAATATAATTACAATTTATTCTTGCTCACTTACGCCGCATGGTTCGATCTTCGGCATTGTCCCACTGTCTGGCACATAACAATTCCTACATATTGCCTAGCACTGCTTTGTATGAGCAAGAAGGACGTGTATATTTTCTTGCCAGCTTTCCAGTTGCATAACTCACTAATCTTGAGCTGTTCCCGATTCATTAACGGGCCTACATTTTCGATCATGTAGCTTTTTTTATTTTTCCGGTTAAGGAGGTGAACTTGACTTTAAACGATTTTCAGAGCCAGTTGTTTAGTTGGGTTGTAGGGGTGCTAAGTGACCTGCTGTACACATCTTTATAGCTTCACGATAGTAGGTAAGAAGAGATGCGCCCGTATAAATGAGCTGGCGGCTTACACTAGTCAGCATGACGAGGCCCTAGTTAGCCTTGTTTACTCGGAATCGTTTCTGTCAGGCTTACGGTGCTCAGTCACCCAAATTAGCCTGAGATCACAGCACCAACCGGCCTTTTGGCGACTCAACAGAGCATGTGAACAGAGCTTCTGAATCGTGGTTGCCCGCTTCATACCACCATTCTGAATGAACTTTCACAGCAGGTCGAGCTGATTGAGTAAGCCTACTGCGCGCAGGCGGATTGACTCAGCCGGACTCGACCTTCGCCAAACTTCACCAGCCAGCAGTTTACATGAGCCATATTGAGAGAGTCCAATTTCAGCCCAATAAGCGGACCAAAACTGCTGTTGTAGGGATAATAACCAATCGCGGAGCTACAATTACCAGAAAACATAGTATGATCACTACTGATCAGTCAGCGCACGCCCTCCCCCCCCCCCCCCCCCTTCAGAAAAATAATATATATAGTGGACGGTTGCAAAACTGATCTAGCGTTCTATCAGTCACCGTGCGCCGTAAAAGAAGTTTCCTTTAACTGCGCGAAAAAACGAGAACACATGAAAGAACCACACACCACAACACAAGCGCAGACTGGCAACTGTGTATTTTTGGTAAGCAAGCAACATATATATTCCATCATACCTTGCTGGTGAAGCAGCGCACTGACACGGACACAGTGAAGACAAACAGGAAAAGACGACACTTGTCTTCACTGTGTCCGTGTCAGTGCGCTGCTTCACAGGCAAGGTATGATGATCACTCACCAACTAGCCCAACTTTCCACTTTACTGAATTCATATATATTTCATTCAGAAGCCTCTACACGTGTCCGCATTGTCACTTTCGCGTCTGCCGATAAACATAAAAACATAAAAAATTATCTGCTGGGTAACTGTGTAGACCAAGGTTACGACAAGCGATCCCCGAAATAACCGTAAGTCATTCTTACAGTATCGTCAAAAGAGGGAGAGATAACTTAAGAAAAAAGAGAGCAGAGGAAGAAAAAACAGGGAGAGGCCGCGAGCATGTGAAGGAAACGGATATGGCACTTAACAAAAAAGCAGTGCAAAGGCGAAGGATGAGGGCATAAAATCATTTAAAAAATGCAAAGGCAACAACGACAACAGCATAACAACAAACAGGGAATATCACACCGATGAACAAATGTGGCAATGACGTCATGAAAGCATAAAGGCCCGAATATGGCGTACTGAGAACAATCATAGAAGTGGGGGTGACGGTGATGGAATTTACAAACGTGGCTAAGGAAAGAGTGAAGCCTGGTGAAAAACTAACGCTCGGCCACCAGTCGCAGCATAAAACGCCTACAACTAACAAGCCAAAGTAAAAAAAAAAAAAAACCAAAGAAAAGACGTTAGACCGCCAAAAGGAATTTTTTTCGGCATAAACCAGAAAATTGACTTCTGGTAACAGCGAGACAGGTGGCCTGCAGATGCATTTGTCGCCATCGTGTATCCTCGTTTTTTCGCGCACTTAAAAGAAACGTCTGAAGATATGAACCAACTGGTCCGCCAGAACGTCCTACTAAAGCCCTAAAAGAACCTGCAGGAAAAGCGGTACGCTTTCAAGCAGGTACGCCAAATTGTTTTGAGGGTCGGAAAAGAACCGCTGAGTGGTGTAAATAGGTCGCAGTTTCGCCCGGAAGGAGAAGCGTTGATAACGATAGCAAAGTATTGATCATTACACGAAGTAAGGTTCATGGTTATTTAGGTTGTACAAATTGCAGTAAACATTCGCTTACTAGCTAGAAAGGCATGGTGTCCCGCGCGCACAGGCATATACATGAACAGACCTCACTCGATGAGCGTGAGCATTCGATGTCACAACGCTGGCGTGTTAAAGAGAGCCGGCGGCAGTGTTTGCGCGTGCTTGATTTCAAAGCGAATGCTTCGTGCTATCACTCGCTTCACAATTTCAACTGTGCCGCGTCTCCATAACTCAAATTACGCGGGCTAGAACAGTAGGCGCGCGGAACGATAGCGCGTATGACGACACCAGTCGTCTCTGCTCGCCCTTCGCCCTGGTACCTGCAGCCAGTGGCGTAGCAACAGGGGGGGGCCGGGGGGCCGTGGGCCCCGGGTGCAAGGGGCCAGTGGGGGGGTGTCATATACGTCTGAAGACACCCCTCTTTCTGCCGGCTTGACTGGGCTCAAATGGCAAAGCATGCTCCGGTATCCAGTAGACCGAGCTCATGTACCCGATGCGTTGCGCCGCAGAATTGTCGGTTGCAGCTATATCAACACCCCACGAAATAATTGCGCGAATGTTCGGACTAAAAAATTTACTTCGAAAAATGGTCGCTGAACTACTCGCCTTAGCGGAACGTTTCATGTGGGGTGCGCTCATGCCGTGCGTTCATGCTGGCAGCAGGTGTCGCTAAGCATACAGTCAGGCGTTATAAGGCGCTGAGGCTCTTGCGTCCCTCTTCCTTTCCGAACGCGCAGCGAATACGAACAAAGACAGCAGCGAGAGGGCGTTCAACGAGCGCGCCCAGCGCTCGCGTTTACGGCGAAGCGTTCGTTGAGAGCGACGTTGCATAAGTGTGGCCGCGAAAAGTCGCGAATGGGATTCTCTGGGTCGTCTTCAGACTCGGTGCCTGGAGTTCCTGGAATTTATCGCCAAATGAAACTTCTTACCTACTTACTGTTATCTTTCGCTTGTTCCTCACGATCTTTTTTCAAGTTAAAGCTGATGAAGATGTCTCTGCGCTCCACCATGAGTGATGAAATTCTGTCAAACTCGGCGATACTGACCATAGAAAAAGAACACGCAAAAAATATATAATCCATACTAATGTAATTCATGAGTTTGCAGAAGCGAAGTGTCGGAAAAAGAACTTCTGAAGGAAATGGGTCGTTACCGGTCATTACTTTAGTGCAAAAGACTCGATGTCCCACAATGGTTTGTGCAGCGGCACTATGTATACAATGTTCTATTTATCAATTTTGAATCCTTGCATTAGTTCTTTGTCAGTTTCGCGGTGAACATATGATATTTCGCCTAGTCCTAGCTAAAGGTTTCTTTATCATTTTGTTGTTGCGCGACTTCATGTCAACAGTACAGTGTCTGTGTCAGCTACATGGAATTTTATTTAAAAAAGATAAATTTTGTGATAATATTTCCCGATATTCTATGACGTTATGTGTCTTTGTGATTACTATTACCATATTATTAAGTCATATTATTACCTCAAGGATAACTTCTTAAACAGAATCGTTTTGGGTGCCACAGCCTACAGTACATTGGCACTGCGGGCGGCGCCCAGTGTTGCAGCAGCGACAGAAATATTAAATAGTGGACCAGTGACGTTGATCCCTCAATCATCTCCATTGCGAGTGCAGAGCAACAGTAGTGCAAACTTTTGCTGGCACGGACTTCATCACGGCCATTTTTTTTTATGGTGACGCCAAGAATCGACGCCAAGCGTGCTCTATTCTGTTCCGAATCTTGTGGTGGTACCGCAGCTCGGATAATCACGTTTGTCCGTATAGCAGCAAATAAAAACAAGGCTTTATTTATCAGAATAAGAGAACTCGCAATAGTCATAGCATTGGAGCCCGCACCGCAGAAAGACAGGTGGCATTTTCTAATAGGATGGGGAGATCAGCGTCACTGACACACAATTTAATTTTCGCTTTCGTTCAGGACTGCCCTCAGCCAAAATACTGCGCGCCATAGCACCTACGACGACCTTTGTGAAGTTGTTGTAGGGCAAGATATGAATGTCGTGCTTCACTTTTGCAAATGCAATATTGCCGTTAAAATTGGTAATTAAAGCTTTATAAAGATATTTTTTGTTACCTGTGACGTGAGTCACATTTTCCACGATGCCGCACATGCGGTTATCACAAGTTATCAGTGCAGCATCTTGTGTTACTTGGCGCAGAAAAAAACAGCGTGTATACCTGCTGCACTCGCGATCTCTGGGAAAGAAAGCGAAGGAGAGGGGGACCCGGGGGACGTGCGCGGTATCCAAGGTGGCTGTGGTGGTGCTGAAACCCGCAAATTGTCGACATCCTCGCCTTCCTCGACTACACCCGAAGGAGGGGGGGGGGGGGCTGACAGAAGACCTATGGGCCCCGGGTGCAAGACCACCTAGCTACGCCACTGCCTGCAGCAGATGACCTGCTACATTCGGCGGGTGTGCCGCGTGTGCTCTCGGTCGCTCGGGCAGCCGCAGCCGGGCTGGAGGAGGAGACGCGCTCTCATCCGCTAACCTGGCCGTAGGCGTGGCTATGGAGCAGTGTGGGATCGCTCACGCGACCTCCAACACGGATTCGGCGCGCGGGAAGACAACGCGCATCAAGCTAGCATCCTTCTCTGCTCGCCCTCGCATTATTGCCCTCGCACTCTGAACACACGCGGCCGCAGGCCGCTCTTTCTTCGCCCATTTGGGCGTTATTCAGGGCAGTATAGCGTCAACAACAGCGAATATGAGCCTGGAGTGTTCGTATAATTGCTATCGCAAAAAAAAAAAAATGCCGTTGCACTATGCTGATTCACAGGTATGCATTTACGAAGACTTTTTTCAACAAAAACGGTAAGTCACATGTAAATACTTCTAGCGGTCGAACCGCTTTGTGAATACAGGCCCGGAAAGACTGGACCGGGAAACGTGAACATCTTGTAGGTGCTGGACAGCGTTAACATGGACTGCGTTCGCGACCACGCTAGGTTTGTATTAGGACGCATGTCGAGCACAGGCAATGTCTCAAAAGAAGGCGCTGCCATATTTTGAAAATTTCGGACGTTAATAAACATTCTGCCGCAGCCATTTTTTGATTCCCTAACAGCATTCACTCCATCTATGCTACTTCATTTTCCGTGCTACCACTCCACCGTACAACTGTGGCTAATTTTGGCGGTATGTGTGTGCAAAAACTGAGGTCAGGTTCGTGAAGAGCCTTCCTAGTAAGAGCTGTCGTTTGGCTGAGACCCTTTTATTAGGTTCGCTTTTATTAGGAACTGCCTTTTTTCATCTATATCTCTGTTGTGATCGGCACTCTTTCGGGTAAATAGCTCTGTGAATCTTGCCCCGAGTTGTCAATATATTTTATAAGTGACAAACAGCCTTCTTTATAGGTCTACAGTCCAGTGTCGCCCTTGTGTCACGTTTTATTTTCCTGGTCATCAGTTTCATTTTCTTGGCCCACTGCCTGTCGTTCCCCTGAATGAGAAAATGTCGTAACGTCTGGTAATCGCTAGCTAAGCTTGAACGAAGTAGTGTTGGAGAGTTTCTTGCAGGCCTTTGTAGCACTAGCGAAAATATTTTATTTGCTAGAAATGGCTATAAGATCTCCATTCCGTAGTGCTCCTTCCCGCAACCTCCCGGCAACAGACAAGCCTAAGTGGGTATTGAAATCTGGGCTAGTCATTTGAAGCACTTCAGCTGGGACCCCCGATCACAAAAGCCATAAGCAACATAACTAGCGTTGTGTATGCCTTTTTTCTCATTGTCCCATTCGTCCTACTGCAATATACTTTCGAGATTAATCAACTCGCCAACTAGTCACGTTGCTGCTACTGACTTAGTTGGTATGCAGTCGTCTTGGGAACATATATTCAGTTGCAGGTTTCGTTTGGAAGGAGTAAAGTAAAAAGCTGCAGCCTAGCCAATCAATCGTGGACTCGGCGGGAATATGCGTAGTTTGTATTTTGGGGTTTCACTGCGTTTACTTGTCCTCGATCGCAACGCAATCTAAGCTGTCCGTCATCAGCCTTTACGCTTTAGACGGAAGAATGTCGTTTTTTTTAACGTACGTACGTTTCACGCAGCCAAAAGATAAAGTTAGCCGAATGAATGCCACAAATGATAGTAGCACCGCAAGGAACACGTCGTGGGTACTGCACGAAAGCGTCTTTTGCTCTCGAGTTTTCCTTACTTAAACCAGGTGTCACCGTTGGACTTGTCTGGGCGTATTTGGTCGAGTGTCCAAATGATAATACAGTGTCAACAACATGAACAAGAAGCAATCACTCCCGTTTTGCTCACTGAATGCGTGTCGCGGGCTGTATTAGTTTGAACTTACCGCTATGACGTCAGCGTACGGTTCGAATGCCAGCAAAGGGGTCCTCATTCGTCCCAGGTAGGCAACTGGAGCCATGGCGGTGAAAAGTGAGATCTAGAAATGCGTCGCGCCGTGTTAAGCTCATGTAAACACCATATTTCGCTCCCGAAAATAATGGGAGCTCTAGAAGCGACCATAAGGGGCTGTCAACATACGTAACTACAAATACAAAAGATCACGAAGCATCTACACGAATTCTTGGAGGCTCACCTTACGGTTGTAGTCAGGTCTCTCGGAGAGCAAACCGAACAAAACCTGAGCTCCTTGAGACCAGCCGATGTACTGTAGCCGTTCTTGCTGTGTCAGGTTCAGCACTGTGTCTATCGTAGCCGGCAGGTCGTGCTTGACCATTTCATCAAAACTAAAACAAAATGGCGCTGATTAACAATTTCGTAGGCTTGAGACAAAACAGTTTTGAAGCAGGCTAGAAAATTTTTTTCGGGCCTTCCTGCGTTTCAATAATACGGAATTCTTCCTGCACAACTGTCGCACCAGAGCGGCCGCTGCTACGTAGTGAGTGATGAAAATCACCCTTCAACAATTTTATTTGCATACACAAAACCAAAACATTAAGTACGTAACATACCTAGAAAAGTATAGCGATGTTTCACTTTGTGAACGCAGGTTACGTACAAGCGTATGAGTGCTGGTCCGGAGTTTCTAAGCTACGCCGTCTTGCTTGACACACCCGTATTGTCGCAAGATGCCTAACACGTTCTTCTGGAGTCTTCTGGGGACGTCTAGCCCACGCCTTTTGCTGGTCTCGTTCAGCTAGTGCCCGGCGTTAGTCAACGACATCACGGTCGGTCGTTACGCGCAAGGCCTCCGCCGCTTGCGCTGGTGTTCCACCCTACTAGCTCGGCGGTCGGTCTCTCGATCGCCAGACGAGCCCGGCAAATCCATAGCGCACCCGGGGCAACTGCCAGAGCAGGTGAACCCAGCGCGCCTCCGCCTCTTTCCACCTCTACCTCTCCGCCACGAGCTCCCCCTTTCCACTTCCAGACACCCTCATCTTCCGGCGCTCGCTTTTCTCTCCCAGCTGGGTGGCTTCCAATTCAATCTTGCCGACTTCACAGACGGGGCTTGTGCGTAAAAAAGATCACCCTGCACAGGGAAATGTAAGTATGGAATGCTTTTTGGCTGAAGTGGTGTGAACTCGATGCAGAGGACCGCCAGTGGGCCCAGTTGATGCACGATATGTATGACGACATGTATGTATGACGACATGTATGACGACATGTATGTATGACGACATGTATGACGTATGTATGTATGACGACATGTATGACGTATGTATGTATGACGACATGTATGACGTATGTATGTATGACGACATGTATGACGTATGTATGTATGACGACATGTATGACGTATGTATGTATGACGACATGTATGACGTATGTATGTATGACGACATGTATGACGTATGTATGTATGACGACATGTATGACGTATGTATGTATGACGACATGTATGACGTATGTATGTATGACGACATGTATGACGTATGTATGTATGACGACATGTATGACGTATGTATGTATGACGACATGTATGACGTATGTATGTATGACGACATGTATGACGTATGTATGTATGACGACATGTATGACGTATGTATGTATGACGACATGTATGTATGACGACATGTATGACGACATGTATGACGTATGTATGTATGACGACATGTATGTATGACGACATGTATGACGACATGTATGACGTATGTATGTATGACGACATGTATGACGTATGTATGTATGACGACATGTATGTATGACGACATGTATGACGTATGTATGTATGACGACATGTATGACGTATGTATGTATGACGACATGTATGACGTATGTATGTATGACGTATGTATGTATGACGACATGTATGACGTATGTATGTATGACGACATGTATGTATGACGACATGTATGACGTATGTATGTATGTATGTATGTATGTATGTATGTATGTATGTATGTATGTATGACGACATGTATGACGTATGTATGTATGACGACATGTATGTATGTATGTATGTATGTATGTATGACGACATGTATGACGTATGTATGTATGACGACATGTATGTATGTATGTATGTATGTATGTATGTATGTATGACGACATGTATGACGTATGTATGTATGACGACATGTATGACGTATGTATGTATGACGACATGTATGACGTATGTATGTATGACGACATGTATGACGTATGTATGTATGACGACATGTATGACGTATGTATGTATGACGACATGTATGACGTATGTATGTATGACGACATGTATGTATGTATGTATGTATGACGACATGTATGTATGTATGTATGTATGTATGTATGACGTATGTATGTATGTATGTATGACGTATGTATGTATGACGTATGTATGTATGTATGTATGACGTATGTATGTATGTATGACGTATGTATGTATGACGTATGACGTATGTATGTATGACGTATGTATGTATGACGTATGTATGTATGACGTATGTATGTATGACGTATGTATGTATGTATGTATGTATGTATGTATGTATGTATGTATGTATGTATGTATGTATGACGTATGTATGTATGTATGTATGTATGTATGTATGTATGTATGTATGTATGTATGTATGTATGTATGTATGTATGTATGTATGTATGTACGTACGTATGTACGTACGTACGTACGTACGTATGTACGTACGTATGTATGTATGTATGTATGTATGTATGTATGTATGTATGTATGTATGTATGTATGTATGTATGTATGTATGTATGTATGTATGTATGTATATTTTTCTACTTTCCTTTTGGGATCCTGCTGGGTGGACCTTATCGACGTACCTTTGCATAGACAGAACCCACCACGATGGCTATGACGTTGCGTTGCTGAGCTTGAGGTCGCGGGTCCGATCCCGACTGCAGCAGCCGCATTTCTACGTGGGTGAAATCCAAAAACGCTCGAGTACTTCCTTTCTGCCGCAGGCGTCACGAGAACGTGATCACGTTCTCGTGACGCCTGCGGCAGAAAGGATGTTCCACATCCGCCGCCAAGGTTTGTGAGTGGTGGCTTTGGCTAACACTCCCAGGGTTCTACTAGGAAACATAACTACCCAAGACAGTGGATGAAGAAACGGCGCCGCTGTAGCTCAATGGGTAGAGCATCGCACTCGTAATGCGAAGGTTGTGGGATCATTCCCCACCTGCGGCAAATTGTTTTTTCGTCCACTTTCATTTCCATCAATTTATCATTTCTTTACTTCGTTTATTAGGCACAAGTAATTTTCCCTATGTTGTCCTTGGTGTGAGTGTTTGTTGGCCTCTTATGATATTCATTCCACTTTGGCTCATATAAGTAACAGGCACCCCGTACCTGACGGTGCAGTCTGTTAAGCGCTGCTCTCAGGATAGAGGGGGTCCAGGTCTTATTGCGGCTAACGCGCTTTTGCGTACTCATATATAACGACGCTTACCATTTGCATGGTAGCGTGCTCGGTTACGTACACTGACGTCAACCTCAGCGGCACCTACGGTGTCGCCGACACGCGTGGCGTTTCAAATTTTAACTCGCATATCAAGCAGCGCGTCCAGCACAGACCCAAAGAATTCGGGCAAGTCAAAGGAGAGAAAGATATGCAGACCACCGAACGAAAGAAATGCATGTAACAAACTTCTCCACACAGTGCACTTTGTCGTGGAGAAGCCACTTTCGACGAACATGCACTTCTTAACCAGCTATGCAGGCATGCAAGGACAACCTTCAACGCGCTAGAAGTACGCTGTACACAAGTTATCGACTGTAAAAGGTGCAGCGTGGGTAAGCATCAATGGCCACCCGCCATGGATGCTAAATTTTCGTGGCTATACTGGCATCCTTTGTGGCAATCGGTCGGCAGGGTAAATAAACGACACGGACACGAACAGTAGCCCTAGCTGCGTCACTTGTTTTTTGCATTCTCTAGTTGGCGGCGTTTATTGAAGTTAAGTTTTTTATATGTCCATCATGTCGGGATGCATGGTGAAGTGCCTACTCAAACTCAGTTGGTTTACATGTTTTGCTAGTCTGCCTTACGGATGATTACTGATGGAGGCCTTATGTAAGAGAGAATACCTAAGTTTCTGCCATGGTTACTGTATGCCTGAATCAAAGTCCTTTGAAGAGGAGGCTCAAGTGCCTATATATAAGCCCATGCTTCAGGAGAAATGGTTTTCTTTTCTTTTTGCTTTGCTGATGAGAACTGGACTGACCTGAAGTTCCAGAAGATGGGGTTAATTCTAGAGTATCTAGCGTGACTAGTGTAGATGTTGCCTCGAAAGTTGCCGAGCCAAACGTCGTAGCCAGCGTCAGCGAGTAGAAATCCTGCAAAGATGAAAAAAAAAAAGAACTTGCAATATGGTTGGCCGGAATGTCGCCTGGAGACTTCGTTTGGCGAACAGAAAAACAGCTGCATGAGACACATGTTCATATATACACAAATACACACAAGGGAAAAAAAGGGGTACACAGTGAATATGTGCCGCATCAAAATTTATTTTATTATTATCAGGATCTGAAATACATGCAACTAGGAACATCCGTGCGTTTTGATTATGCCACAGCCCGACGCAATTATACACTCAGCCTATGCTGAAATCACAGTCGTAACTCACAGAAGGCGTAAGCACATCAGCCTGAATGACACACAGAATGACGAGAATGTGATTGATAGTCGTGAATGCTATACAGCGCAATGGCAGCTGGTAGTATTAACAAAAAGCGCATGTCAGAAGCATCTACCTGATGCGTTTTGGTTTCACTTCCAAATTGTGCTTTTGGCCAGTTTCAGCACACTCGTTGTCAAAATAATAGGCATTGATGAGATTTCAAGCGTCAACCTTGCATAGCTATGCAGCATGCCAAAGTGTAGGGGTATGGATTTAAAGCGCGCTGAAATATCAGTACACGGATGTTTTACTGCGCAATGCTATAATGTTCTAGGAAAGCGAGCTTAAAGCATTCCTTCACATCGCACTCAAGCACCGGACACATATTAAAATCCTCGTTGTCAAACCGACAAGTAGGCTGGAATAAGATCTGACGAAACCAGACTATATGAACTGAAGGTGACGGTGGCAAGATTTCAAGATTGTGGAGCAATTAACATGTTCACGAATAATAGTTTAAATATTACCTTCTGTAATTTCATGCTGAATTGTAATATTCAAAGCACATATTCTAAATCGCAATCATAAGAGAGATGGGAGTAAAATTCAAAATAAAGAAAGTCCAAAAGCCGGAGGTGAGAGATTTCAGGACGTGGAGCGATTATCGGAGTCACAAAACGGAGCTAAAAAATTGGATAATTCAAGGTCCACCGACACACGGTCGTTCGCAGTGCGGCTATCAGCGGAGCAGTCATTGTGAGTGTCTCTTACAAAGACAACGCTTCGTTCTAACGTCAGTCACCAAAATGCCTTTGTCGTGCTGCCGTGGTTGTTACCTTAGCGTCGTCGCCACGCGGCCGTCGTCGTCCTATATCATCGTCATCTCTGTATAGTCGTTGCCGTCAATGTTGCGTCATCATCGAAGGATTAAAATGTACCAAGTGTGTCTCATGCCGCTTCTGGGGCCATGACATTTTCGAACATGTATTGAAACAACAACAACAAGAACAACATTACTTGAGGTCGTGGGCTCGTTTGCCGACGGCGGCGATCGCACTTCAATGTTAGTAGAAAGCGAGAACGCCCGTGTACTTACGAGTTTATGTGCACATATACGTCAAAAAAGAAAAAAAAAAACGTCGGGTGGTTAAAGTGACCCGCAGCCCTCCACTACGGCCTCTCTCCTCACAGTAAGAAACATGTTCGGGAAGTTAAACGACAAGGATCAAACTCACCCAAACTTTGATGCGGAAAGTTGAGAACAAAGTCAGCGGACGACATGGCCGTTCCGTGAAGGACGAGGACTGGTGTCTTGCCTTCGCTGGCGATTTTGTAGTTACTGTGTTGCGCGCTGTCGTTTCTTTCGCAGGGTATCCGCTGCACACGCAGCAAGTAGCCGTCATCAGTATTCACTGTGTACTCTTCCACGGGGTAGCCCTTGCTGGTGATCAGTTCAGACTTGAAGCGACAAAAAAAAAGAAAAAGAAAAAAAGTCACACTTTCGCCCGAAAGGCAGCGCATTGATAGTGATAGCACAGCATTAGACAATAGCACAAAGTAAGGCTCGTAGTTATATAGACAATATAAGTTGCAGTAAACATGCCCTTGTTACCTACATACGTGTAGTGGTTTCACGCACCCAAAGACACACATCAACGGCTTTCACTTGATCATCACAAGCACTTGCTGCGGTCGCAACGCTGGCGTGTTGAGGAGCGCTGACAACGTGGAGAGCGCGTGCTCGTCCCAAAGCGAACGTTCGGTGCTGCCGCTCCCTGCACTTTTTCAACTGTGTCGCTTACCCTAAACTTAGCATAACACGTGATCGCCAACACCGTGCGCGCGGGGAGACAGCGCGCATGAAGTCGCCAGCATGCGGAGTTCGCCTATGTCTGCTTGCCCTTCACCCTAGCGTCTGCAGCAAGCCACGTGCCCTTCACGGAGCGCGGACCCCGCTGCTTAGGCTTTCCCACGCGGCCTTCAACACTGTGCGCGCGGGTAGACGGCGCGCATCAGGCCGCCAGCCTTCTCAGCTTGCCTTCGCCCCCGCAGCAGATCACGTGGCCACCAATACACGACTCGCGGACCGAGAGAGCTTGGCAGCCTTGGCCGAGCAGACCTAGGGATGGCCGATTATTTTTTTTATTCGATTAAGGATTAATCATTCATCATTTACACAGCTGTATTATAACTAGTTTCTATGTGATAACATGAAAGTGTCTATATGTATTTGGGTTTGAAAACACTCTTATATCCACACTTTATGCGTGATTGTATTGCTACACCAGCCGCTACCGTGCCTGTCTGGGAGACCGGAGCTTTGTCAAGCCGAACAAGTTTCGGCTTTCTTTCCGGCTCTCCCTTTTTCACCTTGTATTGAGTGGCGAAAATAAAAATCATGATGATGATTATAGCCTTTAATCGATTATTCACTTTCAATGCAGGGTTTCTCATTGATAAATTGATTAATCGAAATTGTTTTCGCGCAACCTTAGAAAGATTGAAACATGGTTATTTAGTTATGTAGGACCCTATTTAATGTTCGACAGGCGGAACCAAGTTTAGAACATATGCGTGTAAAAGTTTGATAAAGAATAATCTTTAACTTGTTAACGACTAACTATCGTTCGCACTAGTGGATTTCGAAAAAAAGAAAGCAATATACGTTATAGAATGGCACTCAGTGCAGAGGTAAGTAACATACGCGGCACTAGTGAATCGCCGTGCAGTGCAGTTAAAAAAGAAATAAGAAAAACGGCAAAAAAGAAGGGTGAAGTTCAAATGAAATATACAAGAAATCGCAGTATGCACAGGGGAAAAGAAAATTACTGGTTTAGGATTTTAAACTACATGGTCTTTTTTAGAGATCGAAGGAATGTCATTTGGCGGGGAGGTTTGGGGGAAACCAACGCCTTCTTTGAATGGGTGCACCAGCTGCATGCGAGAACATATTCTCGGACGCTATAGATTTGCTGGAATCGACACGAACTCCAGCGCTATGTCTTCATGCATGCTCCAAACCGGGGCGCATGCTGTGCCACGTCTTTAGTGGACTGGGAGAGGCACGGCGATCCACGACTGGGTTGCTATAGCATGCCTTGTATTACGAGGCTTCGGGCGGAGCGTGGGGTAAGAGAGGCGAAGCGCTCGGCTCGCCATCCCTAGGGACACGGTAAAACAGTCGACAATCGCTCTACCACAGCCGTGCAACAGACACTGCTCGTGCGCCGCTGTTGCAGCAGGACTTCAAAATTTTCGCGCCACTCCTGTCAAACTCTCGACAACGATTAATCGAACAGGTCTCATCGATTAGGTCGATTAAATGAAAGGTGAACATCGATGAAAATTAACCTTTTTGTGGGATACATTTAATCGGTTAATCATTAACCGACATTACTAACCTTAAGCAGACCGTGCATGCGCCTTACACCTGGGGCAGCACGGTGGTGCCGACGCGATGGCAAAAAAATCCGCCTGGAGTGTCCCTATTTTATTGGTATCGCAACGAAATGGGACGCAGGCTGGAGGGCTCTTCGTGTAGTATGGTATGAACCACAATTATACTTAACGCCTCGCACTGGAATGAGTAGGAATGAGAAAATAGAAGTTGCCTCAAAGGCGCTGAGGTGATGTGTTTGTGAGCCAGAAATTGTTCGTGGGCGCGTGCGATTATGCTCCTTATCAAAACCTGTTGCTGCATAAACAGTAAATAAAAATATTGTATGTCATTTGGGCTACTTTCATACCTTTCTGTGTGTTGTGATTTCATGGTCTTGTTTGCTCTGAACAAAAACTATGTGCCAATGTACAAAATCTCGCTGTGCTTAGAGGACCTGATCACTATCCTCTCGGTCGATAACCCCGTTTTCGTGCTTTTTGACAAACATACATATATATATATATACATATATACATATATATACATATATATATATATATATATATATATATATATATATATATATATATATATATATATATATATATATATATATATATATATATATATATATATATATATATATATATATATATATAAGTTCAGCGAAGCGGATATAATGGCGGATATAAGCGGATGAAATGGAGAGGCTGAGTGCAGCAATGAGAAGCGGATATGAAACGTGTCGTTCATGCACGAAGTTGTAATATTCAAGCCAGAAGCTTGTAAGCTATTCCGGAGATGTTTGTAACACGAAGGAGGCGCGAAGGTAGGATGTTGTTTTCCGAGCAACATGTTGACTTACGAATGAAGTTTGTTTGTGGCAGGTTGTACGCGGTCCCTTTGAGAAAAACTTGTTCATCACACGACTTCAAAAACTGTTACATTGTGGTCCCAATGTCGCCACAATGTCAGTACATCTTGGCTTAATTCGCGTCAAAATGCGAAAATCTCGCAACGTTTGAAAAACGTTTAGTTAAGACAATTGTAATCGATTTCGTGAGGTTATTTGCAGGATTTCGCTTATCCCTCACTAACATGTTCGAAGGTGCGGAAGCGACCACTGTAGATGATTCCGAAAAACGGTGTTTTATATCGCGTTTTCGTAAGGAAACCACATTACAACACACTGAAAATAAGATTTTGACTCTACCATGAAACATTTTGATTACCTCGTGTGTTAGACATACCCTTGAATAGAAAGTAGCTCAAGATAAACATAGTCATCTGGACTGGTACGAAGAAACGAGTGTTTTCTCTTCGTACAATTTCATGGTGTTTGTGTTTATTTTGGGCTACTTTCTTTTATAAGATGTAAACATTAGGTATTTTTTAGGTAGAATGTGGCTAGATAACTTAGAATATTATAAAATTCGTGGAAACGTCATTTCACTGATTCCAAGTTAACTCTACGCTCCAAGCCGATACGCTGAATTGAACAACTGATAACCTCGGGCGAGTTATCTCACATCTGTTGTTTCCCAAATAAGTATTTTGGGGCCCATTTCATTCCAACCTAATATACAAGATATCGTTAAAATATAAACAAGGTGCAAATATATCATGTAAGCTGGCGACCGTTCATCTTAAAAGCCGTAAGTGACATGGGTGACATATATATAACGGGAAGAGCTAGGATATTTTATGACATGCTACAGAAATGGTGTGATGCAAATAGGTTGATCTTATGTATGTATACAAAAACTACCTGTTTTCTGTTGCACACACTAGGAATATTAGTTGCAGTAAGCAGCAATATATTTTCGGGCGCATATACGCTGAGATTAGTTACCACTAAGCATATTTAATGAGAAAAGTTGCACTGGTGGAGTTCATGCGCAATATAATGGCATCCTGAGCGCGCCGTCTTCATCAACGGGGAGATTTGCTATGTAAGAACTCAAAATCTTTTTGTATACTCATTGATAGAGACCTCCCCTGGAGCCCTCAGAGGGCATGCATGAAAGAGCACCGGGAAGCAATTTACTAACTGGTAAGTGTTCTAGGC
The DNA here is from genome assembly GCF_038994185.2 of Dermacentor albipictus. Lineage (NCBI taxonomy): Eukaryota > Metazoa > Arthropoda > Arachnida > Ixodida > Ixodidae > Dermacentor > Dermacentor albipictus. The sequence goes on along the minus strand of NC_091825.1, from coordinate 83,539,251 downwards.
GGAAAAACTTGGAGTATGCCAGGACATACTATGTTGGAATTTTACAAGACACTCTGTGCTTCTTGAGATACCGTTTTTTTTCAGGACGAGGCTTCGTGCACTACAACCTGTTTAAGCTCGGGCTCTCGGGGTTTGTCTCGGCTTGCCAAGACGCGCATCAACAGTACCAACTATTGAAATCGCCAAGGACCGCCCAACAAGAACATACATTGTGGTGGAAGTGCTGAGAATGCACATTAGGCACCTTTCCCGAGTCCGTTCCCACCTTGCACCTTCACTACGCCTAGAAAGGCCGTCGACGTGATTCTGTGCTACAATGCTTCTCATTCCACGAATCTTCCATCGAACTTCACTCCGTCACTTTAGCCGTCAATTCGACCCGGAGTGCACCTCATCGTACAAGGAATCAGACAAAAATTTGATTTCTCTAATTTCTTGCTCTTGAGCAGCTTTAAGTATAGCTCCTTTAATATGATAAGTACTTACATCGACAAGGACACTTTTATACTCGGCTGCTTTCAAGAGTTCTGTCGGAACGGTCGCTTTCCAAGCGAGTTACCATGTTCGGATTCAACACGTGCTACCTGGTGACATCTACGGCTGCGAAAATGGCAGCTCTTCGCGCTGCACTTCGTCTTGTCAGCCAAGGTGAACCTAGACAATGGCCTGTATTCTGCGATTTGAAAGCGGCGCTGCAGTATTTGCTGCCGGCCCTGTGCCGTGGACCACACAAACAACTGGTGCTCGGGGTCCGAGATCTCATTCGTACCTTGCCCGAGAAAGGACGCCAGATCAGGTTTCAATAGCTTCCATGTCACTGGGGCATCACGGGTAACGAGCCTGCCGAGAACGCTGTTAGTTCATCTCTTGAGTACAGCGCAATATAATCGACATAATTGTCACAGTCAGATGGAGCTGGAATATTTGGCGGCCACGAGACACCACGCTCTCTGTGTGGAACACACTAAGTTTTCAAAGGAACCCACTGCACAGCCTGGAATCTTTACTGCGCCTTTGCATCCCACCAGAACTCCAGCGACGCCATGCTACTCTGCCTTGTCGGCTATGGTTAGGAGTAGCATTTACAAAATCTTATTGTGTGTGTACCAGTGCAAAGTGTGAACTTCTCTCTTCTTTCTCATATTTCAGACCCCTTTTCCATTGCAAGGTAGCCTAGCGGGATCAGCCTGGTTAAGTAACATTTTCTGCCATTCTCTCATGAAAGACAATCTCTCTCCCTCTTACAAAATATTTTTCCTGTTGTATTGAAATGGCTGGCAACGTTGCTTGGGAGGACTGTGGTCGTGAGGACACTTTTGTGCGGCTGTCCTCACCACACTGTACAGAGATAATCGCTCGCGACTACGCTAGCTCGAATCGACGACGGACGCATAACATACCATTATCAGAACAAATTATTTCCAACTAATGCCCTCACAGGACATCGCAGTGCAGGGACATGGATGCATTGTTGCAATTCTTGTGGGCTTAAAACCTGCACAAGCAACGTTAGCACTGAAAGACGTTAACTGTTATCCCGTGCCATGAACAGCAGGGATTGAGTTCATGTGCGCTGTTTCTCGCTTTCCATTTCCGCCTTATCTTTTTACGTCCCGCTCCGCCAACACACAGTGTATTGTTGCAAGCAGGATTTTTGTTTTGGCTAAGCTCCCTGCCTCCCCTCTTTTCTTTTTCATTCTTTCATTTCTTTCATTTCATTTCATTTTCTTTTTCTTTACCACTAAGCTTAGTAACGACCCGCCGTGGTTGCTCAGTGGCTATGGTGTTGGGCTGCTGAGCACGAGGTCGTGGGATCGAATCCCGGCCACGGCGGCCGCATTTCGATGGGGGCGAAATGCGAAAACACCCGCGTACTTAGATTTAGGTTCACGTTAAAGAACCCCAGGTGGTCGAAATTTCTGGAGTCCTCCACTACGGCGTGCCTCATAATCAGAAAGTGGTTTTGGCACGTAAAAACCCCACATTTTTTTAAAGCTTAGTAACACGAAGCGCTAGGTGTGAGAGACCATTACAGGGGCCGTCACTTGTACGTATTGCACGTTGTGGCTCGCTCGCATCGAATGAACGCTGTGTAAGTGGTATTCACTCACCACGTTTCGGGACGCATCCGGGTCGAGATAAATCCTGCTGCGAGCGTAACGAATGTTCCACAGTACGAATGCCATGGTGCTGCAGAACTGCGGTGTCATAACCTTTGGAAACAGAACATTGACTCCATTATTTTTCTTTTTCTTGGGCATATCTGGGTCCGCATTCACGAAAAATGCTCACGGTAGAAATGACCGGAAGCGAAATGAATCTAGCCAATCCTGATGACGAACATATCATTAACGAATGCGGCCGGCCGATGGTAAGGAGCACTAACGAATGAAAAACTTTGTTAATTCGGGCCCTGGTTTCCAGGAGATAAGGTGTATTTAGAGGAGTGTATAGGATGAAGTTGTAGTACTCAATTCGTGGTTACAGGTATTGTTGGAATTCACGAAAAGCTGTGCTGTGGCTCGGCTCTGATAAGGTAAACCGTAACGAAGGTCCCCGGTTTGACTTTGATCATCCGTGGTTCTGCAACGTGCAATTGCATTACAGTGTACATCAAAGTTCTTGCATTTCCCCCCTCTATCAACTATCGTCTTCTTGGCCTGAATTCACAAGGCGTTTTTTTTCGTAAGAACTGAGTGGCTCCCGGCTGAACACCATCGCTAATAATATGTGCTTCCATTACATATCATGAATGGACTCGCACCTCTTTTATTCCTGAATGAAATGTGTGTATGGAAGATGGTGACATCTTAAGTGATGCATGCCACTCCTTGTCGCTTACTCAAACAAAACATAGGAAAGACAGGAGGGTTAAAAAATTTGGAGGACGCTTAAGCTTGGCCTTTAGGAGTGGAACGCGATAGCATTCAAAGATCCCTAACTGCTTCTCACGCTTCCCGGCAACTGGAGCATATGTAACCGTAATGTTTATCGGGAAACGCTGGCCATCAACGCTATGCACGGGGGCGGACTTTCTGGTAGAAACATGGCCTCTTGAGTGGGCTGCGATGCGGCGTTAGTGAGCACCATCTGGAGGTATTGCAAGGAACCGGGCGCGCCGCTCCGTGGCCTCCAAGATATTCACGCGCCGGCGCGCGCAAATGGCGGACGCCGTGGTCGGTCTATGATTAGTAGAAACGCTGGAAAAGGGATGTCTGAGTTTTCGCTTAACAGAATTATGTTTTCTCGTATAGTCAAATTACAATCCGACGCTATCATGTCTGTCGGTTGTGTGAAAGTCGTACTTTACGATTTTTCTATGTATTTTAGCCTGAGAAGTTATATTAGTTTAGTAACTTGCTTGCGCCACATGGACGGCCCGTGTATGAGTGGTGCGAACATATGTGCGGCGAAACGACGTCCTACGCTGGACGCCGACGCAGGACGCCGACACCGGATTTTCTGCGGCACAGAGCCCTTAACGCTATCGCATTAAAAAGTTTCAGTTTTGCCCTTAATGCGAAGCGGTGACGGATAGCTGGTGAAATAGTAAGTGCTGTTAATTTTTGTACTTTTTAATGTGGTATCGGTTGGAGTAAACAATTACGGATGCACGCAAGTAATCTTTTTTCATGAAGGACAACAGTTTTGGCAGTGAGGCTTTTAATCCGAGTCGCCATTGTTTGCGTGGTGCTCCCTAGTGGTGGATAAGTAGACTTCGGTCTTTCTTCCTCCTTATTTCTATCCAACCTTACGTTGCTTGCCACTAGTATTGTTTATATTCGTTCACCATGGAGCTGGTTCATGGATGAGTAGGAGAGCATGACGTGAGAAAATGGCTTTAAAGACCGCTCAAGAGGACAAAGTGTTGCCCAGACGCAGTAGTCTGCGCTGCTGCACTGCACTGGTGGAGCGGGTGAGGGCACGATATGTATAACCATGGCAACGGATAAAGAAAACATACATATTTGCACATAAAAGGGAGACAACAATGGAGAACTAAGCAAGAGAGGGTACCAATCTTCTTTTTTTTTAGTGCTTCTAATGCCATGTGTGATGCTCGCATATGATGCTACACTCGCTGCAATAAATGCAAGAACGAAAAAAAAGAGAAAGAAAGAAAAGAATAGAAAGAGAGTAAGAATGAAATAAAGGTTGTGACTGAGTCGTAGAATCTTCGACTTCAAATCTGTGGGTCGTACTCCTGGTGGGGCACAATGGCTTACTTCTTTTTTTTACCAAATTCTGGCGATGCCTTCTGGAATTTGAGCGACAGAAATCGGCGAACATTAGCTGAGAGAGTAAAAAAAAAAATCTTGGTTCATCGCCCATCTATCGTTTCGAGATGATTGACACACACACCCATATGTTATGATGATTATGATGAAGAGCGGCACATACCGAGTGGCACATATACAGGGGTCCACGTTCGCGGAAATAAAAGAAAGAAAGCCGCAGTTTCGCCCGAAAAGTGAAGCATCGATTGCGATAGCAAATTAGTAGGTAGCTACACGAAGCAAGGACAGTAGTTTTATCGACCGTGTAAACTTGGAAACATTCGCTTACTAAGTGGATCAACAAGAATGGACTCAGCGCGCACAAGCAGACATGAACACATCAGACTCGATGATCACGCGCACTCGCTGTCAAAACGCTAGTGTCAGCAAGCGCGGCAGCAGCAGCAGCGAACGAAGTGACCTTCCCGCGGTCTATCGCGTCAACGCCAGAGCGTGAAGAACGCAGCGTTCACAAAGGTGTGAACCGTCTGCACATCCTTTTCCACACACGACGTGCGCGACCGTGCAAGTTACGCACTTGGCGGAGTCGAAGCCGCCCCTCCCCTCCCGCGCTGCCTGCCCGCTTTCCTCCATATATGGCGCGCGAGATTGAGCCGCCATCGTCCTTTCCCCTTCGCCGGAGCACAACGCCCTCGCCTCCCCCCTGCCTCCCTTTCCCCCACGGCCGTTCTCGCGACGAAGACGGCGCGTTTGCTCTCCGCTTTCTTTCTCAGCGCCCGCCGGAGTGAACCGCGACCGTCAACTTCCCTCGCGTGTTCTCGCTCGCACATACAGCATACGACGCCTGGCGAGGGGGTTATGGCCCTTGGACTTGACACGGAACAACGCGGCGACGGCGAAAATGTGGCTGTAGTGGGCATATAATCGCTATCGCAATAAAACGGTTAGGTCCAGGCATAGATATATACCGAGAAGCGCGTGAAGTATCCTGAGTGTGCTAATGTCATCAAAAGGATCGTTATGCTTCGAATTTGTTATATTTAATAATCGGTATAGTCATTGGGAAAATACGAAGTATATTAGCAAAGGCGGCCGCCCTATGACGAACAGTTGTCACAAACTAAAGACTTCGTGAATTCGACCTCAGGTAACTGTTCCATATTTTTATTTTCGCAAGAAATTCAGCCCTATACGTTCGCTTTAAAAGATGCTTCTGCTTTTCTTTTCTTTTCTTTTGTATTGCGTTTTTACATAAGACGGAATCGTCATTTGGATGTCGCAATTGAACTCGACTATAGGGAGTCGAAAGGGTAGATCGGACGCAATAAGACAGTTAACATTACGTCGCACCTCTTTCACCGCTTTCACCACATCGCAAAGTCTTGTTCAGGGACTCCTTCGACACACGCCCTCTCTTGTACACGAACACGCGCCTTACACAGTCCCTGGCACTGGGCATGCGGCTATAGGTATCTTTGCAGCGTCTCCTTACCTTGTAACTCGAGGAAGCGGCCTCGCCTGGGAAAGCGACGCCCGCGACGCCCGCGAATGTTGGCTCGCAGCTCGCCCACTATCGGAGGCTGTGCCGGGGACATAGCGGGGTGGGTCAGGCAGGGGCGGCGACCAGACCGGCCCTTCACGCGAAAGGTCACCGCTGCTTCGCAGAGCTGTGCGCTTCCGCTTTTTATTATATGGGCGGTAGCGCCGTTTCTCGCGGCTTATCCAACCAGATTATAGGAACGCATGATCCGGTAATCTCCAGGCAGAAAAAAAAAGCAAGGAAAGTAAACACTTCAGAAGTGCGACCTTTTATAAAAGAGCAAGCCAAGTTTGAAAAACTTCGTTTTATACGTGCAGTTATATAAGTCATTTCTAATGTTTGTAATTAAACCAAGAAGTCTAAAGTTATATATTATGTAATATGTCCGCCCGTCCCACGAACATTCAACTTTGTGGCCAGGTTTGGCTGGCAAAAGACACCAGGAAAACGTGCACGTAACTCTCTCGAATGCTTCAAAATATGATTGCAAACCCCGTAATTGACCTAAACACTTTAGACATTGCGCGGACACCAGCATGTGGCCCTTGTTGCCACCAAATATGAGCCAGGCGCCGCACTAGTTTCTGCCAGGACAGCACGCAAACATCCTACGGAGTTCGTGAAACACGCGTTTAGCGCTTTTCAGCGTTGGTACAAGTAATTTGGTGCTAAATCGGTAATTAACCCTCGCGCATTAAACTTTGTCCGCACATCGTTCTGAAGGTATGCTCTATTTTCAACCAAAGTGAATTAGGAGTCACGTTCAGTTCATCGAGTACCCCGATAAAACTTTCTAGACGCTTCGTGTTACGCTTAAAGATAGGAAGATAATGGGTATTTACTGAGTAGTAATTACCTTAAGACTTGGGCGGCACATAATCCCTAACAATCTCTTATTGCCAAATGTTGACTCGATGCCGCACTCACTTCAACCATGGGCACAAGAAACATTTCGCATAATGGCTGTATTGCACTTAGAAGGATTGTTTCATAAAACGCATAAATAACCGGCTCTTCAATTTCTGTCCGCACACCACCCACAACGTGTGCCTGGTTTCCTCCAAATAAAAAGTTTAACGCGTTCACGTTTTTCAGAGCAACGAGCAAGCATTCCGCGTATTCTCGTAAAACACGCTTCTAATGCTCAGGAATGCGTGTATAAGTACTTTTATACAATGATTGTAATTAACCTAGCAGATTTATAGTAGTTCTCACAAGTCACCAAGCCAAGAATACGCGCTTTTGTACCGCCTTTAACGCGGAATAAAACGAGTATTAATAACTATTTTAACCGCGCGTATGTACATACGAAGAGGAGAAGGAGCGGGGAAAGAGAAGGAAGACGCGGAATTTGTTTGTGGCCTGACGTCCTTGCCCCATCGCGTTTCCTTGCTGGCGTGGTTCTTCACACGGAGCATGACTAGAAGCCGCCATCCGTTGGTGGTGCCTGTTCTTCTGACACCGTGTTGTAGCCAGGAGAGAAGAGCGAGACGGCCAGACAAGAAGTCAAGTAACCACGCGTTTCAATAGTGTCTCCCCGGTGTGTTCTATCTCAAGAAGAAGAAAATCGCGAGCTGCCAGATCACCGAGTGCACGTGCCGTCACGAGGAACTGTTTCGCCCAGCTTTCACTAAATGGGGGCACCTACAACACCTACTTAAAGCGGTATAGATTCACATGGTGCGACTGGGGCGAAAAAAAATCGTTCTGCCACGCACGTCGCAGAGTGATTTTCGCTGACAGCTTTCACATCCGTTTGCGGCAGCGCGACTTTTGTCGCAGCATGCATTTATAAGCAGCCAGCACAATTTGTAGCGATGAAGAGGTTGACGACGGTGGTGATCAAGTGGGTACGTGCCTTATGTTGAGGCGGCGTCTGCTCCTGACCTGGATAGCGTGCAACTTCTCCTTTTAAACAAATTGTGTAAGCGGAAGAAAACAAAAATATTTATGACACTGTGTTACACACCGTTGCTTCTGCTGAATGTTCTTTGCCATATTCTGGTGCAGTGCACATTTTATGCTTATTGAAAAGCTTCTTAAATTTCTTCTCTCTATGCATTAGCTTTTTGTGTTGCCATGCACTTTTCGCAGCTATTGCAGCAGATGCCAACTTTAAGTTCTTCAAATTTTTCGCAAGGCACAGTTAACGTGAATACAGTACATTGCGGGCAGTCAACAAGTCAATTGCATAAAACAATAGACATGGTTGCCGCCCATTAAAATGATTTCTCAGTGAAGAGAGAGATGCATTAGACCTATAGGAAGGTGCGTCCTCAGGGTGGTGCACTATGATGTACCTTTTACATGGTTGTTAGTGAGCTTTGCTCGCTCTCAACAGCGATAAGTAGACCTAGTATTATTAATAGCTATCGTTCTAAAATTGCAACTCGAGTGGTCTTGTGACTGAATTTCGTATATTTGCTTAGGACCAAGTTGTAATATACGTAATGTTTTCAGACACTCTAGTAATGTTACTTTTCCCCAAGCAACAGCGATATCTAATGAACATGCACAGCTTTGAGAACGCTGTTCTTTTTTTCTTTGTAGATTAAAGAAGCGCACTATTGCCTCTTGAACGTGACACTCTATAGCCGCCTAAGCTTATGTTTGGTCAAGGTTGTTCAAAGTCTGTTTTGCACTTGTCAACTGAAAGAAAGCATCGTTTTTCGTGGAATGCCTCGGCTTTTCGCCGGAGAACATCATATATTGCAACATATCGTTCAGGAAACTCGCAATGTTGCTTGATGCTTTATTTATTTATTTATGCTGTCTACCAGTTACGGCGTATTTTTTCGAAGCAGTTACACGTGCAACCTTGACGGGCAGGGCCAAGTGCCTGTTGAAGCTCGGATACGCAGATTATTTCGCACTTTTCAGTGTTAGTATGAAAACTGCTTACAAGGCTTGCACGGTGCACCGCGTCTGAACAGGTGACTGGAATAGCGTTACTGCATGAGCAGTCCGCCTTTTAAAACCTGTCGGGTGAAAAGCTTGAGCCATCTGCTCTGTTTTTTGCACTATTTCTTCACCACCGCGTGTATTCAGGTGTTCGAGTAATCTTCGTAGCACAAACACTTGCTCGCCTCTTTTTAAGCGAAAACGATTTGTTATGCCCAGTTCAGCACGGTTTTCGATCTGGCCTTTCGACAGTGACACAGTTAATCTAAACTTTACATGACTTTTGTAAAGCTATAGATGAATGCCAACAGATAGATGTTGTATGTATAGACTTTACGAAGGCATTTGATAAAGTTGCACATCATAATCAAAAATAACGTACAGCGCAAAGGACAAGGACAGCGAAAGACGACATACACAGCGCTGACTTCCAACAAGATTTTATTGCGTCGCCACATTGTGTGTATATATACAAGAAGAGGCATGCGCAGAAATTGTGCGACAGTCACAGGGGGTGTCCTAACAGCAAGTCATTGAACTGTTAGGACACCCCCTGTGACTGTCGTACATTTTCTGCGCATGCCTCTTCTTGTATATATACACACAATGTGGCGACGCAATAAAATCTTGTTGGAAGTCAGCGCTGTGTATGTCGTCTTTCGCTGTCCTTGTCCTTTGCGCTGTACGTTATTTTTGATCATGAATTACCAACTAGCCCAAGCAACCACCCTAGTGCACATCATAAACTGCTTTCCAAATTGAGAAGCCTAGGAATTAGTGAAAATATAGTATTGTGGATTCAGGCATACTTAAGAAACCTTTATCGAAGGGTCAGAATCGGGAAAAGCGAATCGGGGAAGTGTGAAGTTGTGTCTGGAGTGCCGCAAGGGTCTGTTTTAGGTCCGCTATTGTTTTTATTGTATATTATTGATATTCCTTCTAATGTTCTTTTAATGTATAATAATGATATTCCTTCTAAGGTAAAAACTAAACTATTTGCCGATGATTGCTTAATTTACACGCGTGTAACCTGCGCGGAAGATCAGATTAAACTAAACAGCTGCCTGCAATCATTAAACTCGTGGTGCCAAAGTTGGGGCATGGTAATTAATTTTAAAAAATCTAGATACACTCACGTAAGTAAAAACAGAACTTTATCAGATTTGAATATAATATAGGAGAAAATTCCTTGGTCGAGGTACAGAGTTTCCGATATTTAGGGGTGACAGTGACACATAATCTAGACTGGCGTATTCACATTGAGAATATCTGTTCGAAGGCTTACCAAAAGCTCTGCTTCCTTAGGAGAAAGCTTCCAGATGCGACTAAAGAAATTAAATTGGTCGCCTACAAAACGTTTATAGGACCAGTTCTGGAATATGCGAATGCTGTGTGGAGCCCTCACCAAAAATGCTTAAAAAAGAAGGTGGAAAAGATTCAGCGGATTTCAGCACGCTTTATATGCTCCAAGCATCGCCGTACTGACTCGGTTACATAGATGATACAGCAGTGTGAATTAGAAACGCTGGAAATGAGAAGAAAAAATAATCGACTCAAACTTTTTTTCCAGATAATGCAAGGGGCATTAAAAATAAATGAAGAACATTATGTGAAAGCGCCTCTAAAACGTGGTTCACGAAAAAACCACAGCAGGGTACTACAATCTATTAACACACGTACGGATGTATATCGGTATTCCTTTTTTCCTGATGTAACTTAACTATGGAGCCAACTGCCAAGTGACGTTGTGGAGAGTGTGAACGTGCAACAATTTGAGCTGGGTGTCGATATGTTTTTGAGAAATGGTGTACAAATTTTGAATTCTGATTCGTGATTGCTCATTGAAGTGTTTATGAAATGTATATGTTCTTCTTCCCTCCCTGTAACGACCCTCACTGGAGGGTTAACAGTATGACCAAATAAATAAATAAATAAAATGAATAAACAAATAAATAATCCAGAAAGAGGTCTCACGCTATATGTCGCCTCTAATTCAGCTGGGGGATCTTTTTTTTCCCCGGGTTACTTTTCTAGACCCATTTGAAATGCATAGGGTGATATTCAGAACGCTGATTGCAGCCCAGCGACAACTAATCTGCTAATCGCGCTCTTGTGGCATATACTCTATAGCTCCGTCTATATGTCGATGCAATTTCGTTTTATTCCTCTGGCTCAATTTTTTTTCCTCGGAGGCTTTTGTTCAGCTACAATGTGGCGAAACAGCATTACAAAGGCAAAAGATTCGTCCGTCGTTGAGTTGATGGGAAAGGGCTCGTTGATCGTGTTAAAACTCATAAACTCGAATGTGCGGCTTTGATGCGCATTCGCACCCTGACACGTAAGGAAAGATGACACTGTCAGATTCTACAAAAATCAGCCGCCCAAACGGCTGTATAGAGTGACATCGAAGCATTAAACCCAGCAGTGCGCGCCATCTTTTTTTTCAATTTTCTGCGCATGGTAAAGTGTTTTATTTGATGTTCAGAATTATAAACATTATGTTCCAACTTAAGTCATGAAAGCGAATCAGTAGTTATACTGCAATAATTAGCACTTAATTACGTAGTTATAAAATAGAACTAATAGTTCTATATTTATGAGTGATAGCTGGTTACTAACATACCATGCTAAGTTCTCTTGGGTTTACGCACCATTAATGTCGTGCATACAAAATGAAATGTCATAAAAATTGCGATTCAACAATGACAACCAATGGGAACTGTGATGAAGAAGCCAATAGCTATAACGAATCATAACGAACTGGTACAATGGTAGTTTTGATTCGTGCACGTCGTCATTGGTGTAATTCACACTGTAATTAAATGAGCATTTAAATGTACCCTTGCGAAGTGATAACGCCGAGTCTAATTTTCATACGGAATTGCGTCATGAAAACCAAATGACAAGTAATTCAAACAGTGACTCATTTATGATATCTAGGAGTGGTAGCACTGAGTTACCAGGGACCACGAATAACTTTGTTTAATATGACACTGGCAGTATTTATTCATATACGGCGTCATTTATACCACTCCAAAAGTATTTAAATTACTATTTCTTTGGTTACCCCTGCTGAGCGATCACGCCCGGTTTTGAGTGATAACTAGCGATATGCTCATTATGGTGTTCTCGTATCTTATGCTATTTGAGCGTACTGGATATCAAATGAAGAGTCGTACAAACGATGATTCAATTATATTGACTAGGAGATGGTAGGACCGAGTTACTAGGGATCATAAATCACTTTGTTTAGTACGACAGTGGTAACCTTGATTCATGTAAGTGGTCATTGGTATAAATCAAAAAGTGATTGCATGAGTATTTTTGTTACCATTGTTAACTGATGATGACGAGTCATTAGTCATCACTAGTGATACGCTCCATTCAATGTGCTCGTTATTTTAAGCAGCGTAGCGTTACGGATATGAAATGAAAAGTAATCAAAATGGTAATTCAAGTATTACAACTAAGAGATGGTAAGGTTGAGTCACTGCTGATAGCGAATCACTCTTTTTTGTATGACAGTGGTAGTATTCATGTATTAATTGCCATTTCTCTGAATCAGTCTCACTAAACTCATTTTTTTCGTTAATATATAGCAAACAGGGTCGAAACAGTGGTAATCACTAGTGACTATATTCACTTCAGTGCTCTCAATTTAACTCCTAACATTTTCACAGCATTTTGCTTGCCTCAATTCGTTGTTTCTTGAAAGGCGTTCTGCGTGGATTAAAGCCACTTGCACTGGAAGTAATTCGGCTGGCGTTTGGATTAATTCGGGTGGGAAAACCTGGAGTTTGCATAAGCGGAACCATGTGCCACTGCAAACTCGCCCCCACTAGTGCAATTGTTTATGCTTCGCAGAATTGAGTCAAAGGTATGGTTGCCAGCAAAGGTCCACCATTTCGTTTCAGGCGTGGTGGTGAAAGCACCCCTAATAATAACACCTAGATGTTTATTTGGGTGCTCGTAGTGACCTGTAAACTCAAACGTCTGTATGTGTTGCCCATATAGGTCTAGCGAAGCTACAGCAATACGTTTTTCTTGTGTGCCCGTTTTATTATTCCACGCTGAATGCAATGTCGCTTGCACAAGGAATTATATTATTCCCCATTGGAGAGTTTCCGAATTGGCATTAGCGGTCGCTCTTTGCGTCATGCGCTTGCAGCGAATTCACGAGCCAAAGCGGAAGCTTCAACACAAAGTATTATAAAGCACAGGAAACTAATTACTCTTTCAATACGATATGTGTTTCACCAATAATAAGTCTGAGTGCCCATATACTCTCCTTATATATTACAGTGAACAGTAAGGGATTCGTTTCGTTCTAAGGTGGAATGGTGTGGCCGACCTAGAAACGAGACGGGCCTCCACCTAGCAACGAGATTTGTATGTGTCTGGCCTGATGGCCTTCACGTTGGGCTACCGACCTAAGGAATAACAATGATATCTAGCTTAACCCTTGTTTTTTACATGAAATGAGTGAAAGCGAGAGTCTGCGACATCGTCCATTGCTTTTCATGGCTGCATGTGAACGAAGACTGGGGTCGAACGTGGTACAAGGCGCGAGCCGTCGCTTCGGTGGATGCCGCCACGTTCGTTGACGCAAAGGTTCTGCGTCGTGTTTAGATCGGAGCGCTATTTCCATGAAACAGCATCGCCGACACAAGCGCTAAACACTCTTTGCGTCTCGCACAGGCGTAGCGGCGCTGACGCTATTTCTTTGAGGCCGCAAAACGTTCGGGGTACCTATTCGAAAACTGTCTATTACCTCGTTATCAATCCATCCTGATAGATAGATAGATAGATAGAGAGAAAAAAAGGTAGAAAGACAATGCAGGGAGGTCAGCCAGACGCGCGTCCAGTTTGCTACCCTACACGGAGAAAAGGGAGTTAAGGGATAAAAGGAGTAAAAAGGAGAAGACTGAGGATGTCGTTCAATCCGGAGGCGCACATCGAGGTCGTCCAGACTCGTCCTTTTGTCATCTTGTGTTCCGTAAATTTTGCGCTGCCCCCCCCCCCCCCCCTTCACACCATGATCCAACTAACCCAAGCCACTAGCAAACTACGCAGTTACAGGCTACGTGCTTTAAACTGCGAAGATATCTCCGTGGAACCCTCGGTTCCTACACCATTTTCGCTTCCTGATGTTTACGTCGTAAGAGCTCTCATCTTGCTACTATATGGCAGGAGGTACCTGTTCGTTAATCTTGCTCGCCTATAGTTCTTAATTTTTTTTCTTGCTCGTTACCTTGATCGGTGCGTTTTCACGTTGTTAGCATTTGTGCCAAGCGTATTTCTGGTATGCACGAATGCGTAAGTGGTGAGGTTTCTGTGGCATCGGTGATACATTTTGGCGCGCGATTACTTCGGCAATGTCGCGGACCATACTGAGTGGCAGGAAGTCCGACTCATATCGGCGAAGTGGAGTTCCGCTGCGACCAACTAGGAATTTCTCGAAGTTCCAGCGAATATCACTGCTGTCCTGGGTTGCGTAGAAGGGCATCTCCTTCGGCTGAAACCCAGAGACCGGTGACGGGCAGCGACTCTGCGTAAATACGGACAGATGAAAATGAACATTTTAAAGGGTCTTCCTTGCTTGTTTTTTTGCTTTATCTTGCGTGCAGGTTTCTTCGTTGAAGTCGTTGAACATGATATTGCGATTACAACGTGCCGAATTTGTTAGCACAAATGAGACTTCTCTTTGTGCCATCGTCGATGCTTGGAAAAATACACACACAAAAAAAATTGTCGGGATACTTTATCAGTAACTTTCCGTGATCGACAACGGTGTGGAGACGGATCCACATCTGCATGTACACGGCGCTGACTGACCAACTTAATCTCTATTTGACGGTGAGTCTTTTGTAGAATGACGACGAGGCTTTCTTATAACCCGTTACAGTGATGCGTAAACATATACAATCTATTTTCCAGAAATACACGCTGTAAGGCTGATAAGGCCACCAGTCTTGAAAAAACGATGCTTGTAAGGATTTTTTTTGAGGGCATAGAACTAGGGTAATTTATTGCTAGTAGGAAGGACAAGTACAAGTTAACTAACGCGTTACGCTATTTGTGCGTCTACAACATATTTCCATTTAGGGTAAAGACAGAAAGTATGCTCTAATTGTACGTGAAAGAAAGAAAGAAAGAATGGAGAAAAAAAAAACGCCGTATTACAGATACCACGTGTTGCTGCGGCCACTGTCTCACACTAGTAAATATGAATTTAAGTATTTATTCGGACTTATTTTTGGTCTAATATGGACTAATTCTTGCAGGCCTACCTTTATAAGAGCAAATTACACCACACGTGAATATTAGCCACTAGTACAATAAACATTTGACGAAAATCATGGAGTTGCCTTTTATTTATTGACTCTAGGGGTCATATTGCAACGGCTAGAAACTTCTCCCCTAGCACCAGTTTCGAAAAATGCCTACACCACATATTCCATGAATTCCATTGTTGTTGTAATTAAAATATTTTATTTTGTTTCGCACTCTTCCATTGTGCAGAATCTTTTAACTGGTACTTAGTTGGTTGATTCGTGAGGTTTAGCATCCCAAAGCATCAAAGCATCCCAAAGCATCAGGTTCGCCGTAGAGGAGGGTTAAGAAGCTGCAGCTGAACAAAAGAAAGATTACAGTAACAACAAAGCCCAACTCAGGGGATGCAAATGCACTAGCCCAGTTCGCCAGAAAAATCACATAAAACAGATTAAAACGCGAAGACATTTTACATTTGTGTATGAAAGACAACTCGCAAAATGGGTCACACATAACAATGTAAAGACAGCTCACACGAATACAATAAGCACAAAATCGCAACAGGAGCTCTGAAATAATTTTTGATCACTCGGGGTTCTTTATTGTGCGCCAACATGAAGCGTACGAGCGTTTTTGCATTCTGCGCGCCACCCATTGCAATGTGGCAGTCGCAGTCGAGAATCGACCCCGCGACCTAGTGTTCAGCAGCAGAACGCCTCATAGCTATTGAACCACGCTCGAAAGTTATTGCCTTAGTATTCAGTCGTTACGCGCTGCTCGCCTCAAGAAGAGAGTACCTTCTCGCCGAACAAACCATTCATCTTGTTTAAACTTAACTGTCAAACTTGTGGTGGATAACAATCGTATTGCCGATTGTGGCGCCAATTCTCATGTCCGCAGCCACTTTGTCCTTGCTTACTAAATTTTAAATCTTTTTTTTTGTTGTTGTCTAATCCCCTCATATTTAACAGTGCGGCAACGGTCCCAAAAACACGCGACATAAGATAACCCAGTTGCGCGTCTCCTCGCTAAGAACGATCCTTTATTGTGTGCCAGTATGCGCCTATATACAGTCAACGTTTTCAAGCATAACCCGCCGCGGTTGCTCAGTGGCTATGGTGTTAGGCTGCTGAGCACGAGGTCGCGGGATCGAATCCCGGCCACGGCGGCCGCATTTCGATGGGGGCGAAATGCGAAAACACCCGTGTACTTAGATTTAGGTGCACGTTAAAGAACCCCAGGTGGTCAAAATTTCCGGAGTCCCCCACTACGGCGTGCCTCATAATCAGAAAGTGGTTTTGGCACGTAAAACCCCATATATTAAATTATTTTCACGCATGCACTCACCGCGATAGCTTAGTGGCTATAGGCGTTGAAATCGAGGTCGCACCTTGGATCCCGGCCGCAGGGGTCGCTTTTCGATGGGGGCGATATGCGGAACGCATTCGTGCACTTATCCTTAGGCGCACCTTAACGAATCCCATGTAGTCAAAATTAATCCGCAATAATCTTACGTAAGCACGAGAGTTTAATATTTTTTTCATTTGTTTTTTTTTTCATACGTGGCATTTCTTTCCCGCGCATTATACACGACTGGAAGAGCCTGCCGCACGATTTTTTCACGCGTTTCGCGTTTTTTTCTACTGCTTTTCAAACTTCCTCCTATACATAGTAGGTGATCTTTCAGATGTGACTGTAGTGCATGATTATTTGACATTGTCTAGATTTCTTTTCTTTTCTGTGTGTGCGTGTGTGTGTGTTTGTGATTTTCCTGTTTTTGTGAGTGGCTGCTGAGCAGAAAAGTTATTGACGCACTTGGCTTTGTATGCTTTCCTCATATGTCAATAGAAATCAGTTAAATTCGTCCCCTACGGTCTCCCTAAAGTAAAGTCGTAGGGACGCCGTAGACACTTAAATAAATAAATAAATAAATAAATAAATAAATAAATAAATAAATAAATAAATAAATAAATAAATAAATAAATAAATAAATAAATAAATAAATAATCAACTTGAAATAAGGAGTCATCTATTGTTAGTTGCGGGGAAACACTTGTGACCCGAATACGTCGCCTATGCTTGCCTTCAGGAATGTGAATAGCGGATGTTCTGTGATTACGTTCACGCCCCCACCTTCTCCATCAGTGGAAAGAGAGAGAGAGAGAATGAAAAGGAAAGGCAGGGAGGTTAACCAGATATGAGTCTCCGGTTTGCTACCCTGCACTGGGGATGGGGGATAGGGGTTAGAAAGATGGCAGAGGAAAACGCTAAAAAAATGGAAAAAGAAAAGACACGCACACATGGAGGCGCGCACACAAATGGCGTTCCAGTTAAAGTCGTTCACACAGGCCGGTAGATCGTAAAAAGCGCAATACCGCTTGCACGGCCTTCTTCTGTGACGATAGGTCCTTTCGATGTTGTAGAATTAATTTTTCGGATAGCGGTTGGTTATCCAGTTGGTCAAGTGCGTGGCGAAGGCATGCCCTCTGGGAACTGTACTGCGGGCAGGCACACAAGATATGGCCAATTGATTTTTCAAGGCCGCAGTGGTCACAGGTTGGACTGTCGGTCATCCCTATGCGGAATGCATAGGCTTTAGTAAAGGCAACGCCCAACCAAAGTCGATATAAAAGCGTGGCGTCTCTACGGGGAAGCTGTGATGGCGCTCGAAGACTTAGTGTGGGATCAAGTGAGTACAGTCGCGTGTTTCTTAAATGTAGCTCATTCCATTGCGACGCGGTGCACTGCCGAGCAAGTAGGCGGAGCTTCCGTGCTGCGTCAGTTCTAGAAAGAGGAATTGGGACGTGGCGCTCCTCAGTATGGGCTGAGCGGGCAGCGTGATCCGCCCGTTCATTGCCGATAATCCCGCAATGACTTGGAAGCCACTGAAAGGTTATTTCGTGGCCTGCATCACTTGTATGTTGTAACATTTCTGTAATATGGAATATTAGCTATTCGTGCGGTCCGCGTCGTAAAGGTGACAGTAGAGACTGCAGTGCCGCCTTCGAATCGCAGAATATTGTTCATTTGTGTGGTGGTTCATCACCAATGTGTTGAAGGGCAGTAAAGAGCGCTGCGAGCTCTGCTGCCGTCGATGTTGTGGCGTGAGTCGTCTTAAATTTGATTGTTGTAGCTTTCGCTGGTATGACGATTGCCGCCGCGGAGCTGCTTGGAAGAACAGACCCATCAGTGTAAATATGCGTAGAATCACGGTAGTTCTCGTACAAATGTAGTAGCGTGAGCTGTCTAAGGGCTGGCGATGATAGATCAGCTTTTTTCGAGATACCAGGTATAGCGAGGTTGATTTTTGGCTGAGCGAGGCACCATGGAGGAATCGAAGGTCTCGCAGCCGGGGTGAAACAAGCTGGCACTGACTCATTATATGCGGTTATCGTCTGGCTGAAAGATGTGTGTGGTCTGTCCGTTGTTAGGGAAGCCAGGTGGTGACGGGGAGTCCTGGCCAGATGCCTTATATGGGTCCTGAGTACTTCAATTTCAGTGTGGGTCTTGACAAGGTGGTCTCCAGCGATTGCTATTGTAGCCACTGTCGAAGCACTCTGAGGCAGGCCTAGACAGATCCGGAGCACTTGACCCTGAAGACTTTGTATTGTGCGTACATTTGTTTTACCTGTGCTGCTTATTGCTGGCAAGCTGTATCGCAGAAATCCTAGAAAAAGCACCCTGTACAGTTGCAACATGGCACTGGGCGACATTCCCCAGGTCTTGCCAGCGAAAAACTTGAGCAGGTGACAGATGCCTGTCAACCTTTTTTTCACGTATGATACGTGTGGGCTCCATGACAAGTCCCTGTCGATTATGACACCTAGGAACTTGTGCGATCGGACACGTCGTATTATTTGGCCATTTATCATTACACTGTAATTGGCCATGGGTTTGCGCGTAAATGGCACTAGTGCGCATTTCTCTGAGGAAATTTCCAGGCCTCGATTACGGAGGTAGATAACAGTTTGTGTGGCGGCTCTCTGAATTCTCGCTCTCAACTGTAGGCGTGTTACTGCAGACGTCCATATGCAAATGTCATCGGCGTACATTGAAAGCCTGACTGTGGTTGGCACGTGCTCAAGGAGAGCAATTATTGTTAGGTTAAATAACACAGGGCTAAGTACACCGCCCTGGGGGACGCCGCGGTAGCTGTAATGTAGAGAAGTATGGCCTCCCTCGGTGCTTACAAAGAAGGATCGCATGGATAGATAGCTCCGTATCCATTGAAACATCCGACCACCCACTCCTACCTCTGCGAGAGCAGAGAGGACGGCTTCATGCGTAACATTGTCATACGCCCTTTAACGTCGAGGAATAAAGAAGCGCAGAGACGCTTACGGCATTTCTCATGTTGAATGTAGGTGACCAGGTCGATGACGTTATCGATCGATGATCGACCGCGTCGGAAGCCCGCCATGGCATCTGGGTAGGTGTTGTGGTACTCCAGGTACCACTCCAGACAAATAAAGTTACTTCACTAAATAAAGTTACTTCACTCACTCACCACTCCAGACGTCCTAGGACCATCCTCTCCATTACTTTGCCCACACAGCTCGCCAAAGCGATCGGGCGATAGGATGACAGCTCCAACGGCGATTTGCCAGGCTTCAGCAGTGGAACAAGGCGACTTGTCTTCCAGGTTGTTGGTAGCGTGCCATTTCTC
This sequence comes from Dermacentor albipictus, assembly GCF_038994185.2. NCBI lineage: Eukaryota > Metazoa > Arthropoda > Arachnida > Ixodida > Ixodidae > Dermacentor > Dermacentor albipictus. Next base: position 83,519,633 of record NC_091825.1, on the reverse strand, counting down.
CAAGATTCATTGTACACCTCGAGGAGAACTCCTCTCGCTCGTTCCCCCAGGTGACACAGAGCTCGGTAGGAAATTCCGTCAGGTCCTGGCGCTGATGTGCGGCTACACAAAGCTAATGCTGCCTTAAGTTCGTGGACTGAGAATGGTAGATCCAACCGGTGATCACGTGGTGGCGGACAGCTGCTCGAAGGTGATATAATGTTGGTAGCTGTGAGTTGGCCGGATAGTGTGGCGCAGAAATCCTCTGCCACGTCAATCTCCGATCTCTTTTGAGAGAGGGCAAGCGCTTTGAATGGGAATCGCTGTACGGGAAGTGTCCGGAGACCGCGCACCGTTCTCCATAGTTGAGATAAAGGCTTGCGTGGATCTAGCGACTCACAGAAAGCAGCCCAACGTTGCGAATCGAGCTTGTCTAACCGGCGCTGTATCTTCTTTTGCGTGCGCCTGGCGGTCCGCAGATCGTCCATTGTCTTCGTACGTCGGTATCTTCGTTCAGCACGTCGTCGGATTGGTCGAAGTCGTTCTAGTTCCACATCAAAGTCATTCAGTCTCGAAGAGCATGTGAGAGTACGCATAGTGTCTTGCACCGCGCTCTTGATTGCCTCTTCCAAGTCGAAAGATGGATTGGCGTCGCAGTGTTCTTCCATAATAGATTGAAATTTAGGCCAGTCCACTCTTTGGATCGTATCCCTTATTTTGGAAGGGGACAATCCTCTGATCTTGATGTACGTGGGGATATGGTCACTTCCGTGCGTCTCTATGTCCGCAAACCACCCTGCGTGTCTGACTAGGCTTCCTGAGACGAAAGCCAAGTCAAGACAGCTGCTGTACGTGGAGCCACGTAAGAACGTAGGACTGCCATCATTCAGCAGCCAAAGTTCATTACTGGAGGCGAAAGATACCAGGGATCTGCCTCTTCCGTTGATCATCGGACTTCCCCAGAGTGTATGGTGGGCGTTGAAATCTCCAATGATGACCCAGGGATGGGAGGTTGAGGAAAGGATGTCTTGTAGTCTTTTGTAATCAAATCGACTTGACGGAGATAGGTATGCGCCCACAAAAGTAAAGGCCAAGTTCTTTTTCCTTACGTTTAGGCATATAAATTGGTTATTGTCATTAGGTGGGACAGGCTGATGAGTGTAGGTGAGGTCACGGCGAATACACACCAAAACCTTACTGTTTTCAGAAACAGTTGACGACATGAATAATTCATATCCAGAAAGCCTGATTGTGTTCGATAAGTTCGGCTCGCAAATGACGATAATGGGAAACATATTGGCGTACACGAAGTGACGGAAATCCGAAAGGCGCGCTCTGAGTCCGCGCGCATTCCACTGGAAAACAGCTGCTTGTCGTACCTCTTCCCTAAAAGACCGTGGCTGTGGAGCCATGATCTACTCAAGGGTTGCCAGCACCGGACTCAGAGCGTCCAGTACATGAAGCGCACTTCTGGCAGACGGTGTGTGCATGTTGCTTAGCAACACGCGAATGGCATTCATTAAAGGCCTAATAAGTGCTATCACTTGTTCATCTGTTTTCCGCGACTCCTCGGATACAGCACCTTGCTGTACAGGGGGCGGCTTCTTCTGCGGCTCTTCTGGCGGTCGTGTACGCGGAAGTGGCGGCCATTCCTTTGTGGAGAGAGATCTGCAGTATTCTCCCTTCCAACATTGGTGTTCGGAGTGCTGGAAACTTCCGCTGATGATGATGCTTGACGCATTGATTTTTCCTGGAAGCTTGACGTTTTCCGTCGTGAAGACCTGCGACGGTGACGTCGTCTTCGCCGTGCTTTCACAGCGGCCTCTTTGTGGGTAGAATTGTCTCTCACCATTTGTTTAAGAATGGTGATCTCTTTCTTGATCTGGGGACAGTCTTTGGAAGAGGCGCAGTGATCACCCTGACAGTTAGGACACTTCAATGTGGTTGCGCTGCAGTTGTCTTCTGAGTGGGGTTCGGCACATCGAGGGCACACGGCCGAATTTCTGCAGACACCCTTCACATGTCCAATCTTCTGGCAATTGTAGCATTGCATTGGTCTTGGGATAAATGGTCGAACCTGGTGGCGAAAGAGGCCGACCTTCACGTAGGGTGGAAGGCAGTCGCCTTTGAACGTTAGCCTCACACAACGTGTGTTGCCGAGGCGACAAATATGCACAATCACGTTGTGTTCACTTGCTGGTTTTATGAGAACTGGGAGGTCTGCATTAGGAATTTCGTTGTCAATATCATAGATCACTCCTGTTATTGTGGCACCATTCGTTGGCATAATGGGTCGGACCTTGATGTTTCCCAGCTGCGTTACATGTTGTAGTATGGTCAGCGCGCTCGGGTTCATCACATCGATTGCCAGGATGTTTCGCTTAGTGTTTATCCTGACATCCTTGATCTCGTTCGGCACTGTGTTTTCGAGATACACAGAGAGTGCTTGCCTGTTGAGGACGCGCAGGTTGTCGGTAGCGTTCTGTGGCACAAACAAGATGGAGTGAGGCCATCGTTGAGGCGCTGTTTTCACAGTGTTCGAGCTGGACGCCGAAGATGAGTTGATAATTCTTCGCTTAGCCTTGCGGTATTGGACAAGTCGAAAGCTGTCTTCCGAGGACTCGTCACCTGATGCGGAGTACAGCTCTGTGTCCTCGCTACCACTCGACGTATTCCCTCGCTTCCTCGAACCGATGTCCGCGGGTGAACGGGAACCGGGAGGATCCTCGGGGTGTTGCACATCCATCACCGCGACGGAGGGGGCTGTAGACCCCACGGATGCAGTGAGAAGTCCAGAAAAGCACAGAGACGGGCGAGACGTGTTCCACAATAGAAGCACTTCGTCTTCCTTCCAGTTAGCAAGCCCCATCAGTGGAAAATTAGGGTTGAAGTTATGACGCGGCCGCACGTAACGTATGCCGTTCAGAATCTCTGAATTCTTTCCCGGCTCTTCCTCCGTCATGGTAACAAGAACATTTCTAGGGGAATCAATTTACCATGTTTTACTTAAATCGATTTGCATTTTTTTAATATCTCGAGGAGCGTAGCACAATTCGGCCTGTTCAAGTGAATTTTACATATTATACGTCTGACGAAGCGAGTCACTTGCGCAAGAAATTGCAAAGTTCAGGCGGCTGAGTAAAAATATTCACTATATGGCTTTTTGACGATTAACTTTATAACTATGTTCGAAATGCAATATTGTAGCCAAACAGAAGTAATGTTTCGTCTGCTTAGCAACAATCCTATGGCTAGCGCCGCTTTGAAGATATCTCTCCCTGAAATGTACTGAAGAATGCATTTGCGTTACAGTTAGGATCGACCCGCACTGCTTTATGCAAGCTTTTGCGAGACTGCTAGCTGGAATGCTAATGTATTTCGTAGCACACTTTAAGGCCGGTTATCTCGAAAGCTGTGCTAGGTTAGCATTACAGCTAAGTTGATGAGACTTCACTACTGCTCGGCTTCAATCTCGCATTTGCAACACGTGCACCAAAGTGAATAATAAAAAAATAATGAGTAAATCTTTTGAGTTAGTTACCTGTACATTCTGTTTTCTTATTCAGAAATATACATGAAATCTATAAATAGATGAGTAAATAGATAAACCTGTAAAGCTGGAGTGTTCCTTTCTTTCACAGGTGATATGGAAAAAAATGTAACTAAAAGAAGCCAAATACAAAACAAAACAGGTGGTAAATGCCCACCAGGCGTGGGTAGTGCAGTCTTTGCTGAAAGTTCTTGGGTGTTTCCGTAAGTTATTATGACTGCTTAATCATGGCGGCAGAAAATAAATTTTCGCAGATGGTTCTGTTATTTTATTCAAGATAGCGGAGCGGTGAGGCGTTGTTGTTCCTGCCTTAAATAGATAACGACTGTGCGACATATCTAGATCAAAACCACGAGCTTTACAGCAGTGATAGGTGCCATGCTGGAAGCAACCAAGTTCATTGGTGCACAAAGGAAATGCGGGGAAAACGCATGCTCTGGCCGGAACCAAACTCAAGGTCAGCCGCTGGAGCTTCTGTGCAACATTCATGCAAGGCTTCACAGAAAAGCAATCATTGCTTCAGTCGCGGAACCTGTATACAGCCAAGCACCTCGTGGACATCATGTATTCCGTTTGGCGCCCAGTCGTGTTGGCTTTTCTAGGAATAACCACACAGACGAAATGGCGAAACGGTCTCGTAAAACCATGTACGCGCACAATTACTCTGTCTAGCCTAGAGACATGAGCAGACTGTTTACACTTTTTCTACTTTCAGCGTCTACTGCGAACTCCTACCGCGCTAACACGAATTACGCTTCACGAGAGATTAGCACGTGTACTGTGCAACAAGGACTCGCTTTGCCCGAAACAACCGAATAACATCCACAACGCTGTACACCCTCGCGTCTGCATTGCAGCGTTGCACGCCTGCAATTATCCTCGTTGTTTAGGGGTGAAGGCAGCGCGCTGCTAGTCTCCACTCACCTTGCCAAACTGGTTGCAGGGAAAGGCAATCACGGTGAAGTTCATGGCCCCGAAATTCTTCTGCAATGCATTTAGTTCCTTGTAGGCGTGGGTGAGCCTTCAGTAGGTGGCCACGTTCACCAGTAGTTAGAACGTGGCCTCGGTACTGTGCTAGACTCAGCTCGCGTCCCCCAGCGAGCTCGCAGACGCGGAAGTTGTACGCGAACTTCGTGTCGGCCTCGCGCATGCCGCAGTCGACCCTGCGCGGCCGCGGTTCCGCGAGCAACGCCGTGGCGCCGTGCACCATCGCCAAGGCGATTAGCGCTGGCATGTTCAGTCGTGGCTGGCAGTATCGCGGATGAGGCGCTAAGAGTACTGCTTTCTGTAACGTCCGTGTTGGCGCCGCCCGCCGTAGGCTGCAGCGTCACGGACGCAATGTAAACACATGTTTCCACGCGGCGCAACCGCTAAAGCTCGGAGGACGCAATTGTGTATTGGCCAACGGCGCCAGCTGTGTCTTTTGAGCTCTTTCACAATACATGTTTATTGGTTCTATACAGAGGGGGAGGGGGGAAAGGGGTAATAGGTATAGAAAAGTCTACCTCTGTACAACGCGTGTGCGGAATAAGAAGGCGTGTTTTACAGCGTATGTTAAATGAAGCGAACATTTTAGGCTGGCATTCGAAGTAGTGTACGAGTGGTCCTTATAGTGAAATGCATTTCCTGTTCTATATACTTGAGATCAGTACGCAAGCCCGACAGACAATAGCATACTAATTTTAGTTTAGGAATGTATATAGCTCGCACGTTCACGCTCTGTGACTACATCACCCGCTGTGGTGGCTTTGCGGCTATGGTGTTGCGCTGCTAAGAACGAGTTCGCGGGATCGCATCCCGGCCGCGGTGGCCGCATGTCGATGACGGGCGAAACGCAAAAAAAAAGCCCGTGTCCCGTACATTGGGGGTGCATTAAAGATTCCCAGTTGGTCAAAATTAATTCTGAGTCTCCCACTGCGGCGTGCTTCATAATCAAATTGTAGCTTTGGCATTTAAAAAACCCATTATTCAATTCAAATTCTATCGCTTTCTCTTACCTTCATGTTTATGTCAATTCCTACTCCTTCCCTGCAGTAAGGTAGCCAACGGCGTATAATTTTACTTACTTTCTCTGGCTTCAGTTTTTCTTCTGCACACACTCTATTTGGTTACAGCCGCATACGGCCATTTGTGATTTCTCATCAATATTTTGTAGCCAAGGCGGCGGTGGTAGTGTTTATTATAGGCGGCGTTACAACGCAGTAGTCATTGCGGTGATCGCGGCTGTATTGAGCATAAATTGAGCTGGCATTGGTGCGTAATTTAGCCGTCATCCGCTGTGGTATAGCTTAGCGGCTATGAGTCTGCCCTGCTAAGCGCAAGGTGGCAGGTTCGATTCCTGTACACTCTCGCTTCTGCAGTGCAGCATTGTACGCCTGAGAATATCCTCTCCTGGAGCGCTGCTGCATTTCGCCCCCCATCGGAATGCCGTAGTTGGGGGCTCCGTATAATAATGACCCCGAGGCAATAACGCTGCTGTAACGCGTATTGGTTGCAAGTTTAAGAAAATCCAGGTGGTCATCATTAATACAGAGTCCCCCACTACGGCGTGCCTCATAATCAGATCGTGGCACGGAAACCCAAGAATATCATTTTTAATTCCTCAGTCGCGTAATAACGCGACTGTGAATTTGTGTGGAAGAGAGCATATATGCCTAAATGGCCCTTATTCGGTTGCTGCATAGTATTGTCGGCGCAAGTAGGTCGGGTTGAATTAGGTTTACCTGGAGAGGTTGAAAGCAGCACGCTCTGACTACTCTGTTTCACTTACATGCATAGAAATGAATTTGCCCTAAAAGGAATAAAAAAATGACGAAGAAGTAATGATAATAAAAGAACACTAACACAACAAAAAATAAAAATGAGACATTAAAGATGAACGCAAGTCACTGCATAAAATCGTCGCTAGAGTATTTTGAGCACATATCTGTACTTATAAAGAATGTTACTGCACGCGGAGCTGTGTCTTCTAGATCTACGGCCGGTTTTGTCACCGACCAACACATGGGCGTTGGTCAGTGAAAGTTTGTATTATTAGATAAATACTCATTGCCAATACACATTGCTTAAATTTACATGTGATTTTTTTTATCTTTGGTGTCTGGTAAATCCGTAAAATCAAACGGAACTGCACTGGACGTGCGGAAGCCACCGAAATATTATAAAATAGTTACCTGTATCATGACGACTTGTTTTGGGGAGCCGAATTCCGCAATAGAGACAGCTGTTCAGTGCTCTTTGAACACCGCAGAAGCAACATGACAAAATATGCATGGGTGCAATAGAGACTATGAAGCCGCGGCTGAAGGTGATTTCCTATGTTCAGTGTGTCATCAAGACCAAATTTCCCCTAAGTGTGATGGTGTTTGGATATGTGTCCAGTGAGCGTGGTGAGATAGACGCCTGAAGCGCCTTTCCATGGGGACTCAGGCTCAATTAATATTGGTATGTGGATCTGTTGTACACTGTTGTGAAGCCTTGGGTGGAAACGGCGACTGCGGGATGACACTACACGTGGCAGCAAGGCTCGGTTCCTTGCCATAACGTTCGGAAAACGGACAAGTCGTTTTCCGAAAATTTTTACAATTTCACCGGTCCAAAAAGCTGACCCTCTAACTACCCTGATTGCAATCCTATGAATTAGTACGTGTGGGGCGAGGTTGAGCAAGTAACCAACCGCAATGCCAGTAACACGAAGACCCCGCTGATCGAGAAGATTGGAGCTGCTTTTGCGGATCTCTCTCCGGACACCGTGTAGAGCGCATGCGCCAGGTCCCGGAGCCACCTCAGGACAGTTGTGGATGCTAAGGGTGGCTTCACCGAGCGATTTTTATTTGCCACATTTTCAGCTTTACACCCGTTTTTCATCTTTGAAATAAATTTCGTCCCACCGAAGTTATGGCCACTTTAGGTTTTTGACTTACAAGTGCCAAATTTATCCCGAACACTCTGTACATATCTGGCGCATGCTCTTCGCTGACCTACCTATGTACGGCCGCACTAGCCTGCGTAGGCCAGAGGTCAGAGCCATTCTGTAAGAGAATCGGCAATTGCGGCACGAATTGGTAACTGCACCGATTGCGGTGGCTGTCGCAGTATTTGCGGTAGCCGTCCGGCCAGCTCCTCGATTGTGAGCGTAACTCTTGTCATAGGGCGAATAAAAACAGAAATTTGCCCACTAGTGCCAATGGGATTCGAACTCGTGCCTATGCGAGAATGTGCAGTGAGGTGCTGGACATGTCAACCGCCATTAGCGCTCGATGATCGTGCCGGGCATTACGCCGAGATAGACCCTCAGAATGGCGGCACCTGTGTTCGTATTTCAAAAGCCACAGTACATAGAATTCCGCAGTGGACAAAGAACAGGTTGTGTGCGTCGCAAAGAAGCTTTCGGTCCCTCCTGGCATGGCGTCGAAACAAATTCCTTTTTCTTGCATCTAGGCAGTATAATACTCTACAGCATTGTTGGACGGAAAGCCAATAACACTCATTGTTTCTGTGGTTTAAAAGATTTAAAAGTTCTTGTCCAGTATTGCACTGAACGAGGTTTCGTGCCACAGTTTGAAGATAAGAGAGTTATTTATTAATTTAATTGTTACCCTCAGGACCCTTATGGAATTAGAGATGGAAGGGAGTACAATGTTAATAAATGCAATATAACAACACAGGTATCGACAAAGATATCAATGATTGGACAAAATGTATAATAAAAGCAGCAGCCATAGCCAGGGATGGCGGCATTAGCCAACTTTCAGTTTCTCCAAAGCGAATCGTCATTCAATTCAATTTAATTCATTTATTAAGGCGAAAATCTGAAGTGGCTCATAACCCCGATAGCCTTGAAAAAAAAAAACGCGTAGTCCGTCCAGTTGTACAAAAACTTTCATCATCAGCAATGACTCATACCCCCCTAAGCAAGCAAAAGTTGCAATGGCTCATCCCTGTCATAATGTAGAGGCTACAAGCAATCATCACAGTGAAGCGTACAGTGTATGCCTTCATTGAAATCACGTACACAACGTACAGAAACGCGGCGCCTAGTGGATTGGTACGGAAAAAAAAGAAAGAAAAACGACGTGACGTTCTCAGTGGTTCCCATAATTTGAAGTAGAAGCTTAGCGCAAATAAACCACGAACACAAGGGAGACAGACAAGGACAAGCGCTTGTCCTTGTCTGTCTCCCTTGTGTTCGTGGTTTATTTGCGCTAAGCTTCTACTTCAAATTATGGACGACCAACTAGCCCAACAGTCAACCCTACCAGTGGTTCCCACCCCAGTAAGCAATGACTCATACCTTTTTTCTCCAAACACAAAACGTTTACTTTTAAACTCACACGCCCAAATTGTTAACTTTCTTGTTATCATTATTATTTTTAGGCACCTAATTAAACCGCCCGATTCTTGGCCAATCCCCCACTGTGGGTATGTGCCACGGCCACTAAGGACAACAACAACAACAACAACAACAACAACCTCCGTAAGGCTGAGGCTACAAGCGCTCAGCAACGTGACGCATTTATTATATTAAGGAAATGTATGATTTGCAAAAAGAAGAACTAACATGGCTCAGTGTGATGACTGAGCTTGCGAATTTCAAGCGTTTTTAGCCCTGTGACCGCCAACCAATGGCAGAAATTTTTGTCGTGACTGTCGTGTATTTAAAAAATGTTTTGTTTTGTATGTTGCCATGTCGGTAATAAAAAAAATGTGAAGCAAACAGTGCATACATTCATTGTAATCACCCATACAGCACGCAGAACAGCATACGTTTCAGCCCCCTGCCCAGACGATGCAACGTAAAGCCGAAGAGAAACGTCGTTGGCGTCAATCTGACCCCGCTATACGAGCGCGAGAAGCCGCACCTAAGGCGAAAGCAGCAACGCGACCATGTGAGACGGCGCATTACCAAATGTGCAACAGGCTTACGCCTTCACGTGCTACAGGAATGTAACATGCTGCCGAAGTTTTTTTGAAGTGCCCACGAACAGCAACAAGCCTCGGTAAAGGTGCACTTGTGAAGTCACAAAAAAGGAAAAAAAGCAAGCAAAGCTTGAGACATGGACAAACACTGCTACAGCGTCATTCCTTGGCGTAGTGTGGCATACAATGTTCTGTTATATACCTTTAGTTCTTTGTTTGGTTTTGCGACCATTTCTGTCACACTTCCTTTGTTGCCTACGTGTATTGTAATTGGCGGATATACGTTAAAAAACAGCGCTTTTGTCTATCCCCCTTTATTGTTCCTTGTCTGTTCACGCGCTGTAATCGCTTTTCTTTAGAATTTCCAACTAGTGCATTCTTATACCTTGTTAAAAGAGCGAACAAAGATAACACGGGTAAGGTTTTAGGACTTTACCTCTGATGCATACTAACGAAGGAGTGGCAACACAACCTCGCAGTGAAAATAGCTTGGAGCAGGTATTTAATATTACCATATATATAACATAGCATGCACAAGAACGGTCTGCCTGTTCTGCACCACAAATAGATAACAAACTTACATTGTGAGAAATGTCTTTCCAAGCGTCGATAGCCCGTTTTTGTAGTTTGCAGTAGGGACTTTGATGAACGCAACGTTTCCAGCTAAAACAAAAGTTCATTGCTTTCTTCTATTACTCTTTCTAAGTGATGAAAAATAATCTTTCCTGATGACCGTGCTTAGGCATTTAATTGTTGTAAAATATTCGGAGTCCTTGTGGCCTATGCCGGCAGAACTACACCACTCAAGGCCGGGCGACCAACTAATTAAGTACGAGTAGTACACGTTGTCAAGAAAAAAAGAAAAACGGTTGCTTGAAAAGTCAAGGAAGCGTTCCAAAATGCTAATGGCGCCTATTTTCCCAATAAAGCTATCGAAAGTTTATTACCTCAGATATAGTTTTTACGTTCACCTGTTCGTTCTGGCATAGAGAGTGGACAATGACTGCTCTTTAGTATAACGGATGGCTTTTGCTGGAAATGACTGACAGAATCGTGTAATTTCAGCCTTCATTATGCGGCAGATATTTACAACGAAAAAACCAAGACAAACAAACTGCTCACTGCAGCAGAGCTGTCGGACGCCTGGGCTTTATGCAATGTCATTAAATAGGCCGACGATTCTTCATGTTTTGCATGTACCAAATATATATTTACTGCTTGTCGTTGGCGCATTCGAGTTGCATAACGTTGTTCTCAATCAAAAGATCCCAGTGGACCTCCCGGACCTTCCACCACAAGTTCTGGGGAGGCGGGTAGCTGGAGGTGAGAAAAGGTGCCATTTCGAATTATACTCTACAATTTTATTGCGAATATTTGAAACTGCGAACGAGGATTAAAACACCTTTATTATAGGGCACGTCAGAGGGAAAGTGTTGGAAGAAGGCTCGAAGCCTCGCGTAATCTACAATGATTCCCATGCTAGTCAAGACTCGTATAACTTCAAGTACACTCAACTCAGCTCTGATACTCTTTATGTCGTTAATTTTTACATGACAGAGACTCTATGCAATAACTATTTAGGGCCTTCTCGGTGCGCCTGAACATGTTGCTGAAGGAAAGCGGCCGGAATAATTCTGTTGAACTCCCTGTTGTGTTTTAATGCTCTACAAAGTCGGCTGGGCTGCAGTAGTAATTCAACTACTCTGGAGAATTTTACAGCGTTGAAACTCCTAACGTTGTTCCTGGTTCTACTTGGTTTCACCTGTGACGTGGCAATGCTCCATATGACAATGACGGTGAAGAAATCTACACACTATGTAGGTACGTACATGATATATTTGAAATATAATTCATGATATATGCATGAAATAAATATTTTTGTACAGAATTACGAGGAATATTCAGTGTTGCGTAGGTTTTCTTTACTTGGTACAGGTACTCGGAGTGATACCAGTTCTTTGCTGTAGGTTGGTATAACTTCACCGAGTAAGAAAATTAGGAGAAACCCAACCTCGGCGACTGGTTTTTGGGTGCAGTATCGCATAGCCATAAAATACTTTATCGCTATCAATTATATAGCCAACTACATAAAGACACAAAAGCCCGGAACGTGGTAGGTGTGTAGTTCAAACACTTACGTAAAAGCACATGACACTGTTTCAGTTCCAATCTTTTGAAATAGCGGAACTTGCGTGGGTGCATCGTTTGAACTTGGTGGCAGGCTGTACAGAAAAGAACATCCTTTGTAAGGGCAGCGCTTATCATAGAGTAGGCGTGTGTCGCTGACAAACTTTAGTATATTATTTTCTCACTGGTTCCTCAACGTCAACGAGCGAGGGGCACGCAAGTGTAAGCCAGCCTACAGACGCAGCTAAATGGAGCGCATTTGGAACTGTCGCCTTCCTAAATAAATCACAGTACGCCTGCACGCCTCTGGTCCGAAAGTTTTCAGTTGCTTGCGTAATAACGAGACACCAGAGATACTTCGGTCCGAGTCACGTAAGGGTAGAAATAATTTATCTTTCGCTTAATTAGGTTCGTCGGTGGGGCTGTAAAACGTTGTTTTCGAAAACTTTTCATTCTCTTTATATCCAGTTGTCATATTTTTGCTCGGGAGCTTGACCTAGACCGAACCAGAAGCGTAAGCCTGAACCTGAACCTGAGCCAAACTAAAAAGCTTTTCGGTTCGACAACCTGAAAGCTATTCAGTCTCATTAGGAGGTAGCTTTACCTCGGCAGCTGTTGTCTACTATATATGTTTTTTTCGGAAGACTTTGGTTGGTTTCATTTAATTTCTGGTGGATTACTTAAGGGAGAGCGCTCCACTTGCAAGAATTGTCCTCGTTTCTGTGGAAGTCATATAAAGATGGTAGGATAAGTAACAGCGCTTCAGACACTCCCTCTAACATTTGGACCACTGGAGCATTATGCCGAAACAGGCGTCGTGGAGGGAGAATTCCCCGGATGAATTGCTACTACAAAAGCTGCACCCTCTAGGTGATTGCTTAAGAACACAGTGCTTGATGCTGCTTGAGAGATTTAGAAAGCTTCTAACTTCTCGGCAGGGACGCTACAGCTTCATGGAATCCAGTGTAGCTGACGAAAGCTTGAGCTAATAGCTCGGATAGTCCAACTTTCATTTCGCAGAGGCGGAATGCGACGGCTGAATAAATATTGAATCGTCAATGACGAGCAACTAAAGGTACGACAAGTGACGAGTTAAATTCTCAAGAGACCCTGCCTACTCGCAGCTGAACAAATTGGGAGACCCGCTTGACGGCCATCCGAATCAGGAAGTCCTTCTCGCCGGGAAGCGTCACATCTAGCTTGGCATTTTCATTGCCCAATGGCGGGGGATCCCGTGTGCACATGTTTTTTTTGTGACCCGAAAACACAACTTTTTGACTGCCAAATATTATTTTCTGAGGTTTCTGTTGTGTTTCTGTGTCTTCCACCTCTTTCTGAGCAATTGCTTTACCTTCCACATGTGGAGGAGCTGGCTGTCGATCTCTTCGAGGTGTGCCTCAGGAGGTACAATTGGTCTGGCATTGTTAATATCCTGTTTAAGGGTGTGAGTCCGGTGTCAAATATGTCGTTGAAGTGTTGGACGTGATTCTCGCATGATTTGCGTAATTTGGTCCAATCTATTAGCTTGAACTGTTTCCCCGTGGGCTTACGTGGGTTGACCTGAACGTGTATCGCGATGATGTAGTGATCGCTGCCTAGGTCCTCTAATGTGTTCGGCCAGGTGCCCGCGGATGTGTTTCAAGGGCAACGTTAGATCGGATGTGGAGCTTTTACTGGAGCTAGTGCTCGCGCGTGTGGGTGTACTAGCATTGGTGATGACAGTTAAGCCCTCGTACCACAGTTCTCGGCCTTTGGGAAACACGTTAAAATATCCCTAGGCAGCGTGCGGCGCGTTGAAGTCCCCTCCGATTATGATGGGATTTCTGTCGGCGATGTTCATGGTGGGTTTAAAGAGTGTGAGAAATCTGTGCTTTTTGTGCTTGGGCTTGCTGTGTACGTTGAGTATAAGGAGGCTTTCGTGTCTTGCGTTCCGGAACGAGTTCAATAAAGATACTGTCTATATTAGTAATTTCGGTGTCGTGTTGCTTAACTGTGACGTTTCGCCTAAGGTGGTCTCCCCGTCGACATGGCCGATCGAGTGATAGCCTGCCAATTTAGCGAGACCGTGCGTCTTTTGTAATAGAATGATATCGGGTTTATCTTTCTCCGTAAGGTATTGGTGTACAGTTGCTTTCTTGTTTGCGTAGCTTCTACAATTCCATTGTCAAATCGTGTAGGTCGGATTTATAGCTATGATGAGGTGCGGATGTAGGAATATCGCCGGCTGTATCACGCTGAAGGACGACGAGGTAGGTTGTTGCACTCTCGCCGTGACCGCTGGGAGGCGGGGGAGTAATCCACGCCTCCATTGCGAGGTGTCGCTGTTGAAGGTGTTCATTTTGTTGTTGGATCTGTATTCTCTACATGTTCATAAAAGGCGGAGATCAGTCGGATTAGTTTGTCATGCACTAGTTTAATCCTTTTATTGGTTACTGAATTTCTGTTAGGACTTTGGTCTCGGTTGTTGTGCGTATGGGTTTGTCTTCATTGGCCTGGGTTTCGGCTCTGCGTTTCAGTGATGGGGGTGTAGCCCCTACCTCCATTTAGTCTGTGGGTGTAACAGCTAAGGGCGGTGGCACTACGGCTGTAACCTGTTCCGTTTGTTTGTAACGGTGTAATTCCTCTTTCAGAGTCCTGTTTTCCTCGGCTGAAGCTGTAATTTTCTAGTTGCATTGAGTCAACATCTCTTTTAGCTGCGCTATGTAGGCCTCTAAATTATTCCATTTCCCTTGAGACATGGCTTCCACGGACCTCGAGCGTGCCCCCTTGACTGCGCCTGCCCAGTTAACCTTGCGGGGTCCGACATGTCCAGGCGGCTGACTCTGAGATCTTGACCAGGATCGGGAGCAAGCCCTCGACCAGCCTCTTCCTCTGGAATGGTTGCGGGATCTCGACGGACCTCTTCCTCCGGTGTTCTGGTAGAGAGGAGGGTGCCGCTGCTCTAGGTTGTTGACGAGCGTTGGCTTCCTCGGGTAGTCTTGCTGTTGTCGTTCCCGTTGGCGGCGTTTCACCAGTACTCTGTCTTGTAGCGTGCCCTGCACACCTTGTTGGCCGTTTGGTGGTTGCCGCCGCAAAGCGGGCACTTGGGTTTGCATTGGTGATCTTGCGGAGGGTTGGCCGCTCCGCAGCCGCATCACAGGTGGTCGTTCAGGTTTGGGCACACGTATGCGCGGTGCCCTAGGCGACCGCGCTGATTACACAAGTCAGTCTGCTCGCGGTAGAGGGAGCACCACAGCAGGGCTCCGCCGTATCGGACGTATGTTGGTACTCAGAAGCCGGCGAACAGGACTATCACCGTCGTTGTGTTGCTGGGGCGTTTTGCAGCGATGGCCGTTAGATTGCTGGGCGTTATTAAGGACGTTAGCTGTGATATCTCGGGCAGTGTCGTGGATTACTCCTTTGGCTTCGTAAGCGCTGGCCTCGAACGTTTGGTTGGCGGTCGTGATGCGGGACATCTTCTGGTATTTATCGGCATGCGCCTCCATGGGTGTGCTCATTTCGATGATGTTCTGTTGAAAATTGGGACAGATTGTGTCCTCGTCTTGGACTTCTCTTGGGATTTCGGCAGCGGGGTAAATGCTGGTCCCCAGTCGGGTGGCCCCGTGGTCGGTGACCCGAAGACCGCCTCTTGGTCGAATGATGATCTTATCATCTCCTCGGGCTAGCTGTGGCATACGGCTTGATATTTTTATATGTCTCAGGCGTAGTTTCTTGCTGCTGTTGCCTCGTTGGGGCTCTGCGCCGGAGACGAGCGGTGGCTCGCGGGCTAAATTCCTTGATCCTACGGCTCGCTATCCTGCGCTTTCTTCAATTTCTCCTTGAGAAACGAGTTGTCCGTCCACAGAAGCCTAAATTCTTGTCAGAAAGTTGGGCGTATCGCCCGCACCGACTACCGTTCCATGGTTTACACCCAGGTGGGTCTAACTACGCCGTGCAGCTGTTAGGTCTAGCTTTCCCACCGGTGTGGCCAACTTGGAAACGGCCGTATAGTTGTCAAAAATCGAGCCCCCCCATCTTGAACTTGATGTCGGGTGATTTATGGTGACGAGCTGAATCTGCGTACACCAAATTCTCGTGGGTATCCAGTGGTCTCCGCTGCAAAAATATTTTGACACGACACGCGTCCGCTCTCTCCGATGCAAGCCTTCCCTAAAAGGACTGTAACGGTTTCGCATTTCCGCACGTAAACAGTCTTAAGTGGCTTTGCCGAATTTTTAAAATTCCAGTGTCAACTAAAATGTCGGCTCATCCCTTTTCTCTCGAATCAACAATGCCGTCTTCTTGTCTCTTAACGTTGTGTCCAACATTTTTGTGTTCATCGTTCTTTAACGTTGGGCAGTCCTTAACTTGTTCCCATGCCCATTCGCGTTCCCGTTCAATCTTATTAAGGCTCTGTAAATTTTCCTTCTCAGGAATTGGCTTATGATTAACGTACTCTTGCACAAGCTCTTGACGCTGGCTATCATGATTTCTAGCTATTTTTGCCAGGTTACTGAACATTATGCCTTCGTCTTTGGTACAATAATTTCAATTCTGCTCTTACACTTTGTCACCTAAAGTCCTCTACCATGTGTTGCAAGTCATCTTTAGCCTTGCTGATCAGGAAAATAGCATCCGGAAACGGGAGGCTGCCGAGGAATTCGAAATTAATTCCTCACTCCTAATCCTTCCAAGTCCAATAGCATGAATACTTCTAAGCATGCAGTAAATAGCAAAAAACTGATTGCATTGCCTTGCGAGACCCATTTTTAAATCTGAAATTTCTACGCAATTATGGTCTTTAGTATAGTCTTTATAAATATTTGCTATGATATTCCCGTACGTTTCCTGTGTTTCTTGACTTCGCAATGCCTCCATGATTGCTGGTATCTGTACTGTATCAAATGACTTTTCGTATTATATGAAATCCGTATAGAGAGTTTTGTTGGGCTCTTTCGTACACAACCATGTATCCATAAGTATATCTGCCGAGATACGCACCGACGAAGCCACGGACAGTGGACGGGGACGACGACTGCAACGACTACGCGACTATGACGGCGGTGCCGGCACGCCACCGCCGTATCGCCTAGGATAGGCAACAATAGCGTCTCTTTAATAAACAGACCAATCCAACAAATGTAAGCAACGTTGAAGCTAGGCATCGGCAAATTAAATAGTTGCTCGACAAGACGATGGACGATGAAAGAAACGACGCGCATGGGAGCAGGAAAAGAAAACCAGCATGGAAACCGAAGCGTGACCGACTGCGAAGAATAATTAGATAATTAGCCAGGACACGTCAGACGAGGAAAGGGACAGCACTACGAAGCCGTGCTGTAAGGCGTTAAGTAGCTCCGTGTTTGAACGTTTGGATCCCCATTAACACTAACGTTTAACCACGTGCATAACCTCTAGCGTTGGCTCGTACTGGGATGTTTCATTTCGTTTGCATTATTTATGCAGTTGGTCATACATTGTTCGGTGCCTTGACCTGCCTAACAGACCTGCCTAACTAACGTCGCGCCTCACTACTTATTCCAAACTTATTCCACTGCAAATAGTGTTCTGGCAATGCGGCGGCCCAGGTCAGGAGGAGGTAATTAAAGCAATGGTGCCGCACTGAATTAACGAGAGAAAGAAGTACTGCTAATTTGCTAAGGGATTGTCAACAGCTGGATTACACGGTAGAACAGGTGCGCAAATGGATCGATGCGTAATGCGCAGGCGAACGCGAAGGAAAAACCGTGGAAGTGAAATCGAGTCAAGCGACCTGAGAATTAGAATATATTCTGTAATTGATAGTGAGGGGTACCTTCAGTAGGTACACAAACTTTTTTTACATTAATTTATGGCTACCAAAAAGATATTTTACATGTCTATCCGCATACGTATATACAGTATAATAGCAACTGAGTACCTCTTATAAGCATGCAGCGAATAGCATGGGAGAGATTGCGTCTCCTTGCCTGACCCCTTTCTTGATTGGCAACTTTCTACATTTCTATGGACAGCCAAGGTAGCTGTGGAATCTTTGTAGATGTTTCTCAAGATATTCACGTAAGCTTTCTGCATACCTTGATAACGCAATACCTCTTTGAGTGCTGGTACCTCTACTGAATCAAATGCCGTTTTACAATCTATAAAAGCCATATCGCAATCGATGCTTCGCCTTTCGGGTGAATTCGTCTTGAAGGCGTGTCGCAATGCCACTTGTTTCGTTACACGCGAAGGTTAGGTGATATTGACGAGTGATTAATAAAATTTGTCTATTTTAATTATGTTACAATACACGCAGGAAAGTTACATACGCCTTCAATATGTATGTTGACTTTGCTTTTATTTGAACGCCTGGAATTAATCTCTTGAATTTTGCATGTCGGAAGAAACACACCAAGGAACAAGTTAAAATTATGGGGTTATATGTGCCAAAACCATTTTCTGATTATGAGGCACGCGGTACGGGGGACTCAGGAAATTTGGACCGCCTGGGGTTCTTTAACGTGCACCTAAATCTGAGTAAACGTTTTTTTTTGTATTTCGCTCCCATCGAAATGCGACCGCCGCGGCGGGGATTCGATCCCGCGACCTTGTGCATAGCAGCCCAACACCATAGCCACTAAGAAACCACGGCCGGTAAAGGAACAAGTTCTGCAGCATTATGGTACGGGTTTGCTATAGCTTTACCTCACATAAGAAACGTGAACTGCATTATGCCCTCTTTTTGCTGTCGTACTTGCACGTAAAAATGTCGCAGTTTCGCGAAAAGCGAAGTAACGATAGCGATAACGGAGATAAAGAGAAATCATAAAAGAAAGGCAAGGAGCCTAACCAGGCGATATCAAACTATTAGACAGCTATAGTAAGTGATCATGTAGTCGTTTTATAGGTCGTATAAACTGGTAAACACTTGCTTAATAACTAAATCAATAGGCACGGTGTAACATGCGCAAAGGAAAACATGAACACATCTCACTCATTGACTGCGGATTCTCGCTGGCTAAACGCTGGCGCGAGGAAGAGCGGCAGCAGCAGCGAGCGAATCGACGTTCGTGCTGCCTCTCGCTTCAACACGAACTACGCGGTGAGAACACAGCGCACATGAAGCTATCAGCCAGCTCTCGCAGATCGCAGATAGCCATCGCAGATCGCTTTCGATTCGCAGCTCAGCCGAGCCATACGCAGCCGCCGCCCGCGAAGAAAGCGCCCATACCCCCTCCTGGTATGGAGGGGGTATGGGCTTCCTTCCTGACACAGTCGAGAAGTCCCCATTCTCGACTCACCCTCACACGCTTTTCACTCGCACCCACGGCATATGGCGCGTGGCCACGATGTTAGCGTACTTGGACTACGGAGCATCACGGCGACGCCGACGGCGAAAATGCAACTGAAGTGACCACATAACTGCTATCGCAATAAAATACAAATGTGTTTTCTTGAAGTGTTCGGTAATAAGGAACGTCTTATTAGTCGGTTTAACTATACGGGAGACATGTCACGCGTGAAACTCATGTACGGCATATATTTTTGGTGGGGGTTCATACCTTATTCAAGAAATATGACTATACCTGCACGGGACAAACGATCGCGGGTACCATTGCTTATCTGGGTCATGGTCTGGATGGCCTTTTGGCGGACCAATATTTTGAGTCTGAAAAACTGCTGTGCATATGTAGCGGAATGTGCAGCCCAGCATTCAGCGGGTGGCGGCATGCACCGTTTCAAAATTTAAAACCACGTTAGAACGGTGCGTAGGCGTGCCTATGGAGGCTCTCCAGACGAAGCCAAGTGAGTGCACTGTCCCGCTCGGCTCAATCGGCTGTATTGGCGCCAGGGCAGCGTTATGCATTCCGTTGCCGGCCATGAACTTAGTGCGCGCTCACATTCGCATTCCTGTTGAGGTGCCGTGCGCAAACCGCACTGCGGTATACCCACGCTGGCCTCAGCGGCTGCACACTATAAAGGTCGAGCTAAATATATCCAGTCATTGCGTCGGGCGCTAACAAACACGGACGGTGTTCCGTAGTTCCCATCTTCTAAGCTATCGATATGCAATTCTGCTAACGCAGCTGCCGACGCTTCTCGTCACGCCAGCGTTGTGACACGCTCGGTTCCTGCAAGTCACTATTCCGGTATATGCTGCACAGCAGAAGTGGTCTCACGTGCTGCGTCACGCCCTGACGCCTCCATGCATTGTCAGAACCCCGTCTGAGGAGCTCAAGCGCAATGATGCTATTGTTTTAAGGCTTGGTGTTCGGGTGAAACTGCCAATTAAAAACAAAATAATTCAGCTGCCTTATTTCTAGCTAATGTAGCCTGGCCATCGCGAACCCTTTCTGTCATTGCCAGTTTCCTCGCGTATTTGCGGAGGGCAAACACAGCTGCCTGTGAATTTATTTAAGTAATATCAGAGCACCCTCGCACTTTCATTGACACAGGGCCCTCGGCAGCAACGGAGCTACGATCTTTCAACTTTTGACCATGAAACTAAGCCGATTGCTGTTGGCAATTTTTATGTGTATAGGAAGCGCAATAGGGCTAACTTTTGAAGAAGTCGCAGCAGAGTTGTGCTGTAAGTATGCACCTCTATACATTTCCAGTGTAGTCTCTCTCTTTGTAGCTGAGAAAAGATTTTTTTTAAGTTAGAGAGGAGAAATAATTAGCAACAGACGTTACTTTGGCGCTGTACAAAGGTACTGATCGTCCCGAAAATTAAGATCGGCTGCAGCACTGTTACAGAAAAGTTATGCCAGAAAATTGAATTTTGCATGCCATCACACAATGTGCTCTAGCTTTGAGAAATACGTAAATAAAGCAATGTACAATGGTGGAGCTTCGTAGAGCTAATTAGTTTAAATGTTTCCTTTACCGTAGTAGTCGAGTGTGGCTTCATTTAAGAAGACCAGAAACGTGATGTCTTGTCACTGGAGCAAACAGAGGATAAACATGACCACCACCATTTAACTGCCTACGCATCAACTACCCCCAACACGTAGCACACAGTGGCGCATGTGCCGGTTCGCGGAAATACGCTTCACAAAAAGCCTAAGGCCGATCTCAATTTGAAGGCGTACCTATTTCCAATTTTAGGGCAAAGCTTTCCTTGCGATCCCTCCCAGAATTTCTTGACCGTGGCTGCTTGCTGGGTGCTGCTGCTACTGTTGTCCTGCCGAATAGCTCTTACATAAAAAAAAGGTCAATTTCGTGCCCGATGCTGGGATCGAACCTTGGCACATTGCGTACTACAGGTGCGTGAGAGCATATGAGCGCGCGCATGGTAGGAATGAGACGCCCAGGAACGAAATGGGCAAATTTATACCATTTCATTTGGCACTTCACAGAGGCTTTGCGTCACATCGATTCCAAAATGTGCATTGGACCTGCATATTTGTTCAACTTTTTAGAGCGCAGCTCTTTGGCGTCCGTTCCTGGGTTTCGCGTCGTCGTCGGCGTTGTCGGCGGTCTCGTAACCAGCTCCGCCCCCCTTTCATCCCCCCAGCGCTAGCAGCGACCGACTGATACCGCTGGATGCCGCTGACGCCGCTAGAGAGTCAAGATAACGTGACTGCATAGAACACCGTCGCCGCCATGCAGAAAGAGGAGGAAAGGGTCCCCCCCCCCCTGTTCTTGTGTGGCGGATAGGGTGCTCTTCAGTTGCCGACGCGCCGGTTATTTCACGTAGGCCCCGGCACGTCGACGAATACGTGACCCCCTTCCCACGGCTAGACCTGGTTCTTAGCGCTGCGAAAGCGAGGGTATCATATTGTTTGTGTCGGCATCGGCGGCGTTGTCCCTGAAACCAACTCCGCAGCTGGGGTTGACTCACTATCGGCGTCAGCGGCATCAGTCAGTCGCTGTATCTCTTCCCTCCTCCCTTTATCGTGTTGTCCGCTTGCTGCGCGCGCTTCTGCCCCCATCGTTTGCCGCTGGGTGTACACGCCGCCCCCCTCCCCCCTCTTCCTGCGAGTCTCCGGTTGTCAAAGCGCCGGCTCGAACTTAATTCCTTTCTTCGCTCCTCCTCCAATGCAACCCCTGTGCGGTGGCAATCAGAGAGCCAGATCGGTGGCGGCGGATCTGTATATGTGCACCGCCCGAGCCGAAATTGCCGCTGCCGTTCGCCCTGTGCGGTGGCAATCAGAGAGCCAGATCGGTGGCGGCGGATCTGTATATGTGCACCGCCCGAGCCGAAATTGCCGCTGCCGTTCGCCACTGCGAAATTATCTGCCAGTTCTTTCTGAGCCATGAGCGAGACGACCGATGGAAGTCCTCCGTCTGCTGCTGCTGCTGCTGCTGCTGCTAAACGAGCTGCCAGAGCAGAGGCCCAGCGCCGTCGCCGTCAGAATCCAGAGGTGCGTGCCGCCGAAGCAGAAGCTTACCGTCGCCGCCGTCGAGATGATCCAGGAGTACGCGTTGCCGAAGCAGAGGCTAAGCGCCTACAGACATCAACGGACTCTACCTGACCAATGTTGACAACGACTTCACATTCTACCACGGAAAAGCCAATCCGGACAGAAAGCTAGCCGATGAATTTCGTCGGTTGCAGTCCCACAAACTTGACACCATCACCGCCAAGTGCCTCGCCATGACTGAACAGCCGCACTACTTGTTGATCTCCGCTCTTAACGTACGCTCCCTTGCCGCACATGCCAAGGACGTACACCACGATCACATTCTGCGCCATTCCTCTGTACTTTGCTTTGCTGAAACCTGGATGGATCCCGAAGAGCCTCTCGAAATCATAGATTTCCTATACTGCTGTGGTGCTCGCAGAGACCACAACAGAGCGGCGGGAGTCGCTATCTACTTGCGCACAGGTCTCTCTGCAATACCAGTCGAAATGTTTGGCACGTCACATGAAGTCGGCGAACTGTGCGCCGCAAAGTTGCCCAACGGCTTGCTGGTAGTAGCTGCCTACTTCGCCCCTACCGCACTCACGAAAGACGTCGTGCACTTCCTGCAACTCGCATTAACCGTCCATCGATCCACACCGATGTTAGTAGTGGGGGACTTTAATGTTGACATAACGACAAACAGCAATTTCCTAACACCTATGCGGGAGAACATCCCGTTCCTCTCGCTCGTAACGCGTCCCACGGCTGTGACAACCTCGCGAGGCACTTGTATAGATCTCGTCTTTGAGAATCAAGCATTGGTGTACCAAGTCGAACATATATCAGTCTATTTCTCCGACCACAAAGCTTCCTTCATGACTGTCAAGAACTGTTAGTGGAGTCTTTGTTAAAGGAATACGTGTGAAAAATAAAAAAAAATTCTGTGATAGCGCATACATGTGTTGCTCGATTTCTTTGCCTCAATCTATCGAAAAGGTGAAACAGCTTATTTGCTGCGCTCAAATTTCGCATTAGGAAGTAACGTAATCGTCGGTATTTTTTTTTTTGCACCAACTGGAGGTCCTGGACCTCGATATCACAAAGAAATATACAGGCAAGTCTCAGAGCGTCCTAAATAATTTTGATCTGATAGCTTTTCCACTAACTAGTTTTGGTTTGGTTTGCAAGGTTGTGAATGTGTATGTGCGGGACATCCAGTTAACGCAAAAAAAATAGAAAGAGTAGAAAACGTTATGTCCGTAGACCTACTCCTTTAAGAGGCTGCGCCGCGTAGTACTCTACACACGCTCGTTGTACCGACACCTGGCTGAGGGTGGAGACGACACGAGCGCGAAGCTAATAACACGATATACAGCGGAAATTCTCACTCGGAATACTCGGTCACAAATTTATCAGCGTAATAATCACGAACAGGCAGTTTCCTTACTAAAGTTCCACACGATTACTTTTTAACGACATATTATCAATGATATAGGCTGGAACTAGTGGCAAATTTACTTTCATGTTTTCTGCCTACTTACTATATAATTCGGTACTATCTCAAGCTAATGTACCACCTGACTTTCTGACAATTAATTAAAGCTTTTGTAAGTTTTTGCCTTGGTATAAACATTACGCTCGTTACTCTATTACACAATATTTGTTTTTGTCTTATTCAAACAATATCTTTGTGGTAGCTACTGGCTCCCGCAGTACGCTGTTGTTGAAATTACGTATACCAGCTGTATATCTAGACATTCTGCAAAATACTAGCGGGAGAGACTCTTGACTGTAGGACCTCCCTCGGCATGCATATATAATGCACAAAACGGCGCGATGGACGGCTAGGGGACAAACGCATGCAACACAAGCAAAGAAACTTCTCCTCCATTGCGCCTAGGCAGTGTCAGATATTCAAGGAGCAAATGCTCCGACAAGCACCCGCCGTTACTCGCACATGCGCACAAACGTACGGCGCCTCAGGAAATGCCACGCCCTGCTGTACTTACTAGCAATTGTAAAGTCGCAGTCCGGGCGGGCCTGGCTGCGTATAGCTGTCCGCACGGCTGAGCGCATACACTGCACGTGTTCCGTATGTTGGAGTTTATCTGCGGAGCGTGTCAGGAGTAAGGGCAAGTCGAGACGGTTGGTGGCTTCATGCACGCTGTCTTCCCACGTGCACCCAGTAACGGAGCTCGCATAACGGAGACGCAGGGAAGCAAGCGGCAGCAGGAAGGGCTCGCTTCTCACTCTCAACACGCCAGCGTTGCGACTGCGAGTGCTCGTGGTCGTCGAGCGAGATCTGTTCATGTTGACATTATGATTGTTTTGTTGGCAAGGCAATGTTTACTGCTGTTTAGAAAGGCTGATAAAACCACCAACCTTAATATGTGAAAATGCCGGACGCCTTATACTTCTTCGCCTGCGCTATTAATCCTTTGACTTTCTGACTTAACTGCGACATTTATTTACTCTTATTTTTCTTTGTTTCCGCAGACGCTGAGAAGGAAACCTTGACGAAATTCCTCGACTGTGCCATGGTTTCAATACCGGAAAAAGTACGTACTGCGCAGCACTTGATTGTTTATTCATAACGTTTGGCGTTACTTACTGTTTAGTGTGCAAGCTTTACAGCACTATAGTTACTGAAAAATACAACGCTAGCGGTATTTTTTTTCTTTTTACACTGCCATACTCTACTCCTTGCGGCGGTTTAGTGTTAGTCTTTGTGAAACATCGTCATCTTATTTCTTTCTTCTTTACGACTTTTTTTTGCTAACTTCAGCTTATGTGTCTGTCCCTTCCTTCCTAAACAGCATACAAGCGTTGTGACCCTCCAGCTGGCAGTTTCCAGCTTTCTATGTCCATTTAGAATAAGAAAGTACGAAGGACAGGGACAACCGAAGAAAGGCAGAGACAGCCCTGACTCCCAACAAAACCCGCCATGGCTGTTTACTGGCTATGGTGTTGGGCTGCTAAGCACGATGTCGTGGAATCGAATCCAGGGGCGCTATAGCGCAAAACTATTCCAAACTTTTCTATTCGAATTCTGTAATCAGCCCTCCGCGATTAGCTAAAAACTTTTTTGGGCCACCCCCACTTCACCTGTCTGTCACGCGACATCACGAAAACCGCAATAGCTCCCATCTGATATGACGTGTACACGTTGATTATGCATGATTTGACCGAAAAAAGAAAAAAAAAATATTTCTTTCTGATTCGACGTCTTTTCGCCATTAGCCCCCGGCTATTGGTCAAAAGTTTTCGGGCTGCACCCACTTCACCTGCCTGTCACGCCACGTCACAAAACCGCAAAAGCTCACTGCGTTGAAGCGACGTGTACGCAATAAAGATGCATTAATATGCCGAACAAAGCTGAATTTTCTTCTGAATAGCCGCAGGCTGCCCCGTTCCGAAATGAATAAAAAATGGCTGCCGCCGATCGCTCAGGCGCTGGCTACTTGCACCTGCCGGAGAGCATGGGTTTATTTGCGTATAATAAAGCTTCTTGCGTGGCCGTATAACGTTTTCGAGCACTTTCGGCGCGTTTACGACTTCATCCTGCCAACTTTTTTTTTGCTGAGGATCCATTGTAGCGTAATTCTTAAGCTTCCATTGCATGCCGCCGTGATTGTCGACGAGCCACCGCAAGCTAAGTAAGGGAAAGTGGACCAATCGCAGACGCCAGCACCACCCTCTTCATCCGGTTATAGATTTTCAGCACAGTGGCTCGGCCCCGTCAAATCCCTCTCCACTTGAGCGTGCTCCTGGCCTCTCGTCAGCCAAGTAGAAAAGACAAGCCTCTCAGTGTAGGCAATGCTATTCGTTTTTCAAGCAAACAAAAGGGACCTCCTATGGACGAGGAGAGCATTTGATTGGTCTGTTCAGACAACCATGCGGGTGACCGCCCGGTGCTTGCGTCGGCGGTTGCGCAAATTTGACGTCAGGAGATTGGAATAAAATCATATTGGAATAGTTGTACGTTATAGGGCTCGAGGTCACAGCAGCCCAATTTCGATGTGGGCGAAATGCGAAAACACCCGTGTACTAAGGTTTAGGCGCACGTTAAAGAACCCCAGATGATCCAAATTATTCCGGAGTGCCGCTATACGGTGTGCTTCATAACGAGATCGTGGTTACCCCATAAATAATTTAGTCCCAAAAATTTAATTATTATTTTAACATGAACTACCAACATGTCCGAGTCTCTACCCTTCGTAGCTTCTACGTCCCTTATATATCTCTCTTTCTGTTGTATATGTGTTAATACTATTAAAAATAATGATACGAAAATACGGGCAAGAACCATCTCAGTATGACTCGCGATGTTATGTGTATGCGTTAAATCATAACATACCAATTTAGCGACACACACTATTGCCAACGCTGAAATGCGTATGTATACGTGTACTTGAGCCGGGCTCCTCACTCGCCCTTCTGGACACGCTGCACCATCTAGTGGCGCCGCCACAAAGTCCGTGCATTGCGTGTGTCTGAATATATAAGACGCGGGTTTGATTCCACCCTGCATCGGATAAACTTCGAAGCTTTATTTTTGTCATTTAAGAAAGGTAGATACCCAGTGGAACATACGAAGTGACCCAAGTTGACGTAAAGGAGACTTGTGGCAACGCCACTGCCATCAGGTGAGGGAGATCGCGAGCACGCGGCATAAAACGAAGCCAGCTCCAGAACGCTGCGGCCACACTCGAGACACCATCTTTTCTCCTATTTCTCCTGCAACAGAACCCTTCAATAAACTGAAGATGGCCTGACCTACCTCACCGTCTCCACAATGGCGACCACGGACGGCCGCCGCATGGCGATCCTGCCTGAACACACAGCGGTGAGCAGCACGCTCGAGCCATCGCCGTACCCGGAGTTCTGCCCGGAATGCACGACAGTCTGTGTACTCGAACTAAAGGGAGCAGGCCACCACCTACCGCGGAAGGACAAGTACCAAATAACGGTAGCTATTCTACCTCCTGCTCTTCGCCGTGATATCCTGCCTACAGGATCACAGGCTTACCACACGCTGCGGACTTTCGTGCTGGCCCTACCAGAACTGGTAGCGCCGCAACAGATTCTCATTGCCGTCAAGCCACAACTCCAGGCCGTTTCATTTGCCACACAGCCAGCCACGTCGAGTCTTCCTCCTACAACAGCAATTGCAACGCGTGTTCGGTCACTGCAGCCTACTTCGGCTCCCGCCCGCAGTCCACCACCCGGCTTTCCAGCAGCACCCATCTTTTAACCTGTCGCGCGCTTCCCCGCGACGTGCCTTACAGCATCCACTGATGCCACAGCATACCACCAGCATCGGAAGGAATCTTCTCGACCTCCAGTTATGTACCGACAGTCTCCAACATCCAGGACACGTTGCCTGTACACCCAGGCAACATAAATGCAGCTCTTGAAGCGTGTTCTCCTGCTGCGGCATCTTACAGCGATTAGACGACCACACACGTGGTGTCAGTTTCTCCTGCAGAGCGAAGAACTACCCCTGTGGTCTACACTGTGTGCCTGCTCCAGCCCTCAACGCATGAGAACTGCTGTCAGGCAAGCTTGTACACAGCAGCACTGGCGGTCACATCCGCAGCAATGACACAACGCGCCGCAACTCGTCCACCGCACGCGACACTTTGGCGACGACTTCACCGCACCTAGCGCCGTGCTTCTGTGCTCAACCGCCCGTGAACCGTATTCCAGGCGGCACGCGCCCATGCCCAAGGACGTTAAAGAATACCAATTCATGTAAACCTTCCTGCCCACGCCATGACACCAGCGTCGCGAAGCGGCCCCTTCAACTAGCGCCTACTGCTGCTGGCACAGCCGCATCTTGCCACTGCAAGTGGATCGCCGTGCTCAAGGCTGGCTTCCACAGTCTCAGGGAACAACAAAGACCCTTCCAGCTCTCAATAGTGTAGAATGTGCCATGCACGCGCTCTTCACGTTCGGTGCAGTCGGTGGCGTCGGACTTCGTCATAAAGAAGACTGCTAGCGCGACGGCGTTTACGGCACGACCGTGACGCAGATCGTCGTTCGCCTGTCGTCGCCTACAGCGCTAGCGCGTCTCCATAACCACACCCCTGCAACTTACGAGTCAGCGATCTGAGCGGATGAATATCATCAGACGCGTACACATGCTGCGCAGGCACGTGCACAACTACACTCGAGCTGTCTGTTATGCGGGTGTACACCTGAAACGATATCGCACCAACCCGCAATTTCTTACGTAGCCTCTTTTGTACAGCGAATCGTGGACAGCAGCGCCGCTATCTCGCCCCGCGCTCAGTAGCCAGTGTCGTCATGGTGTCATCGTTATATCGCCTTCGTCGATCCACCTACACCATTCCTTCTTTACAATTATATCGTATTCATACTATCCTCATTCAAATGAGATTATGCTCTCGTTGTCATGCCATGATCGTCGTTGTGTCGTAATCAGACAGTTGCCATCATGCATCCATTGTGATACCGTTGTCGCCATGTCGTCGTGGTCGCGCCGTCGTCGTCATTCTGTTCGTCATTCTGTTGTCGTCATATCGTCGTCGCCATGCCATTGTTGTCATGCACTAGTCCTTATACCATCGTCCTCGTGCCGTCATGTTGTTTCCATTTAGGAATCGTCTTATTGTCTTCATACCATTGTAGTCATACCGCCTTTTTTGTTCCGTGGGCATCGTTGCTTCTTCATCACTCCATCCTCGTCACTGCATTGGCGTCATACAGTCGTCGCCAAGCTACCATGCCTATGCCATCGAAAAATGCGACAATACAGAATTATATAGCATATAGCTGAAGCACTGAAAGTCTCAGAATTACCACTACAGGTGCTAATAAAGGTGACTTCAGAAGTAGAGTGTCTCGCTACATTTCTCGAATGCTAATGGCAATGACCTCGATGACCTCCCTCTTTTACGATGAAAGATAGATGTCATCCACCCGAGAGTAACACAAAACCACTAGGCAACCCTCTTTCTCCGAAAGGAAGCTTCGCGGTAAAACAAATTCGTCCTGCTGGGGCATTTTATTAAAATATATGGACACTCCAGATGAAATGCTGGTGTCGCCGCTGCTGCCGTCACCGCCGTCGCCATGAGGTTCCGTACAAAGTACAAGTGCGAAAGATGGCGGCCGCATGCTGCATGCTGTGGGTGCGAGTGAAAGCGTTGAACTGAGAAGAATGGCGGCTTGATCTCACGCGGGGAAAGAAGGAGGGCGCCAAGTAAGCGCACTGTCTTCTCACGCGCTAAGTGAGAAAACCGCGGAGGAGGAAGGGGACCGATTAGGTTGCTTCTCCTCTTCTGCTCCAGCCACGGCTTCGCATGGCGCCGCTGAGCGTGGCCGCGCACGCCTTATCTCGGATGAAATCTGGGTGCAAAGATTAAGCAAATCGACATATCTGATGGATTCGTGGGCGCTGTGTTCTGGCGTGCCTAGTTCGCGTTGAAGAGAGAGACAGCATGGAGGGGAATTGGCTCGCTGCTACTGCCGCCCTTCGTCGCGCCAGCGTTCTGATAGCAAGTGCGCGCGATCATCGAGTGAGATGTGTTCATATTTGTCGTTGTACGTGTGGCACCATGTTTACAAATTTAATTATTGAGCGCATGATTAGAGCTGTTTATGCAGCCGCCATGCTAGTCATCCTTGCTGACGATCAAATTAGAAACGAATGGACTCGTTACGTGTTGAGAAAGGACGTTGTGACGCTGATGTATCATTTATGCGAATGATAAGAGAGATTTACGTTTGTTTGTGTTTCTGAGTGGGCTGCGAGCCTATCTTCTGCATTCATGAATATTTCGCTGGAGATATTTAGAGAATCTTCTCTT
Organism: Dermacentor albipictus; assembly: GCF_038994185.2. NCBI lineage: Eukaryota > Metazoa > Arthropoda > Arachnida > Ixodida > Ixodidae > Dermacentor > Dermacentor albipictus. Next base: position 83,489,913 of record NC_091825.1, on the reverse strand, counting down.
TCGGCTCCTTTTCCAGTTCCGCATATCTGCCCAAACCATGTTCGACATGTTCAATGGCATGACGAAAACCGACGCTGTTCTCCTCATGTGCAAAGCAGCCATGGACGCTGCAAGCGCCTTGGTAAGCCGACGCGTCGTGCGTCCTGCCTGCGTGCTGGGGATTCATTGCACTTTTTGGGTAGTGCTCAACTGGACATTGCGAAAGAGAGTCACTAAGGTTTTCGTTTCACGAAAATCTTAGTGTCTGTGACGCAAAAAAATGAAATACTATCACACACGGCGCTCGTAAGCGATGTAGAGAAGAGCAGGCATGAACGTATGGATTCCTTTCGGTCGAATTTATCCGTTTTCATCACACACCGTTCCCGGCTGGCCGATCTGGGTGGTAACTTAATCGAAGCGCCGCTGGTACTAATGACCAAGTGCGGAAACCAATAGCATCGGAATAGAAATAATAAATGAATGAAGCTTTATTTATTTCCTACTTCGAAAAAGGAAAGGGGACGGAAGGTATTAAGGCAGGAATCCTTACATTATCGCCGCTAAGCTCTTCAGCGCCGATTAACTTTCTTATATGTTATTTCTGTAGACAGACGTAGTAAAAAAAGACTGCACATAACTATTTGTGAGGATGCGAGGTAATACATGAAAAGGTTAGTAGAAGTGCCGGCAGCGGCTAGTCGGGCAGCAATTTCGCCTGTATTCGCGAGCTTCTTTGGCGCTTGGAAAAGCACTTTTATGCAGCACGTATTGAAAACAAAAAGCTGTATCGGAAGTTTTTTTTATCTTGCTCTACAATTTTCTCATTGACACTTTTGATCCAACATAATATCTTAGGAGTTTAATTAATTAAGAATAATTATGTAATTAGGCGAATGCAAAAAATACTCTGTGCATCTCCGAGCGACGGAGATACTCAAACTATTGTCAGACTATTGAACATTGCCTTGGTTCGGTCCAGCTACGTGGCATTTGCATGTTTCTATATCTTGGTGCATGATAGTTGAGTAACCGTGAGACGGACATGGAAAAGCAAATTAGACAAACGCGCAGCGCTAACTTTTAACGACAGATTTATTTACATTTCTCGCAGGTGTACTTATGCTCCTCGAAACGTCATAAGACACGTATACATTGCTTGGCAAAGAACAAAACCTGGAAAGCCACACGCAGACGCTTTTGTGGTCAGTCACACTGATAATTTGTTATTATTATTATTATTATTATTAATATTATTACTACGATTATTATTATTATTATTATTATTATTATTATTATTATTATTATTATTATTATTATTATTATTATTATTATTATTATTATTATTATTATTATTTGTTTTAAACACATATACACATTTACAGGAAAGGGAAAGCGAGGAGCAGGCTGGCAACTGCCACCGGAAGGGGCACAACGCCTGCCTACTTTTCAGAAGGGAGGTGACAGCAACACAGATATGGAAGATAGGAATGAGGGGTTACCCCTCTCATTCCCTCATGAGGAATGAGGGAATGAGAGAGAAGAAAGAGCAACAGGGCGAATCTAAAGAATAAAGTAGAACACAGTACAGATCACACACAGTAGGGCCGGTCACTGAAGGTCACGCTACTACATAATGTTGAATAGAATAGTGTCGACGCTACAAATGTGAACCTAAGTTAGTCAACTCTAAAAAAGTAAGTAGGGCGCGATGGGCCTGATCACGTTTAGACGCACAACTACTGGTATATAAACATTCGTCAAATGACATACACCGCAGGCCAAGGAGATGATAGTTTCTCACTAGCGACATGCGCTGCGCACTGAAAGCGGGACACTCAAATATAAGGTGCTGAAGTGTGTTGCAGCAGCCACAAAATGTACACAATCGACTTTCCACACGTCTTTGTCTGTTTAAACGTTCGTGCACGTTCACGCAGCCAAACCTCAGCTTGAGTAGTTGTGCTCTAGCGCGACGAGGCAAGCCTCGGCCGCGAACACGGGGCGGGAACGTTTCATTTGCGACGCGCTGGTGTGGATGCTGCTTGAGTAGGTGGCGACGAATCAGCAGGTGAGCGTCATCAAGCTTGCACAATATTTCTGGGAAGTCACAGTTGTTATGAGCGCAAGTTGAAGCGAGCCGAACAGCCTCTTCATTTCCGCTGATTCCTATATATACGTGTGAAAGTATCCATTGACCAACGAGAGACACCTCATGTGATAAAATTTTGCTCGCAGAGTCAGTAATGGTGCGCACAAGTGGACAATAAATCTCACTGCGTGGTAGCCTACTAAGGGCAGCACGGGAGTCCGTAACGAGGGCAGCCTTCGATGTAGTTAACTCCTCTTGCACGTATTCAGTGCAGCATTAATTGCTGCTACCCCCGCAGTTGTTGACGAAGTTGGATGAGGTATTTGGAAGATACGTCGTACTTAAGTCGAAGGGCAGAAAAAATCTGCAGAGGCACCTTGACCGTCGCAGTGCACAGATGCATCTGTGAATATTTGTAAATAATCTGGAAACTTTTCAAACATGTGAGACTGAGTCGATTGGAATATTGCCGAAACGGGCATATCAGACTTTTTGTGCATGTCAGGGATTGTGAAGTAAATGGGGAATACGTGTTTCGTGATATCTTTTGGACGCAGAGGCGTATCTGAAGGAGCATGTTCAGAAGTGTCAGTGATATTCATAAATAATGCCGCCATTTTTCCTATGCGAGATAACGGGCAGTGAATGAGACGATCAAGGAGCGATTGACCATTCGATGCGCGGTGCAGACGCTCAACATGATATAGAGCTCTCTGGTCTGCTTGCAGCCTCAGGGGTAACTGATGCGCTTCAGTGAGTATTGCAATAGATTGCGCCTCACGAGGTAATCTAGGCATTAGTCGAAGGGCAACGCGATGATCTCGCTCCAGTTGTGCCATCCAACTAGGTGGTATGTTCAAAATTGGTAATGCGTACAGCATGCCTGAGAGTACATATGACTGGTACACCTGGAGAGCCATTGTTTAGTCGCAGCCAGCATCCCTAGTGGTCAAGGCGGCCACATACTTAAGGAGGGAGTGCGATTTGAGTCGTACGTATTTAACGGCCGAGATGCCTACAATTTCAGCTATCTCACATACCTTCACTCGGTGGTCTTCCATGACATTTCCGTAAATTTTCGATGCCATTTCTGGCGTGATGACCTCAACTGCACGCCCAGGACGTGCTTCACCTTGAGTCGAATTTCCGTCACGTTTGAATTTCTTTATCCAGTAGTAAATGATTTTCAGTGATGTTGCAGAGTCGCCATGAGCGTCGCTCAACTCGGCTTTAATTTGGACAGCTGTCCAGTGCTCTAAATAAAAATGTTTGATCACTGCTCAAAATTGACCTTTTACATTTTGCGGGAATCAACACACAGGTAAGTGCCAATGGCTGTCAGAAGCTTACTAACTGTCGGTACCAGCGTAAACAAGTTCTGCTGTCATATGAAGGGTGCTTTTCGCGCGTCACCTAGAAGAAAACAGAATGGTAGCGCTATATCTTTGGTACTTTTACCCTACTTATCAAACGACCCTCGTACGAATGCGATTCACAATGTTGACATTCGAGCTTCCGCAATGTTGCAAGCAATTATAAATTTAGGCAATTAATTTTGACTAACTATCTAATCAATATTAACTGATAACTTCGCCGGCTTATGTGAGTCAACAACTAACTTTACCCGGCGACAACTTGAGGTGGCAGCGCAACCAAAGCGACGGAGCTGTAGCACCACATCTTTTTTTACTAGGAATCTTTATGTAGTCCGCCAATGTAGGCAACTTGAAGCTACGTAGCGTAAAAATAAACCGTACCGATAACTTTTTTTAATTTCTTAGTTCAACATTTTTTTTCATGTCGAGTGAACAGCTCGCGTAGGAAAAACATTTTCGTTTCTTGCGGTTTGTAGTTTTCTGGCTTTATGGTGTCCATGTCTGGGTTTATTGCTTCTGTAAAGCTCCAGCAAAACACCCGAACTACTTGGCGTAGTAACACAAGGGCAGAAGCTCCGCACGTGCGAGTGCATGCGCGTAGCTTTGGCTGTGTTGCCACAGGAAGTTGACATCAGATATAACACCGTTTCGTCCCATCGTCGTGTCTCGCAGTCCTTCTTTTGCGAATTGCTTGGCCTGCGTTAGCTGGGTCACATTGTAATCTTTGCCTCTAGTAGGACTCGAATACATTAGTTTTGTATCCGTCGGTGGCAAATAAACTGAATACGAGATACCTTGAAGAAAAAAAATTCTGACCATTGAAAGCTTTTTCTTAGTTTATAAACTGCTTGAATCATTTGAATGATCACGCATTATTGACTTTTTATATTGCAGTTTGATGACTTCGTCACAATGTACGCGGTAAGCACTTTCTTTTTTTTCTTTACGTGGCACATCACGTTTACAACCAGGAAGTAAATATGCTGCGCTTACGCTCGAATTTCAATGAAGGGCACAATGTCCTTATAGAAGCGTTACAGCAACTGCTGCGTAAATGAAGTCTCGGATTTAATCCCACGCAATAGCATTACAGATGGACTTCCCCCACTATGAATGTGTTGAGTATCTAGCAGAATACATTGGCCATTCCAGAAGGCAGGGAATTCTGACACAGTATCGAAGCGCTAGCTGTCACGAGGGAAGAACGTGAGAAAGGGACATGTGATGCACCGCACCAGACGTTTCAATGCGCCATTTTGGAGAGAGAAGCAGGCATGCGATCGTGACCCAATGGTTGGAGTATTGCGCTGCTGTGTTGGAAGACATAGGTTCAATCTCGCCATAGGTAACGCATTTAAGGCGTACTTAACCATATTTGGAGGTGTCCAGCAGAAAACTCGAGGTGTGTCGAGCGTGCGCGAGCGTCCCCACGACGAAATCGCAAGTTTGTAAGAGATATACGAAGCATAGAAACGTTGATTCGATAAATGAGAATGTGCAAAGACGCACGCGCGCGAAAGATTCGAGGTATCGAAATCTGAATATGCTATCGCATAGTTAAAGAGTTAGTGAACCTAAATTATGGGCTAAATTTTAGGGGGCTTTAAATTTGTTTCATTGGCCGCCTTATTGATGAGAGAAAACAGTCAAGTTGAAGAGAAGGCAAGGCGCTGCTTTTGGAATTCACAAACACATTATTTGCATGACGCGTATGCTACGCCATATCCTTTGAGATACATCCATGCCAGTTCTCCTTCCAGTGTTCTCCGAATGTGCGTTCCCCTCTTGCGTATGGCAGCGCTCAGGAACTGCTTCTGGGCAGCCGTCGCGTTTTACTGTCGTGGAACTGGATGTGGTATATCTATGTGGAACATGGGAGGAGGCAAACGGATAATGGGCTTTGCGTATGTTACCCGTATAGCACAAGGCATCAGTTATTAATTTATTAGCGTGGCTGGTACAGAAGAAGGTAGCTCGTTGAATTCAAGGAACGCTCATACAGCACAGTTGGAGTGCGTTTTTCTCCAGTTTAGTATGAGTTCAATTTGTACTTAAAGGACAGGCCAGTGAAAGAAACAATGGCGTATTCTTTCGCACTGGCTGCTTATTAAGTTCGCACCCAAACATAGTCTCCCAGCATCCCATCATCTTATGTCCGACTTAGATAATGCCGTGGTTCTGATTCCGCCCGAAGGTGGCGGCCTACAGCTTTTTTCTGTCTTTTTTCTTTTTCTGGGAGTGAATATTGCTACGGAACAGTGTTTACAATGACGAAGAGGCGAGCAGTGAGAAGACGACGACGACGATTACACGCTAGCGTGGGCTGTTGCCTCTTGGCGAAGTGCGGTGCATTCCCTTGTAAATATACTTGTCTATAGCTTTTTGTCTGCGTCTTCCTACGTAATATATCTGGTGGATGTGGACTTTCCCTGTACCTCGTCATGGAGCTCCGCAGTGGACGGTACGTCGAGCCTTCCTTCATGGCTCCCGGCGACGACAACTCGACTCCGCCGGCTCCGACACCTGCTGCCACTTCGACGTCCTACATCACTGTCCCTGCTCCCCGTGATCCTGGCGTATTCTCGGGCAAAGATGGGGAAGACAGCGATGACTGGATCAGCATGTACGAACACGTCAGCCTTAATAACCGGTGGGACCCTACTATCACGCTCGCCAACGTAGTCTTTTACCTCGGTGGCACACCTCGAGTTTGGTTTCGGACGCACGAAGATGAGCTCACCAGTTGGAATTCACTTAAGCAAAAGCTCCGAGACTTGTTCGGCCACCCATACGGTCACCAACTTGCCTCGCAGAAGGCGTCATCCGGCCGCGTGCAGACGTCAACGCAGCCCTACGTCACGTACATTCAGGACGTCTAGGCTCTGTGCCGCAAAGTTGACGCACACATGACTGAGTCAAATGAGGTTTCCCACATCCTCAAAGGCATTGCCGATGACGCCTTCAACTTGCTCGTTTTGAACAACGTGGCGACGGTTGATGCAGTTATAAAAGAGTGCCGCCGCCAGGAACTCGCTAAAAGCCGACGTATTCACCAGCAGTTTGCCCGTCTGCCCAAAAGCCCAGCGACATCTTCCTGTGCCGACGCTCTTCGTCCCACCAACACTGGCGATGTTATCCGGATCGTCCGGCGTGAGATCGAGGCCGCCTATCGGGCTGCCTTCGACTCCAGCCCCTCCAACGCACCTTGTTGGATCTGGAGGACAATCCCAATTGCTGTTCCTTAGATTTTGGAGCTTGCCGTTGGGTGCCTCAGTTGGCCGAGGTTGAGGAGGACGTCGGGATGAAAAGCTGGAGGTTTATTTACATTATTTACAGTGAGAGTACAAAGAAATTAACAGTCATAAAGTCATTACGGGCCCGCAGCAACTCGGACGCTGCGGCCCGTGACAAGAAGCTCGAAAGAGATCAATGAAGGAATGCTCTCTTGCTGCTCCGGGTCTCTGGCTTTTAAGCCCTTCGGTGTCCCGAAGACACGTCACGTTCGGCCAATCGGCGAGCCTGCTCAGGTGACGCCATTTTCGGCCAATCGGCGAGCCATCTCAGGCGTCGTCATTTTCGGCCAATGGTAGGCGCCCGTGCGATTGTGTCACATCCGGCGCACAGGGTCGCTCCTTGGGCCCCATTTGTCCGAGCACTTACTTCTCTCTGCGGTATTGCCATTTTGACTTGCAAGCGCCATCACAAAGGCGGATGGGGGCGACGTTTCAGTGCTACAAAGCAGCTATGCTTGGGCCCTGCGTTACCTGGAACCATGTCAGGCTCCCGCTACAGTTTCGGGAAGAGTCAAGCAGTGAATAGCTCCACTTGCGGCGCACGAGATGGGGGACGCCAACTCGTTTGCTCATGCCACGCCTCGGGAACGGGATAGATGTGCTTCTGCGCTCCTTAATTAGCTGTGGCGCGATTCGATGTGGTCTGGTGAACTCGAAGGAGGCTCAGGAAAAGGTCCCGTATCTAAGAACCTGCAGTCACGGTTTCCGTGATCCAGACAGTTGTCCGCCAGGAATTCGCAAACATGGGTCTTCACACAATCTGCTCGGCCCATCGCCCTGATAACCACCCGGCTTCATCGATTCCACCCCGTCCGGCATCTTATTACCCACCACGGTTCCGCAACCCATCTGAATGGCGCACTGCTGACGACGAGCCCATTTGTTTTCACTGCCGTCGAATCAGGCTCATTTTTCGGCCCTGTCGCAGTCGCTGGAGTTCCCCGACCTGGTCTGCCTATACTGACTACTCTCGCCCCTCAAGTGGCCCTTCTCGTCTCTATGTCGCACGCTCCGATAATGCCGCCACTGATTCTCCTGCGCCGAACCACCCGTATTCTCGTTCGCCTTCGCCCCAACGACGGCAATCTCGCTCTCCCTAGCCCCGTCGCTCTTTTTCGCCGAATCCCTTCGGACGCCGCCCCCCGCCGGAAAACTATACGATGCAGCGCCTCGAAGTGATGCTGCATTGCTCCCTACGCCGCCAAATCCTCTACTGACGTTGCCCACTCATCTGAACCTTCTTGACGTGCAAGTCGACGGTGTTTCTGTATCTGCTCTTATAGACACTGGGGCGAATTTTTCGGTAATGAGCGCTGACCTTCGCAACCACTGGAAGAAAATAATCACGCCCGCCACGACGCCTGTTTTCCGTGTCGCCGATGGCGGAACAACCCCTGTAATTGGTATGTGTGCCATCCGCGTCTTCTTCGCCGATCGCTCCACTATCGTCCTATTTACAGTCATCGCCCACTGTCCCCATGGCATCATCTTCGGCTTAGACTTTCTCTCCGCACATTCTGCTCTCATCGATTGTTCCGCCAGTACTGTCCGCCTTGACCTGCCCGTTCTGGATACCGCTGAACCACACCCAAGTCGCCTCAGTTCCGTCGACTTCGTTCACTTGTCACCTTCTGCACTGACTTACGTGACTTAGTGTCATCCTCACCGGTGCCCGACGGTCACTACAACGCGGCTTTTATGCAAGACGTCCTACTTATATACGGGATCACAGTCCCCCATACAGTTTTATCTATCACGGCAAATTGCGTCTGCCTGCCAGTGGTCAATTTTGGCTTGACGACACAAGTGCTGCCACGCAGGATGTCTCTGGCCTAGCTTTGCTTCTTCGAGGATCACTCAGTAGTATCTATTGCAGTAGACGACAATTCAGCTGATCCTCCTGTACCAACGCAGTCGGCAACTTGTACCATCGCCGACTTACAGAAAATGATTACGCCCGACATGCCGTCCGAGCACGCTCGTGAGCTCTACCGCGTTCTGTTTTCTTACCACGATATTTCTGAATTTCGCGATCGTCCTTTGGCCCAAACTACAGCTGTTGAACATTGCATTAATACTGGCGATGCCCCTCCTATTAATTGCCGCCCGTGTGTCACCGGCGGAGCGTCAAGTTATTCACGCAGAAGTTCACAAAATGCTTGCCAAGAACATTATTGAACCGTCATGTAGTCCGTGGGCGTCACCGGTTGTACTGGTAAAAAAGAAGAACGGCTAATGGCGCTTTTGCGTTGATTATCGGCACCTTAACAGGGTTACCAAAAAGCACGTGTATCCCCTACCTCGGATTGATGACGCCCTTGACTGCCTCCACGGTGCTCGCTACTTCTCCTCTATTGACTATCGCTCCGGCTACTGGCAGATTGCCGTGGACGATCTCGACCGCGAGAAGACTGCTTTTGTAACACCTAACGGTCTTTATCAGTTGAAAGTGATGTCGTTCAGTCTATGTAACGCTCCTGCCTCTTTTGAACGCATAATGGACTCCCTTCTTCACGGTTTCAAATGGTCGACGTGCCTGTGCTGCTTGGATGATGGTATAGCATTCTCCCCAACGTTCGCTACGCACCTCGAGCGCCTCTCAGGAGTCCTGGACGTTCTTCGTCGAGCCGGTCTGCAACTCAACTCATCGAAGTGCCAATTCGGCCGTCGCAAGATTACCGTCCTTAGGCATCTCGTTGACGCGAACGGAGTGCAACCGGACCCAGGCAAGGTCCATGCTGTTACGCACTTCCCTGATCCGAAGTGTGTCAAGGATGTGCGCAGCTTCATCGGCCTTTGTTCGTACTTCCACCGTTTCGTGAAAAATTTTGCGGCCATAGCACGATCACTAACCGAGCTTTTGAAAAAAGACGCTCCTTTCCAGTGGGGCGATAACGAGGCCTCTGCCTTCTTGCATGTAATCGACCTTCTCACAACGCCTCCAGTTCTGGCCCATTTCGATTCTTCTGCACCTACCGAAGTCCGTACTGATGCCAGCGGTCACGGAATTGGTGCAGTACTGGCCCTACACCAGCGTGGCAACGACCGTGTTATCGCTTACGCCAGCGGGCTCCTCTCACCCTCGGAGCGCAACTTTCCTATCACTGAGCGTGAGTGTCGGGCCCTAGTTTGGGTGGTTGCGAAGTTCCGCCCATACTTATATGGCCGGCCCTTTTCCGTTGTCACAGACCATCACGCGCTTTGGTGGTTATGCGCACTGAAAGATCCTGCAGGAAGACTTGGTCGCTGGGCCTTACGCCTGCGAGAATATTCGTATACTGTCACCTACAAATCTGGCCGACTACACACGGGCGCACAAGGACCTACAGTTTTCGCCTGGTGCGCTCGGGCTCCTGTGGTTGCCTTCTCGTCATGTCGGACTTTCAGAAAAGCTCCTTTCCCGATACACAGAGCCCTACCGCGTGCTGCGTCAGGTGACGCCTGTGACGTACGAAATTGCTCCTGTGAGCTCAACCTCATCCTCTACTCTGGTCGCTAGTGATGTCGTGCACGTCAGTAGGCTCAAGACCTACTACACTGCTTCCGAGTCCGACCTTTAGTCGCTCCGGGACGCGCTTTTGCCGCCGGGGATTGTGCTACGAAACAGTGTTTAGAATGACGAAGAGGCGAGCAGTGAGAAGACGACGACGACGATTGGAGGCTAGCGCGGGCTGTTGCCTCTTGGCCAAGTGTGGCGTATTCCCTTGTAAGTATACTTGTATATAGCTTTTGGTCTGCGTCTTCCTGCGTAACAATATGCACGAAAACGTGGCATTTATGAGTGTGCTAAATGTCTAATTAAATGCATTACTCTGTATGAAATGAAAGTGTCACAGACGCACCAAATTTTCTGCGAGATGTTGACGTGTTCGTCGAGGCTATATGCGTGCTGCGCTGATGGAAATTCAGAAACAAAAGCTTTGCGTTTCTTTCAAGCGATAAAAGCCCAGTTTGTTTTGCCGGCCTAGGGTGAGGGGTGTCAAAGTAATAATTCTTGATGATTTGCTGTTTTTGTGGCATGTAGGCAGCAGCGTAACATGAGTTTAAAATTTTGCAGGGCACTACCACGGAAAAGGAGCATATGGAGGGAGTATTAGCCTTATGCTACGAGAACGCACAGTGAATATTACCGCAACAATAAACAATGTATTTTTGTGGACGGAGCATCAATAATTTGCTTTTGGAACAGCACTACCAACACCCGTGTTCTTAGGATTCAGTACACAACCATTGAGTGAAGAATCGCCGGGATCGTTCAACTAAGCATGCATGGGAGGGATGGCTAGGATATGTATTTCTCCAATCTAAGTGCTTCTGGCTTCAGACGTTCTGGTTGCGTTGTTTATTACTCTTTGTCTTTTTCCTAAAATTCCGAACAGCCATATTTCGCGAAATGCACGAAAGCGATTTCTCTGGCGCGCATGAAGAATCACTGTCAACTTTTGCAATGGGGAAGTCCGTAATTCGGTTTGAGCCAACAAAATTGAGTTTAGGCGAATTCCTGCACTTTTCATCATTCGAATGCTTGACAGCATACTATACTTAAATTTTCCACAAGCATGAGCGTCTGTAGTAAATTTGTAATAATATGATCAATATAGCCGAATCACTGCATTGAAGGCTTGCATGCTTCTTGCAAACAATCGTATGGAATCTTAGCGAACGGAAATTACTATGACGTTGTCTACGACTATTACGCACGAAACCGACAAACGGCATATACAATAAGAAATATGAACCAAGCCGTTAGGATTTATCTGCGGAATTAATGCAGGTGGTGGCTATTCCGACGACTCTGCTCCAGAGCAGGCGCTTCTGCTGCGTAGAGGCCCCAGTTTCTGAGAGAACATGTCTGATATCTACTTACTACTCAATAATTTCCAACCGCTGAATAAGGGTAGCTCGTCTTTCGACAGTCTATCAACATTCATTGGCGAATGAGGCACAGTCGTTTACATTTGTTTCATCTCGTCAGGTTTGCATTTATTAAAACTGTGTGTGGTGCCGTAGTGTTACACATAGCTCCTTCAACGAACAAAGCTATGCGCACATATCCGTAGACGTGCTCTCTACTTGTTTCATTCCTGACATATCCATGGTGAATCAGATGCCACCGCCTTTGGGTTGTTTCTCCGATACAAGCTCGCCCATTTACCGGTCGTCGGCAACGGAACGGAAATGCACGTACGAAAGTTTTGTACATTAGCCACCTTCCTTTGCTTGTTGGACGTTCTTCTTTTCTTTGCCTAACAAACTTCGCGCAGACTTTCACCCAGAGGTTTATTGAAGAGCGGGCCCATACCCCAGTGGCGGATACCTAGTGACCCAAGTTGGTGTCAGAGAGGCTCATTGAAGAGCGGCACTGACGCAGTAGTACGCGCCCGTTGACAAAATTTGGCGTCAAAGAACTTTAAGTGTCAAATCTGCAGCCACACAAATGGGCATGATTGTTGATATTATGCTCATTACCCTCAGCACAACAGCCCGATGCTCTACCCATTAGATTATGGGCTAAAGCAGTTAGATAAGAAGATAAATACACATATCGCGAAAACAGTTAGATACCCAGATAGACAGACAGACACCGAGGCCGACGCCGTAAAGTACGTGAATTGCCCTAAGAATGCTACTCGCATTTAAATCAAGAGAGCAAGCTCACAAGGGTGGAGGAAGTTACCACAGCGAGGATGCCGCGCAGGGGTAGCCCTCACCACTACTATAACCTGCAAGTGGAGGAGCTTCATCAACATGGACGCCACCGGCCTAAACAGTACGAGCCTGGTGCAAGACGCCGATGTGTACTACAACGTGCTATGGACTTGCACACGCCCATGACATGTCCGGGAGCCTTTACGCAGAGGGCCTGACCACAGCAGGGACAGGCATGCTGACTTCCTCACGAGTAGTTAAGGCACCTCTCATTAACATTAATGCACTTCCTGCAGGATTTGGGGTTGCATTTATTTACATAAGCTTTTATTGCGATTATCCTACTTAGGTTACTTCACGCACTTACCAGTACCTACATATGCCCGGGTCTAGCTATTATTCTTTAACGCATGTGAGGTCACAGGGCATGTGAGTGAGTGAAATAACTTTATTGTAGGTCCGGCGAGGACGCGAACTCGTCGCGCACCCGGCTTGTCCCACGTCGCGACCGGCAGGTATAGCCCACCGGCCCGGTCGCTGGCACGCCGGACAGCCAGGATTTGCTTGTCTAGAGCGGAGCTACGCAGAAGCGAGTCCTACTCCTCCTTGCTGAAATCGGGGTATCTCAACCCGTGCTCCCAGAGCATGTTTGCTAGAGTGGAGGTCTGCCCGCAGGACGCGCGGGCATCGTCGCGATATACATCGGCGTAAACTTCGTGCAGAACGGCCAGACACAGATAGGTGCCGGTGGGTCGCTGCGTATGTGCGATTGGGTATGCGCCGCCATTTAATGAAATTGCTTGGTGCCAACTTAGGTCACTAGATATTTGCAACTGGTATGTGCCGTTCAGCATAATATCCATCATAAGATATAAAACATATCATCACCAAATATGCAGCCATCATAAGATAGATAGGAGGTAATCGCATTAACCTCACCTATCACCTCCAGCCAGTGGATGTGCCATCATTCTTAGTTACTGGGCCTTAAGGCAGGCCTACCTAGAGATAAAATAAAATTATAATCTCACGCCATGCACACTTCATTCACTTTCTTTTTACTGTTTTCGTATCTTCCTTGTTCGGACTTGCCAGTTCGTTGTTTCTTTCCTTAATTTTTTTTTTGCTGTCACTTCTGTTATACTCTGGCAATTTGACTCCCTAAAGCAACAATTGCAGCGGACAAATTTTAGCGGCGTTACAATGACACCGTTCGGTCGGATTTTGTAAAAAGCACTTTCCCCCGATACAGTTTATTTCTGATAATTCGTCCCTTGGTGTGTCCAATTTTTGTTATTGCGGCATCATCGTTTCGTGCGAGGCAGTAGTGAAGGACAGTAAAAATAATGAAAAATTGCAAGTCTAGTTAAAGAATACGCCTGGCAAAGTTTATAACTTCAAGAGCAAGTGAATGCTCCTACACGAGTTCTAAGGTAACGAAACGAATTTATGTATTTACTTATATATGTATTTATTTATTTAGTTATTTATTGTAATATTTCCTTATTCTGTGAAGGAAGCAGATGCGCTTTCGTTTTGAACGCGTCCCTTAAATATCACATAAATGCTACAATAGTCGTTCCTTTCGAGAATGCTCTCAAATGCAAGGATGTATAAAGAACAATTGCTGATCATTAAACGTGGAATTGGCCTTCAAAAAGCTTGATGCTGTTAATTTATAAAAGCATGCGTTGATTATTGCGTTACTGATCTTTTTGTTCATAATTGCGTCACTATACAAGCCTATTATGAAATATTTTATGAAACGCGACAGCTGACTCGCACAAAAAGATTTTCCCACTTTGTGTGCGTCAACTATTGCGTTTCAAAAATATATTTAAGATGGATATTGACCAGACCACCTGTCTCGCCACCTTGCTCCATTTCTGTCCTTGCTTTTCATTATTTCAGCAAATGCAGTAAGTCAGAAGAGTTTTTCATGCTCCTTACGCTTAACGCAAAAGACGCTCATTTTCTAGCTTAGCGCTGTAGTGTACTTCTTGTGGAGCATTTTACATCCAGCCGGGCCATCTTCGCTTGCACCATAATCACTGGTGAGCTTTATAGAATAGCTGAACGGGCGTTTAATGCACAGCGGTTCCACGTAGTTCAACGTAAATGTTTATTGTTGACTCTCACTTTACCTACATTTTATTGGCTTTGAAATGCAAAACAACAAAGCCCACAACACTCACGGTAATAGGTTGTAGGACGTCCGCCAAACAAAGAACTTGCGCCTTGTCGTGATAAGTGTTATTTAATGAAATTACAGGGTTTTATGTGCCAGAACCATGATCTGGTTATGAGGCGCGCCGTAGTGGGGTACTCCGGAATAATTTGGACCACCTGGGGTTGTTTAACGTGGACTTAAATCGGGTGTTATTGCATTTCGCCCCATCGAAACGAGGCCCCATCGAAATGACCCCATCGGTCGGGATTCAATCCCGCGACATCGTGCTTAGCAGCCCAACACCACGGCCACTAAGCGACTACGGTGAGTCGTGATAAGTGTTAGGAACGTGAAGAAGGTTAGGCATCTGAAGCTTTGAAAGAGTAAAATGTAGCGCTTCCACAGGTGAAAGATAATTGGTTGACGGGAACTTGTAACATCGTGAAATGCCAGTGATGCGTAATTGGGAAGCACTTGGAACTTACGGTAATAGCGCATCATACTAATCATATAGACAATCTGAATGCAATGCTTCAAAGAACGATGTGCGTGCTTCGTTCAAAGCGTAGTCTTTAAAATTTCGATAAACACTAATGTGCTTGGGTTCTAAGGAACCGATCGAAAAACAATTTCGTCACGTGTGACAATTCACAGTACGGACCTTTCGTTTCGTTTCTTTTAATTTGCAGGGCACAGGTACTTGGTTGCGCAATGAAGGCTGTGTCTTATATTACAGCGGTGTTCTTTAGCCAAGCACACCTCTTTCACGTGAGCTGTGCTTCCTGTTTGTCTCTGCAAATAATGCTTTCTTTAAATAACCTTTCCGGTGGATTATGAAGATTGGGAAAGTAAGACGATTGAATTTCTATAATTCTCTTTCACCCAAAGCGCACCAGCAGTCTGATACTATAACTGGCGTAACAGTGGCGAAAAGCACATACTTCTCTAATTAAAACAACTGCAGTAAAAAATTGCAATCTAGGTACACAAAAAGGTTCATATTTTAATGCTTCTGTGGCAATGCTTCCCGGAAAAAAAAATAAAGCATTGTAATATTCCTCCAGTGCCGTGACTTGCTTGGCATAAGCAAATCCCAGATTATGTGGTGCCGCAGGCCAGCGTCGGTGCATTTCTTTCTGCACTAGGCGTCATCGCGCTACGATGGCTGAAACGTGTGCTTTCGGTATGCCGACCTGAGCGCCATGCTGCGCCATATTTTCCCCAGAAGTTTCACGCGGTTACCGCTTGACAGAGCTGCAACCGTTTGACATGAAAAGTCATTCGTTTCAGTCACAATAGGGGGTCGCTTGCTAACACCACGCTTAATGAAAAGTAACAAAAGCATCCGATACTAACATCACTTGTATTTTTGTCGCCGTACTGCCCACGCGCATAACTTTGGTATCGTTGTGCAGAGGGAAGAAGCCATTACTCAATTATGCCTGTGTCACCTGAGCAGAGGGCGCCATCGTCGCTCCACGCCCACCACCATGGCGGGTCGGTAACAGAATAATAAAAAAGAAAACTACGAATGAAGGAAGCATGATCGTTGGATTAAGTTATGTAAGCTTGAGCTGTCACATGCACTAACTTACACCAGGCTGTCATTCATTCAACTTCTTTACCAGTATGACTTAGGGTCTCTTGCGACACGGCTAAGAGCATCCGTTACCAGGCAAATTTCTAAATATCAGTGCTAATTCAAGATATTTCTTGTAAAAGGATAAAAACATCCGTCAGGATAGCATTGCCTAAGAATATTTAGTCAATTTCTAATGCATATCAAGCACTTAGCTAGGATCTTTGCCCGTGAACTGCCACCCGATTCAACCTTGAAGTATTACAACTAAATTTGTGAAATTTTTTGACTATGCGAAAATAATTTGTTGTTCTGCATTGCGAAAAATTATTTAGTATTCATTGAAACAACTTTCGCACTTTCGGCATTGAGTAACTTTTCACCAAAATCAAGACGCTGTTTCGGTATTGGCGGAGCCAGTGGTTTCTACTAAACGTGGAATTTCTGTGGCGTACGGAAGCGGCATTCAGCAGCACAATTGTTGATATCTTATGGCTGCTATATATCGTATACTGGTAGCATATGGCTGTTCATATATATGGCTTCTCCTTTTCTCGTTTATTCATAATGAGGGTTTCACACCTGGTTACCCTGATGTCATTAGGTAGCATGTGAGTGTTTATTAGCCACGTGCTTACTCACTTAAGATCACGTGTTGCGTGACGCCATCGGGAAAAAAGGATGTTCCACATCCGCCCAGCATGGCTCTGAGTGGCGCTGGCTAACACTCTTAGGGCTAGATATAGTAGACACAATACCCAAGTTAGTGGAAGGATTGGTTACCGTCGCCGTAGCAGAATTGGTAGTGCAATGCGCGCCTATATAATCCACACACACACACACACACACACACACACACACACACACACACACACACACACACACACACACACACACACACACACACACACACACACACACACACACACACACACACACACACACACACACACACACACACACACACACACACACACACACACACACACACACACACGCACACACACACACACACACACACACACACACACACACACACACACACACACACACACACATACATTCTCCCACATTGATACTCCTTGATACTCCCACTTTGGCGCCAAACTCTATAGCCGGGAGCTATCAGGAAAATTAAAATTATCACTTTCTTATCGAGCACCGACGGCCCGTAATCAGTCGTCGGCGGTATTTCTTCCAGACTCAGGTCCTAGATATCTAACACCAGTGGGCACACTGCTGTATCGACTTGATCTGGAAGTTTTAGACATGGCT